>NW_023405273.1:0-325727 GCF_013141755.1 Anopheles stephensi
TTGAAATTGTAAAGATAAGCACTTTTCAATTAATTTAGCCTGAAAGTGTCCTATTTTACGTATAAAATGCTGTTGAAATTGTAAAGATAAGCACTTTTTCAATTAATTTAGCCTGAAAGTGTCCTATTTTACGTATAAAATGCTGTTGAAAATGTAAAGATAAGCACTTTTTCAATTAATTTAGCCTGAAAGTGTCCTATTTTACGTATAAAATGCTGTTGAAAATGTAACGAAAAGCACTTTTTCAATTAATTTAGCCTGAAAATGTCCTATTTTACGTATAAAATGCTGTTGAAATTGTAAAGATAAGCACTTTTTCAATTAATTTAGCCTGAAAGTGTCCTATTTTACGTATAAAATGCTGTTGAAATTGTAAAGATAAGTACTGTTTCAATTAATTTAGCCTGAAAGTGTCCTATTTTACGTATAAAATGCTGTTGAAATTGTAAAGATAAGCACTTTTTCAATTAATTTAGCCTGAAAGTGTCTTATTTTACGTATGAAATGCCTGTTGAAATTGTAAGATAAGCACTTTTTCAATTAATTTAGCCTGAAAGGTTCCTATTTTACGTATAAATGCTGTTGAAAATTGTAAAGATAAGCACTTTTCAATTAATTTAGCCTGAAAGTGTCCTATTTTTACGTATAAAATGCTGTTGAAATTGTAAAGATAAGCACTTTTTTCAATTATTTAGCCTGAAAGTGTCCTATTTTACGTATAAAATGCTGTTGAAATTGTAAAGATAAGCACTTTGTTCAATTAATTTAGCCTGAAAGTGTCCTATTTTACGTATAAAATGCTGTTTGAAATTGTAAAGATAAGCACTTTTTCAATTAATTTAGCCTGAAAGTGTCCTATTTTACGTAATAAAATGCTGTTGAAATTGTAAAGAATAAGCACTTTTTCAATTAATTTAGCCTGAAAGGTCCTATTTTACGTATAAAATGCTGTGAATTGTAAAGATAAGCACTTTTTCAATTAATTTACCCTGAAAGTGTCCTATTTTACGTATAAAATGCTGTTGAAATTGTAAAGATAAGCACTTTTTCAATTAATTTAGCCTGAAAGTGTCCTATTTTACGTATAAAATGCTGTTGAAATTGTAAAGATAAGCAATTTTCAATTAATTTAGCCTGAAAGTGTCCTATTTTACGTATAAAATGCTGTTGAAATTGTAAAGATTAGCACTTTTTCAATTATTTAGCCTGAAAGTGTCCTATTTTACGTATAAAATGCTGTTGAAATTGTAAAGATAAGCACTTTTCAATTAATTTAGCCTGAAAGTGTCCTATTTTACGTATAAAATGCTGTTGAAATTGTAAAGATAAGCACTTTTTCAATTAATTTAGCCTGAAAGTGTCCTATTTTACGTATAAAATGCTGTTGAATTTGTAAAGATAAGCACTTTTCAATTAATTTAGCCTGAAAGTGTCCTATTTTACGTATAAAATGCTGTTGAAATTGTAAAGATAAGCACTTTTCAATTAATTTAGCCTGAAAGTGTCCTATTTATACGTAGTAAAATGTCATGTAAATTGTAAAGATAAGCACTGTTTCAATAATTTAGCCTGAAAAGTGTTCCATTTTTACGTATAAACATGCTGTTGAAAATTGTAAAGCTAAAGCACTTTTTTAAATTATTAGCCTGAAAGTGTCCTATTTTACGTAGTGAAAATGCTAATTGAAATTGTAAAGATAAGCACTGTTTCAATTAATTTAGCCTGAAAGGTGTCCTATTTTACGTAGTAAAATGCTAATTGAAATTGTAAGATAAGCACTTTTGCAATTTATTTAGCCTGAAAAGTGTCCTATTTTTACGTAGAAAATGCTAATTGAAATTGTAAAGATAAGGCACTTTTTCAATGATTTAGCCTGAAAAGGTGTCCTATTTGTACGTGAAAATGCTAATTGAAATTGTAAAGATAAGCACTTTTTCAATTAATTTAGCCTGAAAGTGTCCTATTTTACGTATAAAAATGCTGTTGAAATTGTAAAGATAAGCACTTTTTCAATGAATTTAGCCTGAAAGTGTCCTATTTTTACGTATAAATGCTGTTGAAATTGTAAAGATAAGCACTGTTTCAATAATTTAGCCTGAAAGTGTCCTATTTTACGTATAAAATGCTAGTTGAAATTGTAAAGATAAGCCACTTTTTCAATTAATTTAGCCTGAAAGTGTCCTATTTTACGTATAAAATGCTGTTGAAATTGTAAGATAAGCACTTTTTCAATTAATTTAGCCTGAAGTGTCCTATTTTTACGTATAAAAATGCTGTTGAAATTGTAAAGATAAGCACTGTTTCAATTAATTTAGCCTGAAAGTGTCCTATTTTACGTATAAAATGCTGTTGAAATTGTAAGATAAGCACTTTTTCAATTAATTTAGCCTGAAAGTGTCCTATTTTTACGTATAAAATGCTGTTGAAATTGTAAAGATAAGCACTTTTCAATTAATTTAGCCTGAAAGTGTCCTATTTTACGTATAAAATGCTGTTGAAATTGTAAAGATAAGCACTTTTCAATTAATTTAGCCTGAAAGTGTCCTATTTTACGTATAAAATGCTGTTGAAATTGTAAAGATAAGCACTTTTTCAATTAATTTAGCCTGAAAGTGTCCTATTTTACGTATAAAATGCTGTTGAAATTGTAAAGAAAAGCACTTTTTCAATTAATTTAGCCTGAAAGTGTCCTATTTTACGTATAAAATGCTGTTGAAATTGTAAAGATTAGCACTTTTTCAATTAATTTAGCCTGAAAAGTGTCCTATTTTACGTATAAAATGCTGTTGAAATTGTAAAGATAAGCACTTTTCAATTAATTTAGCCTGAAAGTGTCCTATTTTACGTATAAAATGCTGTTGAAAATGTAAAGAAAAGCACTTTTTCAATTATTTTGCCTGAAAGTGTCCTATTTTACGTATAAAATGCTGTTGAATTTGTAAAGATAAGCACTTTTTCAATTAATTTAGCCTGAAAGTGTCCTATTTTACGTATAAAATGCTGTTGAAATTGTAAAGATAAGCACTGTTTCAATTAATTTAGCCCTGAAAGTTTCCTACTTTACGTATAAATGCTGTTGAAATTGTAAAGATAAGCACTTTTTCAATTAATTTAGCCTGAAAGTGTCTATTTTACGTATAAAATGCTGTTGAAATTGTAAGAATAAGCACTGTTTCAATTAATTTAGCCTGAAAGTGTCCTATTTTACGTATAAAATGCTGTTGAAATTGTAAAGATAAGCACTGTTTTCAATTAATTTAGCCTGAAAGTTTCCTATTTTACGTATAAATGCTGTTGAAATTGTAAAGATAAGCACTTTTTCAATTAATTTAGCCTGAAAGTGTCCTATTTTACGTATAAAATGCTGTTGAAATTGGTAAAGATAAGCACTTTTTCAATTAATTTAGCCTGAAAGTGTCCTATTTTACGTATAAAATGCTTGTTGAAATTGTAAAGATAAGCACTGTTTCAATTAATTTAGCCTGAAAGTGTTCCTATTTTACGTATAAAATGCTGTTGAAATTGTAAAGATAAGCACTGTTTCCAATTAATTTAGCCTGAATGGTGTCCTATTGTACGTATAAATGCTATGAATTGTAAAGATAAGCACTGTTTCAATTAATTTAGCCTGAAAGTGTCCTATTTTACGTATAAATGCTGTTGAAATTGTAAAGATAAGCACTTTTTCCAATAATTTAGCCTGAAAGTGTCCTATTTTTACGTATAAAATGCTGTTGAAATTGTAAAGATAAGCACTTTTTCAATTAATTTAGCCTGAAAGTGTCCTATTTTTACGTATAAAATGGTGTTGAAATTGTAAAGATAAGCACTTTTCAATTAATTTAGCCTGAAAGTGTCCTATTTTACGTATAAAATGCTGTTGAAATTGTAAAGATAAGCACTTTTCAATTAATTTAGCCTGAAAGTGTCCTATTTTACGTATAAAATGCTGTTGAAATTGTAAGATAAGCACTTTTTCAATTAATTTAGCCTGAAAGTGTCCTATTTTACGTATAAAATGCTGTTGAAATTGTAAAGATAAGCACTTTTTCCAATTAATTTAGCCTGAAAGTGTCCTATTTTACGTATAAAATGCTGTTGAAATTGTAAAGATAAGCACTTTTTCAATTAATTTAGCCTGAAAGTGTCCTATTTTACGTATAAAATGCTGTTGAAATTGTAAAGATAAGCACTTTTTCAATTAATTTAGCCTGAAAGTGTCCTATTTTACGTATAAAATGCTGTTGAAATTGTAAAGATAAGCACTTTTTCAATTAATTTAGCCTGAAAGTGTCCTATTTTACGTATAAAATGCTGTTGAAATTGTAAAGATAAGCACTTTTTCAATTAATTTAGCCTGAAAGTGTCCTATTTTACGTATAAAATGCTGTTGAAATTGTAAAGATAAGCACTTTTTCAATTAATTTAGCCTGAAAGTGTCCTATTTTACGTATAAAATGCTGTTGAAATTGTAAAGATAAGCACTTTTTCAATTAATTTAGCCTGAAAGTGTCCTATTTTACGTATTAAATGCTGTTGAAATTGTAAAGATAAGCACTTTTTCAATTAATTTAGCCTGAAAGTGTCCTATTTTACGTATAAAATGCTGTTGAAATTGTAAAGATAAGCACTTTTTCAATTAATTAGCCTGAAAGTGTCCTATTTTACGTATAAAATGCTGTTGAAATTGTAAAGATAAGCACTTTTTCAATTAATTTAGCCTGAAAGTGTCCTATTTTACGTATAAAATGCTGTTGAAATTGTAAAGATAAGCACTTTTTCAATTAATTTAGCATGAAAGTGTCCTATTTACGTATAAAATGCTGTTGAAATTGTAAAGATAAGCACTTTTTCAATTAATTTAGCATGAAAGTGTTCTCTTTACGTTTAAATTGCTGTTGAAATTGTAAAGATAAGCACTTTTTCAATTAATTTAGCCTGAAAGTGTCCTTTTTTACGTATAAAATGCTGTTGAAATTGTAAAGATAAGCACTTTTTCAATTAATTTAGCCTGAAAGTGTCCTATTTTACGTATAAAATGCTGTTGAAATTGTAAAGATAAGCACTTTTTCAATTAATTTAGCCTGAAAGTGTCTATTTTACGTATAAAATGCTAGTTGAAATTGTAAAGATAAGCACTTTTTCCAATTAATTTAGCCTGAAGTGTCCTATTTTACGTATAAAATGCTGTTTGAAATTGTAAAGATAAGCACTTTTTTTCAATTAATTTAGCCTGAAAGTGTCCTATTTTACGTATAAAAATGCTAATGAAATTGGTAAGGATAAGCACTTTTTCCAACTTATTTAGCCTGAAAGTGTCCTATTTTACGTATAAAATGCTGTTGAAATTGTAAAGATAAGCGCTTTTTCCAATTAATTTACGCCTGAAAGTGTCCTATTTTACGTATAAAATGCTAATGAAATTGTAAAGATAAGCACTTTTCAATTAATTTAGCCTGAAAGTGTCCTCATTTTACGTATAAAATGCTGTTGAAATTGTAAAGATAGCACTTTTTCAATTAATTTAGCTGAAAGTGTCCTATTTTACGTATAAAATGCTGTTGAAAATTGTAAAGATAAGCACTTTTTCAATTAATTTAGCCTGAAAGTGTCCTATTTTACGTATAAAATGCTGTTGAAATTGTAAAGATAAGCACTTTTTCCAATTAATTTAGCCTGAAAGTGTCCTATTTACGTATAAAATGCTGTTGAAATTGTAAAGATAAGCACTTTTTCCAATTAATTTAGCCTGAAAGTGTCCTATTTTACGTATAAAATGCTGTTGAAATTGTAAAGATAAGCACTTTTTCAATTAATTTAGCCTGAAAGTGTCCTATTTTACGTATAAAATGCTGTTGAAATTGTAAAGATAAGCACTTTTTCAATTAATTTAGCCTGAAAGTGTCCTATTTTACGTATAAAATGCTGTTGAAATTGTAAAGATAAGCACTTTTTCAATTAATTTAGCCTGAAAGTGTCCTATTTTACGTATAAAATGCTGTTGAAATTGTAAAGATAAGCACTTTTTCAATTAATTTAGCCTGAAAGTGTCCTATTTTACGTATAAAATGCTGTTGAAATTGTAAAGATAAGCACTTTTTCAATTAATTTAGCCTGAAAGTGTCCTATTTTACGTATAAAATGCTGTTGAAATTGTAAAGATAAGCACTTTTTCAATTAATTTAGCCTGAAAGTGTCCTATTTTACGTATAAAATGCTGTTGAAATTGTAAAGATAAGCACTTTTCAATTAATTTAGCCTGAAAGGTCCTATTTTACGTATAAAATGCTGTTGAAATTGTAAAGATAAGCACTTTTTCAATTAATTTAGCCTGAAAGTGTCCTATTTTACGATATAAAATGCTGTTGAAATGTAAAGATAAGCACTTTTTCAATTAATTTAGCCTGAAAGTGTCCTATTTACGTATAAAATGCTGTTGAAATTGTAAAGATAAGCACTTTTTCAATTAATTTAGCCTGAAAGTGTCCTATTTTACGTATAAAATGCTGTTGAAATTGTAAAGATAAGCACTTTTCAATTAATTTAGCCTGAAAGTGTCCTTATTTTACGTATAAAATGCTGTTGAAATTGTAAAGATAAGCACTTTTCAATTAATTTAGCCTGAAAGTGTCCTATTTTACGTATAAATGCTGTTGAAATTGTAAAGATAAGCACTTTTCAATTAATTTAGCCTGAAAGTGTCCTATTTTACGTATAAAATGCTGTTGAAATGTAAAGATAAGCACTCTTTTCAATTAATTTAGCCTGAAAGTGTCTTATTTTACGTATAAAATGCTGTTGAAATGTAAAGATAAGCACTTTTTCAATTAATTTAGCCTGAAAGTGTCTATTTTAACGTATAAAATGCTGTTAAATTGTAAAGATAAGCACTTTTTCAATTAATTAGCCTGAAAGTGTCTATTTACGTATAAAATGCTGTTGAAATTGTTAAAGATAAGCACTTTTTCAATTAATTTAGCCTGAAAGTGTCCTATTTTACGTATAAAATGCTGTTTAAATGTAAAGATAAGCACTTTTTCAATTAATCTTAGCCTGAAAGTGTCCTATTTTACGTATAAAATGCTGTTGAAAATTGTAAAGATAAGCACTTTTCAATTAATTTAGCTGAAAGTGTCCTTTTTACGTATAAATGCTGTTGAAATTGTAAAGATAAGCACTTTTTCAATTAATTTAGCCTGAAAGTGTCCTATTTTTTGTATAAAATGCTTTTTAAAATGTAAAGAAAAGCACTTTTTCAATTAATTTAGCCATGAAAGTGTCTATTTTACGTATAAATGCTGTTGAAATTGTAAAGATAAGCACTTTTTCAATTAATTAGCCTGAAAGTGTCCTATTTTACGTATAAAATGCTGTTGAAATTGTAAAGATAAGCACTTTTCAATTAATTTAGCCTGAAAGTGTCCTATTTTACGTATAAAATGCTGTTGAAATTGTAAAGATAAGCACTTTTTCAATTAATTTAGCCTGAAAGTGTCCTATTTTACGTATAAAATGCTGTTGAAATTGTAAAGATAAGCACTGTTTCAATTAATTTAGCCTGAAAGTGTCCTATTTTACGTATAAAATGCTGTTGAAATTGTAAGATAAGCACTTTTTCAATTAATTTAGCCTGAAAGTGTCCTATTTTACGTATAAAATGCTGTTGAAATTGTAAAGATAAGCACTTTTTCAATTAATTTAGCCTGAAAGTGTCCTATTTTACGTATAAAATGCTGTTGAAATTGTAAAGATAAGCACTTTTTCAATTAATTTAGCCTGAAAGTGTCCTATTTTACGTATAAAATGCTGTTGAAATTGTAAAGATAAGCACTTTTTCAATTAATTTAGCCTGAAAGTGTCCTATTTTACGTATAAAATGCTGTTGAAATTGTAAAGATAAGCACTTTTTCAATTAATTTAGCCTGAAAGTGTCCTATTTTACGTATAAAATGCTGTTGAAATTGTAAAGATAAGCACTTTTCAATTAATTAGCCTGAAAGTGTCCTATTTTTACGTATAAAATGCTGTTGAAATTGTAAAGATAAGCACTTTTTCAATTAATTTAGCCTGAAAGTGTCCTATTTTACGTATAAAATGCTGTTGAAATTGTAAAGATAAGCACTTTTTCAATTAATTTAGCCTGAAAGTGTCCTATTTTACGTATAAAATACTGTTGAAATTGTAAAGATAAGCACTTTTTCAATTAATTTAGCCTGAAAGTGTCCTATTTTACGTATAAAATGCTGTTGAAATTGTAAAGATAAGTACTGTTTCAATTAATTTAGCCTGAAAGTGTCCTATTTTACGTATAAAATGCTGTTGAAATTGTAAAGATAAGCACTTTTTCAATTAATTTAGCCTGAAAGTGTCCTATTTTACGTATAAAATGCTGTTGAAATTGTAAAGATAAGCACTTTTCAATTAATTTAGCCTGAAAGTGTCCTATTTTACGTATAAAATGCTGTTGAAATTGTAAAGATAAGCACTTTTTCCAATTAATTTAGCCTGAAAGTGTCCTATTTTACGTATAAAATGCTGTTGAAATTGTAAAGATAAGCACTTTTTCAATTAATTTAGCCTGAAAGTGTCCTATTTTACGTATAAAATGCTGTTGAAATTGTAAAGATAAGCACTTTTTCAATTAATTTAGCCTGAAAGTGTCCTATTTTACGTATAAAATGCTGTTGAAATTGTAAAGATAAGCACTTTTTCAATTAATTTAGCCTGAAAGTGTCCTATTTTACGTATAAAATGCTGTTGAAATTGTAAAGATAAGCACTTTTTCAATTAATTTAGCCTGAAAGTGTCCTATTTTACGTATAAAATGCTGTTGAAATTGTAAAGATAAGCACTTTTTCAATTAATTTAGCCTGAAAGTGTCCTATTTTACGTATAAAATGCTGTTGAAATTGTAAAGATAAGCACTTTTTCAATTAATTTAGCCTGAAAGTGTCCTATTTTACGTATAAAATGCTGTTGAAATTGTAAAGATAAGCACTTTTTCAATTAATTTAGCCTGAAAGTGTCCTATTTTACGTATAAAATGCTGTTGAAATTGTAAAGATAAGCACTTTTCAATTAATTTAGCCTGAAAGTGTCCTATTTTACGTATAAAATGCTGTTGAAATTGTAAAGATAAGCACTTTTTCAATTAATTTAGCCTGAAAGTGTCCTATTTTACGTATAAAATGCTGTTGAAAATTGTAAAGATAAGCACTTTTTCAATTAATTTAGCCTGAAAGTGTCCTATTTTACGTATAAAATGCTGTTGAAATTGTAAAGATAAGCACTTTTTCAATTAATTTAGCCTGAAAGTGTCCTATTTTACGTATAAAATGCTGTTGAAATTGTAAAGATAAGCACTTTTTCAATTAATTTAGCCTGAAAGTGTCCTATTTTACGTATAAAATGCTGTTGAAATTGTAAAGATAAGCACTTTTTCAATTAATTTAGCCTGAAAGTGTCCTATTTTACGTATAAAATGCTGTTAGAATTGTAAAGATAAGCACTTTTTCAATTAATTTAGCCTGAAAGTGTCCTATTTTTTGTATAAAATGCTTTTGAAATTGTAAAGATAAGCACTATTTCAATTAATTTAGCCTGAAAGTGTCCTATTTTACGTATAAAATGCTGTTGAAAATGTAAAGAAAAGCACTTTTTCAATTAATTTAGCCTGAAAGTGTCCTATTTTACGTATAAAATGCTGTTGAAATTGTAAAGATAAGTACTGTTTCAATTAATTTAGCCTGAAAGTGTCCTATTTTACGTATAAAATGCTGTTGAAATTGTAAAGATAAGCACTTTTTCAATTAATTTAGCCTGAAAGTGTCCTATTTTACGTATAAAATGCTGTTGAAATGTAAGATAAGCACTTTTCAATTAATTTAGCCTGAAAGTGTCCTATTTTACGTATAAAATGCTGTTGAAATTGTAAAGATAGCACTTTTTCAATTAATTTAGCCTGAAAGTGTCCTATTTTACGTATAAAATGCTGTTGAAATGTAAAGATAAGCACTTTTTCAATTAATTTAGCCTGAAAGTGTCCTTTTTTTACGTATAAATGCTGTTTGAAATTGTAAAGATAAGCACTTTTTCAATTAATTTAGCCTGAAAGTGTCCTATTTTACGTATAAAATGCTGTTGAAATTGTAAAGATAAGCACTTTTTCAATTAATTTAGCCTGAAAGTGTCCTATTTTACGTATAAAATGCTGTTGAAATTGTAAAGATAAGCACTTTTTCAATTAATTTAGCCTGAAAGTGTCCTATTTTACGTATAAAATGCTGTTGAAATTGTAAAGATAAGCACTTTTTCAATTAATTTAGCCTGAAAGTGTCCTATTTTACGTATAAAATGCTGTTGAAATTGTAAAGATTAAGCACTTTTCAATTAATTTAGCCTGAAAGTGTCCTATTTTACGTATAAAATGCTGTTGAAATTGTAAAGATAAGCACTTTTTCAATTAATTTAGCCTGAAAGTGTCCTATTTTACGTATAAATGCTGTTGAAATTGTAAAGATAAGCACTTTTTCAATTAATTTAGCCTGAAAGTGTCCTATTTTACGTATAAAATGCTGTTGAAATTGTAAAGATTAGCACTTTTTCAATTAATTTAGCCTGAAAGTGTCCTATTTTACGAATAAAATGCTGTTGAAATTGTAAAGATAAGCACTTTTTCAATTAATTTAGCCTGAAAGTGTTCTATTTACGTATAAATGCTGTTGAAATTGTAAAGATAAGCACTTTTCCAATTAATTTAGCCTGAAAGTGTCCTATTTTACGTATAAAATGCTGTTGAAATTGTAAAGATAAGCACTTTTCAATTAATTTAGCCTGAAAGTGTCCTATTTTACGTATAAAATGCTGTTGAAATTGTAAAGATAAGCACTTTTTCAATTAATTTAGCCTGAAAGTGTCCTATTTTACGTATAAAATGCTGTTGAAATTGTAAAGATAAGCACTTTTTCAATTAATTTAGCATGAAAGTGTCCTTTTTTACGTATAAAATGCTGTTGAAATTGTAAAGATAAGCACTTTTTCAATTAATTTAGCCTGAAAGTGTCTTATTTTACATATAAAATGCTGTTGAAATTGTAAAGATTAGCACTTTTTCAATTAATTTAGCCTGAAAGTGTCTTATTTTACGAATAAAATGCTGTTGAAATTGTAAAGATAAGCACTTTTTCAATTAATTTAGCCTGAAAGTGTTCTATTTTACGTTTAAATTGCTGTTGAAATTGTAAAGATAAGCACTTTTTCAATTAATTTAGCCTGAAAGTGTCTTTTTTTACGTATAAAATGCTGTTGAAATTGTAAAGATAAGCACTTTTTCAATTAATTTAGCCTGAAAGTGTCCTTATTTTACGTATAAATGCTGTTGAAATTGTAAAGATAAGCACTTTTTCAATTAATTTAGCCTGAAAGTGTCCTATTTTACGTATAAAATGCTGTTGAAATTGTAAAGATAAGCACTTTTCAATTAATTTAGCCTGAAAGTGTCCTATTTTACGTATAAAATGCTGTTGAATTTGTAAAGATAAGCACTTTTCAATTAATTTAGCCTGAAAGTGTCCTATTTTACGTATAAAATGCTGTTGAAATTGTAAAGATAAGCACTTTTTCAATTAATTTAGCCTGAAAGTGTCCTATTTTACGTATAAAATGCTGTTGAAATTGTAAAGATAAGCACTTTTCCAATTAATTTAGCCTGAAAGTGTCCTATTTTACGTATAAAATGCTGTTGAAAATGTAAAGATAAGCACTTTTCAATTAATTTAGCCTGAAAGTGTCCTATTTTACGTATAAAATGCTGTTGAAATTGTAAAGATAAGCACTTTTCCAATTAATTTAGCCTGAAAGTGTCCTATTTTACGTATAAAATGCTGTTGAAATTGTAAAGATAAGCACTTTTTCAATTAATTTAGCCTGAAAGTGTCCTATTTTACGTATAAAATGCTGTTGAAATTGTAAAGATAAGCACTTTTTCAATTAATTTAGCCTGAAAGTGTCCTATTTTACGTATAAAATGCTGTTGAAATTGTAAGATAAGCACTTTTTCCAATTAATTTAGCCTGAAAGTGTCCTATTTTACGTATAAAATGCTGTTGAAATTGTAAAGATAAGCACTTTTCAATTAATTTAGCCTGAAAGTGTCCTATTTTACGTATAAAATGCTGTTGAAATTGTAAAGATAAGCACTTTTTCAATTAATTTAGCCTGAAAGTGTCCTATTTTACGTATAAAATGCTGTTGAAATTGTAAAGATAAGCACTTTTTCAATTAATTTAGCCTGAAAGTGTCCTATTTTACGTATAAAATGCTGTTGAAATTGTAAAGATAAGCACTTTTTCAATTAATTTAGCCTGAAAGTGTCCTATTTTACGTATAAAATGCTGTTGAAATTGTAAAGATAAGCACTTTTTCAATTAATTTAGCCTGAAAGTGTCCTATTTTACGTATAAAATGCTGTTGAAATTGTAAAGATAAGCACTTTTTCAATTAATTTAGCCTGAAAGTGTCCTATTTTACGTATAAAATGCTGTTGAAATTGTAAAGATAAGCACTTTTTCAATTAATTTAGCCTGAAAGTGTCCTATTTTACGTATAAAATGCTGTTGAAATTGTAAAGATAAGCACTTTTTCAATTAATTTAGCCTGAAAGTGTCCTATTTTACGTATAAAATGCTGTTGAAATTGTAAAGATAAGCACTTTTTCAATTAATTTAGCCTGAAAGTGTCCTATTTTACGTATAAAATGCTGTTGAAATTGTAAAGATAAGCACTTTTTCAATTAATTTAGCCTGAAAGTGTCCTATTTTACGTATAAAATGCTGTTGAAATTGTAAAGATAAGCACTTTTTCAATTAATTTAGCCTGAAAGTGTCCTATTTTACGTATAAAATGCTGTTGAAATTGTAAAGATAAGCACTTTTTCAATTAATTTAGCCTGAAAGTGTCCTATTTTACGTATAAAATGCTGTTGAAATTGTAAAGATAAGCACTTTTTCAATTAATTTAGCCTGAAAGTGTCCTATTTTACGTATAAAATGCTGTTGAAATTGTAAAGATAAGCACTTTTTCAATTAATTTAGCCTGAAAGTGTCCTATTTTACGTATAAAATGCTGTTGAAATTGTAAAGATAAGCACTTTTTCAATTAATTTAGCCTGAAAGTGTCCTATTTTACGTATAAAATGCTGTTGAAATTGTAAAGATAAGCACTTTTCAATTAATTTAGCCTGAAAGTGTCCTATTTTACGTATAAAATGCTGTTGAAATTGTAAAGATAAGCACTTTTTCAATTAATTTAGCCTGAAAGTGTCCTATTTTACGTATAAAATGCTGTTGAAATTGTAAAGATAAGCACTTTTTCAATTAATTTAGCCTGAAAGTGTCCTATTTTACGTATAAAATGCTGTTGAAATTGTAAAGATAAGCACTTTTTCAATTAATTTAGCCTGAAAGTGTCCTATTTTACGTATAAAATGCTGTTGAAATTGTAAAGATAAGCACTTTTTCAATTAATTTAGCCTGAAAGTGTCCTATTTTACGTATAAATGCTGTTGAAATTGTAAAGATAAGCACTTTTTCAATTAATTTAGCCTGAAAGTGTCCTATTTTACGTATAAAATGCTGTTGAAATTGTAAAGATAAGCACTTTTTCAATTAATTTAGCCTGAAAGTGTCCTATTTTACGTATAAAATGCTGTTGAAATTGTAAAGATAAGCACTTTTTCAATTAATTTAGCCTGAAAGTGTCCTATTTTACGTATAAAATGCTGTTGAAATTGTAAAGATAAGCACTTTTTCAATTAATTTAGCCTGAAAGTGTCCTATTTTACGTATAAAATGCTGTTGAAATTGTAAAGATAAGCACTTTTTCAATTAATTTAGCCTGAAAGTGTCCTATTTTACGTATAAAATGCTGTTGAAATTGTAAAGATAAGCACTTTTTCAATTAATTTAGCCTGAAAGTGTCCTATTTTACGTATAAAATGCTGTTGAAATTGTAAAGATAAGCACTTTTTCAATTAATTTAGCCTGAAAGTGTCCTATTTTACGTATAAAATGCTGTTGAAATTGTAAAGATAAGCACTTTTTCAATTAATTTAGCCTGAAAGTGTCCTATTTTACGTATAAAATGCTGTTGAAATTGTAAAGATAAGCACTTTTTCAATTAATTTAGCCTGAAAGTGTCCTATTTTACGTATAAAATGCTGTTGAAATTGTAAAGATAAGCACTTTTTCAATTAATTTAGCCTGAAAGTGTCCTATTTTACGTATAAAATGCTGTTGAAATTGTAAAGATAAGCACTTTTTCAATTAATTTAGCCTGAAAGTGTCCTATTTTACGTATAAAATGCTGTTGAAATTGTAAAGATAAGCACTTTTTCAATTAATTTAGCCTGAAAGTGTCCTATTTTACGTATAAAATGCTGTTGAAATTGTAAAGATAAGCACTTTTTCAATTAATTTAGCCTGAAAGTGTCCTATTTTACGTATAAAATGCTGTTGAAATTGTAAAGATAAGCACTTTTTCAATTAATTTAGCCTGAAAGTGTCCTATTTTACGTATAAAATGCTGTTGAAATTGTAAAGATAAGCACTTTTTCAATTAATTTAGCCTGAAAGTGTCCTATTTTACGTATAAAATGCTGTTGAAATTGTAAAGATAAGCACTTTTTCAATTAATTTAGCCTGAAAGTGTCCTATTTTACGTATAAAATGCTGTTGAAATTGTAAAGATAAGCACTTTTTCAATTAATTTAGCCTGAAAGTGTCCTATTTTACGTATAAAATGCTGTTGAAATTGTAAAGATAAGCACTTTTCAATTAATTTAGCCTGAAAGTGTCCTATTTTACGTATAAAATGCTGTTGAAATTGTAAAGATAAGCACTTTTTCAATTAATTTAGCCTGAAAGTGTCCTATTTTACGTATAAAATGCTGTTGAAATTGTAAAGATAAGCACTTTTTCAATTAATTTAGCCTGAAAGTGTCCTATTTTACGTATAAAATGCTGTTGAAATTGTAAAGATAAGCACTTTTTCAATTAATTTAGCCTGAAAGTGTCCTATTTTACGTATAAAATGCTGTTGAAATTGTAAAGATAAGCACTTTTTCAATTAATTTAGCCTGAAAGTGTCCTATTTTACGTATAAAATGCTGTTGAAATTGTAAAGATAAGCACTTTTTCAATTAATTTAGCCTGAAAGTGTCCTATTTTACGTATAAAATGCTGTTGAAATTGTAAAGATAAGCACTTTTTCAATTAATTTAGCCTGAAAGTGTCCTATTTTACGTATAAAATGCTGTTGAAATTGTAAAGATAAGCACTTTTTCAATTAATTTAGCCTGAAAGTGTCCTATTTTACGTATAAAATGCTGTTGAAATTGTAAAGATAAGCACTTTTTCAATTAATTTAGCCTGAAAGTGTCCTATTTTACGTATAAAATGCTGTTGAAATTGTAAAGATAAGCACTTTTTCAATTAATTTAGCCTGAAAGTGTCCTATTTTACGTATAAAATGCTGTTGAAATTGTAAAGATAAGCACTTTTCAATTAATTTAGCCTGAAAGTGTCCTATTTTACGTATAAAATGCTGTTGAAATTGTAAAGATAAGCACTTTTTCAATTAATTTAGCCTGAAAGTGTCCTATTTTACGTATAAAATGCTGTTGAAATTGTAAAGATAAGCACTTTTTCAATGAATTTAGCCTGAAAGTGTCTTATTTTACGTATAAAATGCTGTTGAAATTGAGTTAACGCACGGTGTCCGGGAGAAGTGTTTTTAAAAAAACTTAACTTTATTTCCATCGACCGGCGGAGTTAATAACCGTTCGGATTAGCGTCTGAGTATCAACTGAACTGTTTGGATGGATGCTGGTGCGCTGGTCCGTGTTGAATTATGCTGCGTGCTGAATAATGCTGCGTTGCAAATTATGTTGTGCGCGCTGCTTTGTGGTTTGTTTGTTTATCGGTCGTGCGTGGTTTGTTTGTTTATCGGTGGCGCGTTCTGCTGCGTGGCGTTTCTCGTGTTGCGCTGTCGTCTTAACTCCTTACTGCGCTGTCGTCTTAACTCCTCCCCTCTTAAATGACTTTGCCCTCAAAGTCTCGTTGCTGCGTGGAATGAAGTTGGTCTGCTAACGAACGTTTCTGGTCGTTTCGCTTGAGTCATGTTTACTTTTATCGTCGTTCTCTTGAAGTGGAAGAATAAACAGATTATAAATGCGCATAGGCATATGAATGCAAAAGTTCCTCCGAATACATTAATTTTCCATCTTAGAGAATCATTCTGCAAGTTAATACTTTTTAGTTTTTCTCTATGTTCTATGGTGAGTTTTTGTACGAGTTGGAGAGGCGGTTTATGTTCGATTTCACCCTTATCGATGTTGATTCCTGCTGTTGATTTGAATGGTTTACCAGGAATGGTGACTTCGTCGTTTGAATAAATTTCTCCATTAATGATAATGTTACAATTTTCGAATTGTATGACGTAGGAACCGTTCAGTACTTGGTTCATTTTGCTGCAGTTTGATGCGATTTCTGCTATTGCGTCGTTGATTAGTATTGTGTCGTCTTTGATTCTTTTTATGAAGCCTCGACTATAAATCTTTTCGTAGTCACATTGTGAATCTTCTCTTCTCACAATTTGTTGAATGCATGTTGTGGGTTGTTGTATGCCGATTTGCGGACATATATAAACATCTTCTTGTTGTTGGCACTTCTCTGTCATGGAATATACGTGGGTTTGATTTTGTAATATAAAGTTTTGTGTGACGATTATACGTGCATCGTGTTGTATTATCGAGTCAATGTATTCGTACTCGTAGATTTTTGAAGATAGTTTGGGGAACTTTAGCATGTATAGTATATGAGATTCATTTACTGCTACTTGGGCAGTTGATTGCCTTAGCAATTCTTCCGGTGTGTTGTATTTAATGTTATTCTTCTCAAGAAACTGTTCTATTGATGTCAGATCCTCAAGGGATAGTAGCTTACTGCTCGGAATACCGTTTTTAGCTAACAGTATAGCGTCTTCTATGACATCCAATTTTTCTTGTAGCATATTTATGTTGGAAAGTAGAATAAGTTTCCGAATTTCCACTTGGTGTGACTCATAGCGTTCGTTTTCGATATTTACGACTTGGTTAGCGACATCAGTTATTTGTTTCAACCTGTCGTTGAAGCCTTGGTTGATTATTATTTGTTTGTTGCTTTCTGCTATCAGGGAGTTCATTGTGGAGTTTATGACATGTAGGTCGTCTGCATCTGGAGTTCCAGCGATCCATTTCCAAATTTTTCCTATCGTGTCCCATCGTTTTTGTCTTTTCACAAATGGTTTGATTTTCGCAAAAGTGTCCTTTAGCATGCTAGCTTTTATGCTGATCAAATTTTCGATAGATTCAGTAGAATTTCCATTTGGACTATCTTGTAATGTTTTCTCTATTGTTTCGTTTATATCAGTTAAATCTATTGGATGTATTGTTCTTACGTATCCAATTTGAATCTTAGCTTTACCTATCGGTATTATGGCTAATGGATTGTTATTTAAATCATATATGTTTATGTCTGCGAAAATTAGTTTGATCAACAGGATCGTAAGTATTCTGTAACGATAGTTAAAACAATTTTGAAAAAGTATTAATATTTTTTCATTACTTTCTTAAGTTTACTTTATGTATTTTTCGATTGTTTGAATCGATAATATATGTTGGATGATTCTCCTTTACTTTTACTGCATTAAAACGACTTTCGCGTTTGTTATTCGTCTTTTTCTTTTCGAATGCATATTCGTTTTCTACGTAATCCTTATATTTTTCATCTTTGATTTTTTCTTCATTCTTTTTGAATATCTGTAGTATTCTTTCATTTGTTTTTTCTCTTATTCTTGATCTCTCTAGCGGATCGTTTGATATTTCTCCTACATACACATTTCGTGGTGTATCCTTTATGAATGAATGTATGCTGTGATTATACTTATAAACAGCTTGTTGTACTAATGTTATAATGCTCATCTCTGGATTGAGTTTTTTTGTGCATCTAGCGATTTCTCTAATTGTTGAATGGCAACGTTCTATTTGTCCATTCGTTTCTGAACGATTAACTGGAGTTTTAAATATTTTTGTTCCTAGGTTTAGTATTGATTGTTCGATAACGTTTGAGACAAACGTACATTCGTTGTCTATTACAATTTGAGCTGGTAAGTCCCAGTCATATAGGAGTTGTAGTAAAACTTCCTTTATATCAGCGATTGATTTCGATTTTATCGGTCGTATTTTAACGTATTTTGAAAATTTATCTATAGATGAGATAAATAAAAAGTTTGCGTTATAAGCAAATATGTCAATATGGATAATTTCTCCAGGATATGTCGGTATTGGTGTTTTTACTGGTATAAATTCTTGGGGTTTTCTCTCGTATTTTTCTGTTTTACATATCTCACAATTTTTTACAATGTTTTGAATACTTTTTCTCATTCCGGGAAAGTAGAATTTTTTTATAAATTGCAATGAGTTTTCCTTAGCATTTCTGTGAGCAAAATTATGAATATTCTTGATTTCTTCAATTTGTGTTTCTTCATCGCATAGGTCTTGTACTTGTCTTTGGGAAAATCTAGCTTTGATTGTTTTTGGATTGTAGAGAGTTTTATAAACTTCTTGGATAATTCCCATTGTTTGTTCATCTGTGTGAATTCCATTAATTACATTTGGATTGATTAATTTTTTGAATTTATCCTTGATAAAATCAGAAGTAAATGTTGGTTCAATAAAAATATGTCTTCTGAATTTTGGGAAAGGGGTAATTAATTGGTATGAAGAATTAGTTCCAATTTTAAATACTAGTTGGTTGTGGAATACATTAATTGGTGCTTCTGTTGAAGGTATATAAGAATGATCGTCTTCGTCAGCTGAGTGCTGAGTTGGCGTTAATGAGTTTAGTTGTATACGGGAAAGTGCATCTGCTACAACGTTTGATCTTCCGGGTTTGTAGAATAATTGGTAATCGTGTTCCTCCATGAAAGATTTCCATCTTTTCAGTTTTGCGTTGTTGTTCTGCGGAGATAAAGCAAATGTTAATGGTTGATGATCTGTATGAATATTAATTTTAGCTCCGTATATGAAATTTCTCAATGTTTGTAGTGCCCAAACGATGGCAAGCATTTCCTTTTCGTTGGTTGCATAATTTTCCTCTGTTTTGGAAAGAGTACGAGAAATGAAGGTTATCGGTCTATCACCGTCGTGACATTTTTGTGAAAGCACAGCTCCTAGTGCTTTTTCCGATGCGTCTGTTGTTAGTTCGAATGGCTTCTGGAAATCTGGAAAAGCTAAAACATCATTAGAAGATATTATGTCTTTAAGGGTTTGAAATGCGTTTTTTGCGGTTTGATCAAATTTAATAGGGAAATTTTTTGATTCGTGTTTGGAAATTTGGCGATGGCCATCCTCCCCTCTTAGGAGTTTTGTGATGGGTTTTGCCAGTTGTGCATAGTTTTTAATAAACCTGCGGTAGTAACCTGACATTCCTAAGAATCTTCTTAGTTCTTTAAGGTTTTGTGGTTCTGGGAATTTTTTTATGGCTTCAATCTTTTTTATATTTGGTTTAAGTCCTTCACTTGAGACTATGAATCCGAGGAATTCAACTTCTGTCTTTAGAAATTCAGATTTATCCGGTTGTATTTTGAAATTAGCGGCTCTCAGAGTTTCTAGAACAATTCTTAAATTTTGCAGATGTTCTTCAACTGTTTTGCTAAAAATGATTATGTCATCGATGTATATGTGACAAATTTTTCCGATGTGTTCCCTTAAAGTGTCGTCCATGACGCGTTGGAATATTGAAGGGGCATTTTTTAAACCAAATGGCATGCGTACGAATTCATATTTTCCGTTGTTTATTGAAAATGCAGTTTTTTCGATATCATTTTCCGACATAGGTACTTGATGAAATCCTGACGCTAAGTCAAGAGTTGTGAAATATTTATTTGAACCTAGATTGGCTAAAACAGTAGATGGATCCGGAATAGGATATTTATCGCTTATTGTTTGAGTGTTCAATTTTCTGTAGTCTACGACAAGTCTATATTTTTTTTCATTGGCAGCATCCAGTTTTTTTGGAACAATCCACACTGGTGCATTGTATGGGGATTTCGAAGGTCTGATGATTCCATCATTTAGGAGTTTTTCAATTTGCTTGTTAACTTCACCTTTAAGTGCTTGGGGATAGGGATACGTTTTACTATAAACTGGTGATTCATCTTTTGTTCTTATTGTCGCTTTTACTCGCGATGTACAAGGTAGTTTCAAATCTGGTGGTTGGAAAAGATCTTGATATTCCTGTAATAGGTCATGTAGCTTTCTTTTTTCGTTTTGGTTCAGATGATTATCACGAATGTTTATTTTATTTACTTCCTGTAGTTGGTATTGTTGTAATGGAATGACATGTGTGCCATCAATGATTAATATTTCATTGGCTGTGTCAATTACTGCTTTAATTTCCTTTAGTGAATCGTGTCCAATTATGGCATCAAACGATTTTAAATTTTCTAAATGATAAAATTTTAGCATTTTATCTGAATATGGTTTGAATAATCGTGCTTGAGAATAAGCGTCGATTTTAATATCTCCTGCTACGGATGATACGAAAAATGGTTTATCAACCTTGTGTGAAATTTTTGCATATTTTGGATGTATGTAATTTTTATTAGATCCAGTATCAATTAACATTTTGAGTGGTTCTGAAGCGTTACCATAGAATAAGAAGTAAGGCAACGCTGAGTTTATTCTAAAAAATTCAGCTCTGCTTCTTCAAAAGTTTCTCTGAAGTTATTACCTTCTTGTTTTTCAATTGTTCTGAAATATCGTTCGAATGACTGTTGCACATTGTCAACCGTTGTGTTATTCACGTTGTTGTTTACGTTTTCGAATGTTTGTGCAAGATTGGCATCTGCTATATGATTAATGTTGTTTATGTTTCTGGCGTTTGTTTGGATATTATTGACTCTAGGTCGTTTTGGTGGTCTCACATTGTTTGAATTTGGACGATTTCCGTAATTTACTTGGCGAGTTCTGATAGATTGATCAACGTCCATCGGTTCTGGTGGAGGTTGACGTTGAAATTGATTAGATTGCATTTTTTGAAAGGGCTGTTGGTGCCTTGGAATGAAATTGTTAAAATTTCGATTTCCATACATTGGAGGTTTTGGGTAATGAGGCCTAGGTGGTGGCTGGGCATGTGTGTACCTTATTGGTGTTGGTGGCGGTAAGGGAATCATATTCCTTGGTGCCGTTGGTGGAGTGTATGTTCTCGGTTTTGTTAACATTTTTCTGCATTCAATATTTTGGAAAGAGATACAATAGCTGTATGCTCCTGCAAGCGATGTTGGCTCATAATTCCTTATGAACTTGTAAACGTCTCCATCGAGTCCTCTCATGAAAGCATCAATTGCTTTTTTGTTGTACATTTCAATTAAAGCTCTGGAAGCTTCGGGGTGTGTAAACCTTTCATCGGTATTTATTTGATTTGCGATGAGGGACAGTAATCTGTTCACCTCGTCGTAATATACTTCAAGTGAGCGGTTCTTCTGTTGCACGCTCATGAGTTGGAAGTCCAATGTTTCCAAGTCACGTTTTTCGCCGTAATAGGTGATCAATGTTTTTTTGATCAGGTTCCAATTTATGCCTACGTTTGAAGCGACGAGTGAGTCATTCGCTTCACCGCGTATTTTTCTACGAATGAATTTGCAGATCATGTGGTATTTATTTTGACGTTCGATGGTATCTGTACCTTTAGTTTGATAGAGTTTCACTAAACTGTCTACATCATTTAACCAGCTATTCAGTTCGCTGGGATCCCCAGTGAATGTTGGTAGATCTTTTACCAAATCGGGAATTTTTTCAAAAGTTTCAGGATTTACACTTGTTCCATCTGGCTTTGTGAAATAAAGCGGTGGATCAGAATAATCGATAAAAGTGGGGGCAATATTGCACGCTTCGAGTGCGGCAATGCGGTTGATAATTTGATCAAGTTCGGGTCTCGACATTTTCAATGTTAGAGATTGTAATGAATTAATTAGATCCTCCAGGATTTTTTCGTTAGTTTAAACACGTTTTTAACTTCACTTGATTGAGTTAGTAATATGTAATATTAATTTGCAATCGTTTTTAATACTCGTTTTTGATTTTTTTTTCACTGTTTGAAATTTTCACTTACGATTTTTTATAATTCACTGTACTTACGGTACCATACGCATCCTGTTTCGGGCGTTGGATGTACGTCTTATGTTGTCTTTATCAGCTCCTCTAGCGGGCCTTATGTTGTTTTTCGCTCCTCTAACGGGCCTTATGTTGTTTTTCGCTCCTCTAACGGGCGATGTGTTGTTTTTTGCTGGGAAACCGGCTATGATATTCTTCCTTCTCAGTGTGATGGATGGTTCCTTTTTGTCCTGCGTGAGCTGCTAACTGCACAGGTGACTCGGGATCCTTTTCACACGGCTGCACTCGGCGATCAGGAAGTCTTTTTTAGTTTAGGATTTGGTGGTAACTTTCACTCTAACGTGGTTACTTTTCACTTGCACCTTAACTTTATTTTTCACATAGCGCGGTCCCTATTCGGGCGCCAGTTAACGCACGGTGTCCGGGAGAAGTGTTTTTAAAAAAAACTTAACTTTATTTCCATCGACCGGCGGAGTTAATAACCGTTCGGATTAGCGTCTGAGTATCAACTGAACTGTTTGGATGGATGCTGGTGCGCTGGTCCGTGTTGAATTATGCTGCGTGCTGAATAATGCTGCGTTGCAAATTATGTTGTGCGCGCTGCTTTGTGGTTTGTTTGTTTATCGGTCGTGCTTGGTTTGTTTGTTTATCGGTGGCGCGTTCTGCTGCGTGGCGTTTCTCGTGTTGCGCTGTCGTCTTAACTCCTTACTGCGCTGTCGTCTTAACTGCACTTTTAAAATTAATTTAGCCTGAAAGTGTCCTATTTTACGTATGAAATCCTGTTGAAATTGTAAAGATTTGCACTTTTCCAATTAATTTAGCCTGAAAGTGTCCTATTTTACGTATGAAATCCTGTTGAAATTGTAAAGATTAGCAATTTTTCAATTAATTTAGCCTGAAAGTGTCCTATTTTACGTATGAAATCCTGTTTAAATTGTAAAGATTAGCACTTTTAAAATTAATTTAGCCTGAAAGTGTCCTATTTTACGTATGAAATCCTGTTGAAATTGTAAAGATTAGCACTTTTAAAATTAATTTAGCCTGAAAGTGTCCTATTTTACGTATGAAATCCTGTTGAAATTGTAAAGATTAGCACTTTTTCAATTAATTTAGCCTGAAAGTGTCCTATTTTACGTATGAAATCCTGTTGAAATTGTAAAGATTAGCACTTTTAAAATTAATTTAGCCTGAAAGTGTCCTATTTTACGTATGAAATCCTGTTGAAATTGTAAAGATTAGCACTTTTTCAATTAATTTAGCCTGAAAGTGTCCTATTTTACGTATGAAATCCTGTTGAAATTGTAAAGATTAGCACTTTTCCAATTAATTTAGCCTGAAAGTGTCCTATTTTACGTATGAAATCCTGTTGAAATTGTAAAGATTAGCACTTTTTCAATTAATTTAGCCTGAAAAAGTCCTATTTTACGTATGAAATCCTGCTGAAATTGTAAAGATTAGCACTTTTTCAATTAATTTAGCCTGAAAGTGTCCTATTTTACGTATGAAATCCTGTTGAAATTGTAAAGATTAGCACTTTTAAAATTAATTTAGCCTGGAAGCGTCCTATTTTACGTATGAAATCCTGTTGAAATTGTAAAGATTAGCACTTTTAAAATTAATTTAGCCTGAAAGTGTCCTATTTTACGTATGAAATCCTGTTGAAATTGTAAAGATTAGCACTTTTTCAATTAATTTAGCCTGAAAGTGTCCTATTTTACGTATGAAATCCTGTTGAAATTGTAAAGATTAGCACTTTTTCAATTAATTTAGCCTGAAAGTGTCCTATTTTACGTATGAAATCCTGTTGAAATTGTAAAGATTAGCACTTTTCCAATTAATTTAGCCTGAAAGTGTCCTATTTTACGTATGAAATCCTGTTGAAATTGTTAAGATTAGCACTTTTAAAATTAATTTAGCCTGAAAGTGTCCTATTTTACGTATGAAATCCTGTTGAAATTGTAAAGATTAGCACTTTTAAAATTAATTTAGCCTGAAAGTGTCCTATTTTACGTATGAAATCCTGCTGAAATTGTAAAGATTAGCACTTTTTCAATTAATTTAGCCTGAAAGTGTCCTATTTTACGTATGAAATCCTGTTGAAATTGTAAAGATTAGCACTTTTCCAATTAATTTAGCCTGAAAGTGTCCTATTTTACGTATGAAATCCTGTTGAAATTGTAAAGATTAGCACTTTTAAAATTAATTTAGCCTGAAAGTGTCCTATTTTACGTATGAAATCCTGTTATAATTGTTAAGATTAGCACTTTTAAAATTAATTTAGCCTGAAAGTGTCCTATTTTACGTATGAAATCCTGTTGAAATTGTAAAGATTAGCACTTTTAAAATTAATTTAGCCTGAAAGTGTCCTATTTTACGTATGAAATCCTGTTGAAATTGTAAAGATTAGCACTTTTTCAATTAATTTAGCCTGAAAGTGTCCTATTTTACGTATGAAATCCTGTTGAAATTGTAAAGATTAGCACTTTTTCAATTAATTTAGCCTGAAAGTGTCCTATTTTACGTATGAAATGCTGTTGAAATTGTAAAGATTAGCACTTTTAAAATTAATTTAGCCTGAAAGTGTCCTATTTTACGTATGAAATCCTGTTGAAATTGTAAAGATTAGCACTTTTTCAATTAATTTAGCCTGAAAGTGTCCTATTTTACGTATGAAATCCTGTTGAAATTGTAAAGATTAGCACTTTTAAAATTAATTTAGCCTGAAAGTGTCCTATTTTACGTATGAAATCCTGTTGAAATTGTAAAGATTAGCACTTTTTCAATTAATTTAGCCTGAAAGTGTCCTATTTTACGTATGAAATCCTGTTGAAATTGTAAAGATTAGCACTTTTTCAATTAATTTAGCCTGAAAGTGTCCTATTTTACGTATGAAATCCTGTTGAAATTGTAAAGATTAGCACTTTTAAAATTAATTTAGCCTGAAAGTGTCCTATTTTACGTATGAAATCCTGTTGAAATTGTAAAGATTAGCACTTTTAAAATTAATTTAGCCTGAAAGTGTCCTATTTTACGTATGAAATCCTGTTGAAATTGTAAAGATTAGCACTTTTAAAATTAATTTAGCCTGAAAGTGTCCTATTTTACGTATGAAATCCTGTTGAAATTGTAAAGATTAGCACTTTTTCAATTAATTTAGCCTGAAAGTGTCCTATTTTACGTATGAAATCCTGTTGAAATTGTAAAGATTAGCACTTTTCCAATTAATTTAGCCTGAAAGTGTCCTATTTTACGTATGAAATCCTGTTGAAATTGTAAAGATTAGCACTTTTAAAATTAATTTAGCCTGAAAGTGTCCTATTTTACGTATGAAATCCTGTTGAAATTGTAAAGATTAGCACTTTTCCAATTAATTTAGCCTGAAAGTGTCCTATTTTACGTATGAAATCCTGTTGAAATTGTAAAGATTAGCACTTTTAAAATTAATTTAGCCTGAAAGTGTCCTATTTTACGTATGAAATCCTGTTGAAATTGTAAAGATTAGCACTTTTTCAATTAATTTAGCCTGAAAGTGTCCTATTTTACGTATGAAATCCTGCTGAAATTGTAAAGATTAGCACTTTTTCAATTAATTTAGCCTGAAAGTGTCCTATTTTACGTATGAAATCCTGTTGAAATTGTAAAGATTAGCACTTTTAAAATTAATTTAGCCTGAAAGTGTCCTATTTTACGTATGAAATTCTGCTGAAATTGTAAAGATTAGCACTTTTAAAATTAATTTAGCCTGAAAGTGTCCTATTTTACGTATGAAATCCTGTTGAAATTGTAAAGATTAGCACTTTTTCAATTAATTTAGCCTGAAAGTGTCCTATTTTACGTATGAAATCCTGCTGAAATTGTAAAGATTAGCACTTTTCCAATTAATTTAGCCTGAAAGTGTCCTATTTTACGTATGAAATCCTGTTGAAATTGTAAAGATTAGCACTTTTCCAATTAATTTAGCCTGAAAGTGTCCTATTTAACGTATGAAATCCTGCTGAAATTGTAAAGATTAGCACTTTTAAAAATAATTTAGCCTGAAAATGTCCTATTTTACGTATGAAATCCTGTTGAAATTGTAAAGATTAGCACTTTTCCAATTAATTTAGCCTGAAAGTGTCCTATTTTACGTATGAAATCCTGCTGAAATTGTAAAGATTAGCACTTTTCCAATTAATTTAGCCTGAAAGTGTCCTATTTTACGTATGAAATCCTGCTGAAATTGTAAAGATTAGCACTTTGAAAATTAATTTAGCCTGAAAGTGTCCTGTTTTACGTATGAAATCCTGTTGAAATTGTAAAGATTAGCACTTTTAAAATTAATTTAGCCTGAAAGTGTCCTATTTTACGTATGAAATCCTGCTGAAATTGTAAAGATTAGCACTTTTCCAATTAATTTAGCCTGAAAGTGTCCTATTTTACGTATGAAATCCTGTTGAAATTGTAAAGATTAGCACTTTTAAAATTAATTTAGCCTGAAAGTGTCCTATTGTACGTATGAGATCCTGCTGAAATTGTAAAGATTAGCACTTTTTCAATTAATTTAGCCTGAAAGTGTCCTATTTTACGTATGAAATCCTGTTGAAATTGTAAAGATTAGCACTTTTCCAATTAATTTAGCCTGAAAGTGTCCTATTTTACGTATGAAATCCTGTTGAAATTGTAAAGATTAGCACTTTTTCAATTAATTTAGCCTGAAAGTGTCCTATTTTACGTATGAAATCCTGTTGAAATTGTAAAGATTAGCACTTTTTCAATTAATTTAGCCTGAAAGTGTCCTATTTTACGTATGAAATCCTGCTGAAATTGTAAAGATTAGCACTTTTCCAATTAATTTAGCCTGAAAGTGTCCTATTTTACGTATGAAATCCTGCTGAAATTGTAAAGATTAGCACTTTTTCAATTAATTTAGCCTGAAAGTGTCCTATTTTACGTATGAAATCCTGCTGAAATTGTAAAGATTAGCACTTTTCCAATTAATTTAGCCTGAAAGTGTCCTATTTTACGTATGAAATCCTGTTGAAATTGTAAAGATTAGCACTTTTCCAATTAATTTAGCCTGAAAGTGTCCTATTTTACGTATGAAATCCTGTTGAAATTGTAAAGATTAGCACTTTTTCAAATTAATTTAGCCTGAAAGTGTCCTATTTTACGTATGAAATCCTGTTGAAATTGTAAAGATTAGCACTTTTTCAATTAATTTAGCCTGAAAGTGTCCTATTTTACGTATGAAATCCTGTTGAAATTGTAAAGATTAGCACTTTTAAAATTAATTTAGCCTGAAAGTGTCCTATTTTACGTATGAAATCCTGTTGAAATTGTAAAGATTAGCACTTTTTCAATTAATTTAGCCTGAAAGTGTCCTATTTTACGTATGAAATCCTGTTGAAATTGTAAAGATTAGCACTTTTTCAATTAATTTAGCCTGAAAGTGTCCTATTTTACGTATGAAATCCTGTTGAAATTGTAAAGATTAGCACTTTTCAATTAATTTAGCCTGAAAGTGTCCTATTTTACGTATGAAATCCTGTTGAAATTGTAAAGATTAGCACTTTTTCAATTAATTTAGCCTGAAAGTGTCCTATTTTACGTATGAAATCCTGTTGAAATTGTAAAGATTAGCACTTTTTCAAATTAATTTAGCCTGAAAGTGTCCTATTTTACGTATGAAATCCTGTTGAAATTGTAAAGATTAGCACTTTTTCAATTAATTTAGCCTGAAAGTGTCCTATTTTACGTATGAAATCCTGTTGAAATTGTAAAGATTAGCACTTTTTCAAATTAATTTAGCCTGAAAGTGTCCTATTTTACGTATGAAATCCTGTTGAAATTGTAAAGATTAGCACTTTTTCAATTAATTTAGCCTGAAAGTGTCCTATTTTACGTATGAAATCCTGTTGAAATTGTAAAGATTAGCACTTTTCAAATTAATTTAGCCTGAAAGTGTCCTATTTTACGTATGAAATCCTGTTGAAATTGTAAAGATTAGCACTTTTTCAATTAATTTAGCCTGAAAGTGTCCTATTTTACGTATGAAATCCTGTTGAAATTGTAAAGATTAGCACTTTTCAAATTAATTTAGCCTGAAAGTGTCCTATTTTACGTATGAAATCCTGTTGAAATTGTAAAGATTAGCACTTTTTCAATTAATTTAGCCTGAAAGTGTCCTATTTTACGTATGAAATCCTGTTGAAATTGTAAAGATTAGCACTTTTTCAATTAATTTAGCCTGAAAGTGTCCTATTTTACGTATGAAATCCTGTTGAAATTGTAAAGATTAGCACTTTTTCAATTAATTTAGCCTGAAAGTGTCCTATTTTACGTATGAAATCCTGTTGAAATTGTAAAGATTAGCACTTTTTCAATTAATTTAGCCTGAAAGTGTCCTATTTTACGTATGAAATCCTGTTGAAATTGTAAAGATTAGCACTTTTCAAATTAATTTAGCCTGAAAGTGTCCTATTTTACGTATGAAATCCTGTTGAAATTGTAAAGATTAGCACTTTTAAAATTAATTTAGCCTGAAAGTGTCCTATTTTACGTATGAAATCCTGTTGAAATTGTAAAGATTAGCACTTTTCAAATTAATTTAGCCTGAAAGTGTCCTATTTTACGTATGAAATCCTGTTGAAATTGTAAAGATTAGCACTTTTAAAATTAATTTAGCCTGAAAGTGTCCTATTTTACGTATGAAATCCTGTTGAAATTGTAAAGATTAGCACTTTTAAAATTAATTTAGCCTGAAAGTGTCCTATTTTACGTATGAAATCCTGTTGAAATTGTAAAGATTAGCACTTTTTCAATTAATTTAGCCTGAAAGTGTCCTATTTTACGTATGAAATCCTGTTGAAATTGTAAAGATTAGCACTTTTAAAATTAATTTAGCCTGAAAGTGTCCTATTTTACGTATGAAATCCTGTTGAAATTGTAAAGATTAGCACTTTTTCAATTAATTTAGCCTGAAAGTGTCCTATTTTACGTATGAAATCCTGTTGAAATTGTAAATATTAGCACTTTTTACTTAATTTAGCCTGAAAGTGTCCTATTTTACGTATGAAATGCTGTTGAAATTGTAAAGATTAGCACTTTTTAATTAATTTAGCCTGAAAGTGTCCTATTTTACGTATGAAATCCTGTTGAAATTGTAAAGATTAGCACTTTTTCAATTAATTTAGCCTGAAAGTGTCCTATTTTACGTATGAAATCCTGTTGAAATTGTAAAGATTAGCACTTTTTCAATTAATTTAGCCTGAAAGTGTCCTATTTTACGTATGAAATCCTGTTGAAATTGTAAAGATTAGCACTTTTTCAATTAATTTAGCCTGAAAGTGTCCTATTTTACGTATGAAATCCTGCTGAAATTGTAAAGATTAGCACTTTTTCAATTAATTTAGCCTGAAAGTGTCCTATTTTACGTATGAAATCCTGCTGAAATTGTAAAGATTAGCACTTTTCAATTAATTTAGCCTGAAAGTGTCCTATTTTACGTATGAAATCCTGCTGAAATTGTAAAGATTAGCACGTTTTCAATTAATTTAGCCTGAAAGTGTCCTATTTTACGTATGAAATCCTGTTGAAATTGTAAAGATTAGCACTTTTTCAATTAATTTAGCCTGAAAGTGTCCTATTTTACGTATGAAATCCTGTTGAAATTGTAAAGATTAGCACTTTTAAAATTAATTTAGCCTGAAAGTGTCCTATTTTACGTATGAAATCCTGTTGAAATTGTAAAGATTAGCACTTTTCAATTAATTTAGCCTGAAAGTGTCCTATTTTACGTATGAAATCCTGTTGAAATTGTAAAGATTAGCACTTTTCAATTAATTTAGCCTGAAAGTGTCCTATTTTACGTATGAAATCCTGTTGAAATTGTAAAGATTAGCACTTTTTCAATTAATTTAGCCTGAAAGTGTCCTATTTTACGTATGAAATCCTGTTGAAATTGTAAAGATTAGCACTTTTCAATTAATTTAGCCTGAAAGTGTCCTATTTTACGTATGAAATCCTGTTGAAATTGTAAAGATTAGCACTTTTTCAATTAATTTAGCCTGAAAGTGTCCTATTTTACGTATGAAATCCTGTTGAAATTGTAAAGATTAGCACTTTTTCAATTAATTTAGCCTGAAAGTGTCCTATTTTACGTATGAAATCCTGTTGAAATTGTAAAGATTAGCACTTTTCAAATTAATTTAGCCTGAAAGTGTCCTATTTTACGTATGAAATCCTGTTGAAATTGTAAAGATTAGCACTTTTCAATTAATTTAGCCTGAAAGTGTCCTATTTTACGTATGAAATCCTGTTGAAATTGTAAAGATTAGCACTTTTAAAATTAATTTAGCCTGAAAGTGTCCTATTTTACGTATGAAATCCTGTTGAAATTGTAAAGATTAGCACTTTTAAAATTAATTTAGCCTGAAAGTGTCCTATTTTACGTATGAAATCCTGTTGAAATTGTAAAGATTAGCACTTTTCAATTAATTTAGCCTGAAAGTGTCCTATTTTACGTATGAAATCCTGTTGAAATTGTAAAGATTAGCACTTTTAAAATTAATTTAGCCTGAAAGTGTCCTATTTTACGTATGAAATCCTGTTGAAATTGTAAAGATTAGCACTTTTAAAATTAATTTAGCCTGAAAGTGTCCTATTTTACGTATGAAATCCTGTTGAAATTGTAAAGATTAGCACTTTTTCAATTAATTTAGCCTGAAAGTGTCCTATTTTACGTATGAAATCCTGTTGAAATTGTAAAGATTAGCACTTTTCAAATTAATTTAGCCTGAAAGTGTCCTATTTTACGTATGAAATCCTGTTGAAATTGTAAAGATTAGCACTTTTAAAATTAATTTAGCCTGAAAGTGTCCTATTTTACGTATGAAATCCTGTTGAAATTGTAAAGATTAGCACTTTTAAAATTAATTTAGCCTGAAAGTGTCCTATTTTACGTATGAAATCCTGTTGAAATTGTAAAGATTAGCACTTTTCCAATTAATTTAGCCTGAAAGTGTCCTATTTTACGTATGAAATCCTGTTGAAATTGTAAAGATTAGCACTTTTAAAATTAATTTAGCCTGAAAGTGTCCTATTTTACGTATGAAATCCTGTTGAAATTGTAAAGATTAGCACTTTTTCAATTAATTTAGCCTGAAAGTGTCCTATTTTACGTATGAAATCCTGTTGAAATTGTAAAGATTAGCACTTTTTCAATTAATTTAGCCTGAAAGTGTCCTATTTTACGTATGAAATCCTGCTGAAATTGTAAAGATTAGCACTTTTAAAATTAATTTAGCCTGAAAGTGTCCTATTTTACGTATGAAATCCTGTTGAAATTGTAAAGATTAGCACTTTTAAAATTAATTTAGCCTGAAAGTGTCCTATTTTACGTATGAAATCCTGTTGAAATTGTAAAGATTAGCACTTTTAAAATTAATTTAGCCTGAAAGTGTCCTATTTTACGTATGAAATCCTGTTGAAATTGTAAAGATTAGCACTTTTTCAAATTAATTTAGCCTGAAAGTGTCCTATTTTACGTATGAAATCCTGTTGAAATTGTAAAGATTAGCACTTTTAAAATTAATTTAGCCTGAAAGTGTCCTATTTTACGTATGAAATCCTGTTGAAATTGTAAAGATTAGCACTTTTTCAATTAATTTAGCCTGAAAGTGTCCTATTTTACGTATGAAATCCTGTTGAAATTGTAAAGATTAGCACTTTTCAATTAATTTAGCCTGAAAGTGTCCTATTTTACGTATGAAATCCTGTTGAAATTGTAAAGATTAGCACTTTTCAAATTAATTTAGCCTGAAAGTGTCCTATTTTACGTATGAAATCCTGTTGAAATTGTAAAGATTAGCACTTTTAAAATTAATTTAGCCTGAAAGTGTCCTATTTTACGTATGAAATCCTGTTGAAATTGTAAAGATTAGCACTTTTTCAAATTAATTTAGCCTGAAAGTGTCCTATTTTACGTATGAAATCCTGTTGAAATTGTAAAGATTAGCACTTTTCAAATTAATTTAGCCTGAAAGTGTCCTATTTTACGTATGAAATCCTGTTGAAATTGTAAAGATTAGCACTTTTCAAATTAATTTAGCCTGAAAGTGTCCTATTTTACGTATGAAATCCTGTTGAAATTGTAAAGATTAGCACTTTTTCAATTAATTTAGCCTGAAAGTGTCCTATTTTACGTATGAAATCCTGTTGAAATTGTAAAGATTAGCACTTTTCCAATTAATTTAGCCTGAAAGTGTCCTATTTTACGTATGAAATCCTGTTGAAATTGTAAAGATTAGCACTTTTTCAATTAATTTAGCCTGAAAGTGTCCTATTTTACGTATGAAATCCTGTTGAAATTGTAAAGATTAGCACTTTTTCAATTAATTTAGCCTGAAAGTGTCCTATTTTACGTATGAAATCCTGTTGAAATTGTAAAGATTAGCACTTTTCAATTAATTTAGCCTGAAAGTGTCCTATTTTACGTATGAAATCCTGTTGAAATTGTAAAGATTAGCACTTTTCAAATTAATTTAGCCTGAAAGTGTCCTATTTTACGTATGAAATCCTGTTGAAATTGTAAAGATTAGCACTTTTAAAATTAATTTAGCCTGAAAGTGTCCTATTTTACGTATGAAATCCTGTTGAAATTGTAAAGATTAGCACTTTTTCAATTAATTTAGCCTGAAAGTGTCCTATTTTACGTATGAAATCCTGTTGAAATTGTAAAGATTAGCACTTTTCAATTAATTTAGCCTGAAAGTGTCCTATTTTACGTATGAAATCCTGTTGAAATTGTAAAGATTAGCACTTTTTCAATTAATTTAGCCTGAAAGTGTCCTATTTTACGTATGAAATCCTGTTGAAATTGTAAAGATTAGCACTTTTCAAATTAATTTAGCCTGAAAGTGTCCTATTTTACGTATGAAATCCTGTTGAAATTGTAAAGATTAGCACTTTTAAAATTAATTTAGCCTGAAAGTGTCCTATTTTACGTATGAAATCCTGTTGAAATTGTAAAGATTAGCACTTTTCCAATTAATTTAGCCTGAAAGTGTCCTATTTTACGTATGAAATCCTGTTGAAATTGTAAAGATTAGCACTTTTTCAATTAATTTAGCCTGAAAGTGTCCTATTTTACGTATGAAATCCTGTTGAAATTGTAAAGATTAGCACTTTTAAAATTAATTTAGCCTGAAAGTGTCCTATTTTACGTATGAAATCCTGTTGAAATTGTAAAGATTAGCACTTTTTCAATTAATTTAGCCTGAAAGTGTCCTATTTTACGTATGAAATCCTGTTGAAATTGTAAAGATTAGCACTTTTTCAATTAATTTAGCCTGAAAGTGTCCTATTTTACGTATGAAATCCTGTTGAAATTGTAAAGATTAGCACTTTTAAAATTAATTTAGCCTGAAAGTGTCCTATTTTACGTATGAAATCCTGTTGAAATTGTAAAGATTAGCACTTTTCAATTAATTTAGCCTGAAAGTGTCCTATTTTACGTATGAAATCCTGTTGAAATTGTAAAGATTAGCACTTTTCAATTAATTTAGCCTGAAAGTGTCCTATTTTACGTATGAAATCCTGTTGAAATTGTAAAGATTAGCACTTTTAAAATTAATTTAGCCTGAAAGTGTCCTATTTTACGTATGAAATCCTGTTGAAATTGTAAAGATTAGCACTTTTTCAATTAATTTAGCCTGAAAGTGTCCTATTTTACGTATGAAATCCTGTTGAAATTGTAAAGATTAGCACTTTTAAAATTAATTTAGCCTGAAAGTGTCCTATTTTACGTATGAAATCCTGTTGAAATTGTAAAGATTAGCACTTTTCAATTAATTTAGCCTGAAAGTGTCCTATTTTACGTATGAAATCCTGTTGAAATTGTAAAGATTAGCACTTTTCAAATTAATTTAGCCTGAAAGTGTCCTATTTTACGTATGAAATCCTGTTGAAATTGTAAAGATTAGCACTTTTAAAATTAATTTAGCCTGAAAGTGTCCTATTTTACGTATGAAATCCTGTTGAAATTGTAAAGATTAGCACTTTTCAATTAATTTAGCCTGAAAGTGTCCTATTTTACGTATGAAATCCTGTTGAAATTGTAAAGATTAGCACTTTTAAAATTAATTTAGCCTGAAAGTGTCCTATTTTACGTATGAAATCCTGTTGAAATTGTAAAGATTAGCACTTTTTCAATTAATTTAGCCTGAAAGTGTCCTATTTTACGTATGAAATCCTGTTGAAATTGTAAAGATTAGCACTTTTTCAATTAATTTAGCCTGAAAGTGTCCTATTTTACGTATGAAATCCTGTTGAAATTGTAAAGATTAGCACTTTTAAAATTAATTTAGCCTGAAAGTGTCCTATTTTACGTATGAAATCCTGTTGAAATTGTAAAGATTAGCACTTTTCCAATTAATTTAGCCTGAAAGTGTCCTATTTTACGTATGAAATCCTGTTGAAATTGTAAAGATTAGCACTTTTAAAATTAATTTAGCCTGAAAGTGTCCTATTTTACGTATGAAATCCTGTTGAAATTGTAAAGATTAGCACTTTTTCAAATTAATTTAGCCTGAAAGTGTCCTATTTTACGTATGAAATCCTGTTGAAATTGTAAAGATTAGCACTTTTCAATTAATTTAGCCTGAAAGTGTCCTATTTTACGTATGAAATCCTGTTGAAATTGTAAAGATTAGCACTTTTAAAATTAATTTAGCCTGAAAGTGTCCTATTTTACGTATGAAATCCTGTTGAAATTGTAAAGATTAGCACTTTTCAAATTAATTTAGCCTGAAAGTGTCCTATTTTACGTATGAAATCCTGTTGAAATTGTAAAGATTAGCACTTTTCAATTAATTTAGCCTGAAAGTGTCCTATTTTACGTATGAAATCCTGTTGAAATTGTAAAGATTAGCACTTTTTCAAATTAATTTAGCCTGAAAGTGTCCTATTTTACGTATGAAATCCTGTTGAAATTGTAAAGATTAGCACTTTTCAATTAATTTAGCCTGAAAGTGTCCTATTTTACGTATGAAATCCTGTTGAAATTGTAAAGATTAGCACTTTTAAAATTAATTTAGCCTGAAAGTGTCCTATTTTACGTATGAAATCCTGTTGAAATTGTAAAGATTAGCACTTTTCAATTAATTTAGCCTGAAAGTGTCCTATTTTACGTATGAAATCCTGTTGAAATTGTAAAGATTAGCACTTTTTCAAATTAATTTAGCCTGAAAGTGTCCTATTTTACGTATGAAATCCTGTTGAAATTGTAAAGATTAGCACTTTTCAAATTAATTTAGCCTGAAAGTGTCCTATTTTACGTATGAAATCCTGTTGAAATTGTAAAGATTAGCACTTTTCAAATTAATTTAGCCTGAAAGTGTCCTATTTTACGTATGAAATCCTGTTGAAATTGTAAAGATTAGCACTTTTCAAATTAATTTAGCCTGAAAGTGTCCTATTTTACGTATGAAATCCTGTTGAAATTGTAAAGATTAGCACTTTTAAATTAATTTAGCCTGAAAGTGTCCTATTTTACGTATGAAATCCTGTTGAAATTGTAAAGATTAGCACTTTTTCAATTAATTTAGCCTGAAAGTGTCCTATTTTACGTATGAAATCCTGTTGAAATTGTAAAGATTAGCACTTTTCAATTAATTTAGCCTGAAAGTGTCCTATTTTACGTATGAAATCCTGTTGAAATTGTAAAGATTAGCACTTTTAAAATTAATTTAGCCTGAAAGTGTCCTATTTTACGTATGAAATCCTGTTGAAATTGTAAAGATTAGCACTTTTTCAATTAATTTAGCCTGAAAGTGTCCTATTTTACGTATGAAATCCTGTTGAAATTGTAAAGATTAGCACTTTTTCAATTAATTTAGCCTGAAAGTGTCCTATTTTACGTATGAAATCCTGTTGAAATTGTAAAGATTAGCACTTTTCAAATTAATTTAGCCTGAAAGTGTCCTATTTTACGTATGAAATCCTGTTGAAATTGTAAAGATTAGCACTTTTCAATTAATTTAGCCTGAAAGTGTCCTATTTTACGTATGAAATCCTGTTGAAATTGTAAAGATTAGCACTTTTAAATTAATTTAGCCTGAAAGTGTCCTATTTTACGTATGAAATCCTGTTGAAATTGTAAAGATTAGCACTTTTAAAATTAATTTAGCCTGAAAGTGTCCTATTTTACGTATGAAATCCTGTTGAAATTGTAAAGATTAGCACTTTTCAATTAATTTAGCCTGAAAGTGTCCTATTTTACGTATGAAATCCTGTTGAAATTGTAAAGATTAGCACTTTTAAAATTAATTTAGCCTGAAAGTGTCCTATTTTACGTATGAAATCCTGTTGAAATTGTAAAGATTAGCACTTTTAAATTAATTTAGCCTGAAAGTGTCCTATTTTACGTATGAAATCCTGTTGAAATTGTAAAGATTAGCACTTTTAAAATTAATTTAGCCTGAAAGTGTCCTATTTTACGTATGAAATCCTGTTGAAATTGTAAAGATTAGCACTTTTCAATTAATTTAGCCTGAAAGTGTCCTATTTTACGTATGAAATCCTGTTGAAATTGTAAAGATTAGCACTTTTAAAATTAATTTAGCCTGAAAGTGTCCTATTTTACGTATGAAATCCTGTTGAAATTGTAAAGATTAGCACTTTTTCAATTAATTTAGCCTGAAAGTGTCCTATTTTACGTATGAAATCCTGTTGAAATTGTAAAGATTAGCACTTTTAAAATTAATTTAGCCTGAAAGTGTCCTATTTTACGTATGAAATCCTGTTGAAATTGTAAAGATTAGCACTTTTTCAAATTAATTTAGCCTGAAAGTGTCCTATTTTACGTATGAAATCCTGTTGAAATTGTAAAGATTAGCACTTTTTCAAATTAATTTAGCCTGAAAGTGTCCTATTTTACGTATGAAATCCTGTTGAAATTGTAAAGATTAGCACTTTTTCAATTAATTTAGCCTGAAAGTGTCCTATTTTACGTATGAAATCCTGTTGAAATTGTAAAGATTAGCACTTTTTCAAATTAATTTAGCCTGAAAGTGTCCTATTTTACGTATGAAATCCTGTTGAAATTGTAAAGATTAGCACTTTTCCAATTAATTTAGCCTGAAAGTGTCCTATTTTACGTATGAAATCCTGTTGAAATTGTAAAGATTAGCACTTTTAAAATTAATTTAGCCTGAAAGTGTCCTATTTTACGTATGAAATCCTGTTGAAATTGTAAAGATTAGCACTTTTAAAATTAATTTAGCCTGAAAGTGTCCTATTTTACGTATGAAATCCTGTTAAAATTATAAATATTAGCACTTTTTACTTAATTTAGCCTGAAAGTGTCCTATTTTACGTATGAAATCCTGTTGAAATTGTAAAGATTAGCACTTTTTCAATTAATTTAGCCTGAAAGTGTCCTATTTTACGTATGAAATCCTGTTGAAATTGTAAAGATTAGCACTTTTTCAATTAATTTAGCCTGAAAGTGTCCTATTTTACGTATGAAATCCTGTTGAAATTGTAAAGATTAGCACTTTTTCAATTAATTTAGCCTGAAAGTGTCCTATTTTACGTATGAAATCCTGTTGAAATTGTAAAGATTAGCACTTTTAAAATTAATTTAGCCTGAAAGTGTCCTATTTTACGTATGAAATCCTGTTGAAATTGTAAAGATTAGCACTTTTAAATTAATTTAGCCTGAAAGTGTCCTATTTTACGTATGAAATCCTGTTGAAATTGTAAAGATTAGCACTTTTCAAATTAATTTAGCCTGAAAGTGTCCTATTTTACGTATGAAATCCTGTTGAAATTGTAAAGATTAGCACTTTTCAATTAATTTAGCCTGAAAGTGTCCTATTTTACGTATGAAATCCTGTTGAAATTGTAAAGATTAGCACTTTTTCAAATTAATTTAGCCTGAAAGTGTCCTATTTTACGTATGAAATCCTGTTGAAATTGTAAAGATTAGCACTTTTTCAATTAATTTAGCCTGAAAGTGTCCTATTTTACGTATGAAATCCTGTTGAAATTGTAAAGATTAGCACTTTTAAAATTAATTTAGCCTGAAAGTGTCCTATTTTACGTATGAAATCCTGTTGAAATTGTAAAGATTAGCACTTTTAAAATTAATTTAGCCTGAAAGTGTCCTATTTTACGTATGAAATCCTGTTGAAATTGTAAAGATTAGCACTTTTCCAATTAATTTAGCCTGAAAGTGTCCTATTTTACGTATGAAATCCTGTTGAAATTGTAAAGATTAGCACTTTTTCAAATTAATTTAGCCTGAAAGTGTCCTATTTTACGTATGAAATCCTGTTGAAATTGTAAAGATTAGCACTTTTAAATTAATTTAGCCTGAAAGTGTCCTATTTTACGTATGAAATCCTGTTGAAATTGTAAAGATTAGCACTTTTTCAATTAATTTAGCCTGAAAGTGTCCTATTTTACGTATGAAATCCTGTTGAAATTGTAAAGATTAGCACTTTTAAATTAATTTAGCCTGAAAGTGTCCTATTTTACGTATGAAATCCTGTTGAAATTGTAAAGATTAGCACTTTTAAAATTAATTTAGCCTGAAAGTGTCCTATTTTACGTATGAAATCCTGTTGAAATTGTAAAGATTAGCACTTTTTAAATTAATTTAGCCTGAAAGTGTCCTATTTTACGTATGAAATCCTGTTGAAATTGTAAAGATTAGCACTTTTTCAATTAATTTAGCCTGAAAGTGTCCTATTTTACGTATGAAATCCTGTTGAAATTGTAAAGATTAGCACTTTTAAAATTAATTTAGCCTGAAAGTGTCCTATTTTACGTATGAAATCCTGTTGAAATTGTAAAGATTAGCACTTTTTCAAATTAATTTAGCCTGAAAGTGTCCTATTTTACGTATGAAATCCTGTTGAAATTGTAAAGATTAGCACTTTTTCAATTAATTTAGCCTGAAAGTGTCCTATTTTACGTATGAAATCCTGTTGAAATTGTAAAGATTAGCACTTTTCAAATTAATTTAGCCTGAAAGTGTCCTATTTTACGTATGAAATCCTGTTGAAATTGTAAAGATTAGCACTTTTCAAATTAATTTAGCCTGAAAGTGTCCTATTTTACGTATGAAATCCTGTTGAAATTGTAAAGATTAGCACTTTTAAATTAATTTAGCCTGAAAGTGTCCTATTTTACGTATGAAATCCTGTTGAAATTGTAAAGATTAGCACTTTTAAATTAATTTAGCCTGAAAGTGTCCTATTTTACGTATGAAATCCTGTTGAAATTGTAAAGATTAGCACTTTTTCAATTAATTTAGCCTGAAAGTGTCCTATTTTACGTATGAAATCCTGTTGAAATTGTAAAGATTAGCACTTTTTCAAATTAATTTAGCCTGAAAGTGTCCTATTTTACGTATGAAATCCTGTTGAAATTGTAAAGATTAGCACTTTTTCAATTAATTTAGCCTGAAAGTGTCCTATTTTACGTATGAAATCCTGTTGAAATTGTAAAGATTAGCACTTTTCAATTAATTTAGCCTGAAAGTGTCCTATTTTACGTATGAAATCCTGTTGAAATTGTAAAGATTAGCACTTTTAAATTAATTTAGCCTGAAAGTGTCCTATTTTACGTATGAAATCCTGTTGAAATTGTAAAGATTAGCACTTTTAAAATTAATTTAGCCTGAAAGTGTCCTATTTTACGTATGAAATCCTGTTGAAATTGTAAAGATTAGCACTTTTTCAATTAATTTAGCCTGAAAGTGTCCTATTTTACGTATGAAATCCTGTTGAAATTGTAAAGATTAGCACTTTTAAAATTAATTTAGCCTGAAAGTGTCCTATTTTACGTATGAAATCCTGTTGAAATTGTAAAGATTAGCACTTTTTCAATTAATTTAGCCTGAAAGTGTCCTATTTTACGTATGAAATCCTGTTGAAATTGTAAAGATTAGCACTTTTCAATTAATTTAGCCTGAAAGTGTCCTATTTTACGTATGAAATCCTGTTGAAATTGTAAAGATTAGCACTTTTAAATTAATTTAGCCTGAAAGTGTCCTATTTTACGTATGAAATCCTGTTGAAATTGTAAAGATTAGCACTTTTCAATTAATTTAGCCTGAAAGTGTCCTATTTTACGTATGAAATCCTGTTGAAATTGTAAAGATTAGCACTTTTTCAATTAATTTAGCCTGAAAGTGTCCTATTTTACGTATGAAATCCTGTTGAAATTGTAAAGATTAGCACTTTTTCAATTAATTTAGCCTGAAAGTGTCCTATTTTACGTATGAAATCCTGTTAAAATTATAAATATTAGCACTTTTTACTTAATTTAGCCTGAAAGTGTCCTATTTTACGTATGAAATCCTGTTGAAATTGTAAAGATTAGCACTTTTTCAATTAATTTAGCCTGAAAGTGTCCTATTTTACGTATGAAATCCTGTTGAAATTGTAAAGATTAGCACTTTTAAAATTAATTTAGCCTGAAAGTGTCCTATTTTACGTATGAAATCCTGTTGAAATTGTAAAGATTAGCACTTTTAAAATTAATTTAGCCTGAAAGTGTCCTATTTTACGTATGAAATCCTGTTGAAATTGTAAAGATTAGCACTTTTTCAATTAATTTAGCCTGAAAGTGTCCTATTTTACGTATGAAATCCTGTTGAAATTGTAAAGATTAGCACTTTTAAATTAATTTAGCCTGAAAGTGTCCTATTTTACGTATGAAATCCTGTTGAAATTGTAAAGATTAGCACTTTTAAAATTAATTTAGCCTGAAAGTGTCCTATTTTACGTATGAAATCCTGTTGAAATTGTAAAGATTAGCACTTTTTCAATTAATTTAGCCTGAAAGTGTCCTATTTTACGTATGAAATCCTGTTGAAATTGTAAAGATTAGCACTTTTAAATTAATTTAGCCTGAAAGTGTCCTATTTTACGTATGAAATCCTGTTGAAATTGTAAAGATTAGCACTTTTAAATTAATTTAGCCTGAAAGTGTCCTATTTTACGTATGAAATCCTGTTGAAATTGTAAAGATTAGCACTTTTTAAATTAATTTAGCCTGAAAGTGTCCTATTTTACGTATGAAATCCTGTTGAAATTGTAAAGATTAGCACTTTTTAAATTAATTTAGCCTGAAAGTGTCCTATTTTACGTATGAAATCCTGTTGAAATTGTAAAGATTAGCACTTTTAAAATTAATTTAGCCTGAAAGTGTCCTATTTTACGTATGAAATCCTGTTGAAATTGTAAAGATTAGCACTTTTCAATTAATTTAGCCTGAAAGTGTCCTATTTTACGTATGAAATCCTGTTGAAATTGTAAAGATTAGCACTTTTCAATTAATTTAGCCTGAAAGTGTCCTATTTTACGTATGAAATCCTGTTGAAATTGTAAAGATTAGCACTTTTAAATTAATTTAGCCTGAAAGTGTCCTATTTTACGTATGAAATCCTGTTGAAATTGTAAAGATTAGCACTTTTCAATTAATTTAGCCTGAAAGTGTCCTATTTTACGTATGAAATCCTGTTGAAATTGTAAAGATTAGCACTTTTTCAATTAATTTAGCCTGAAAGTGTCCTATTTTACGTATGAAATCCTGTTGAAATTGTAAAGATTAGCACTTTTCAAATTAATTTAGCCTGAAAGTGTCCTATTTTACGTATGAAATCCTGTTGAAATTGTAAAGATTAGCACTTTTCAATTAATTTAGCCTGAAAGTGTCCTATTTTACGTATGAAATCCTGTTGAAATTGTAAAGATTAGCACTTTTTCAATTAATTTAGCCTGAAAGTGTCCTATTTTACGTATGAAATCCTGTTGAAATTGTAAAGATTAGCACTTTTCAATTAATTTAGCCTGAAAGTGTCCTATTTTACGTATGAAATCCTGTTGAAATTGTAAAGATTAGCACTTTTCAATTAATTTAGCCTGAAAGTGTCCTATTTTACGTATGAAATCCTGTTGAAATTGTAAAGATTAGCACTTTTCAAATTAATTTAGCCTGAAAGTGTCCTATTTTACGTATGAAATCCTGTTGAAATTGTAAAGATTAGCACTTTTAAAATTAATTTAGCCTGAAAGTGTCCTATTTTACGTATGAAATCCTGTTGAAATTGTAAAGATTAGCACTTTTTCAATTAATTTAGCCTGAAAGTGTCCTATTTTACGTATGAAATCCTGTTGAAATTGTAAAGATTAGCACTTTTCAAATTAATTTAGCCTGAAAGTGTCCTATTTTACGTATGAAATCCTGTTGAAATTGTAAAGATTAGCACTTTTCAAATTAATTTAGCCTGAAAGTGTCCTATTTTACGTATGAAATCCTGTTGAAATTGTAAAGATTAGCACTTTTTCAATTAATTTAGCCTGAAAGTGTCCTATTTTACGTATGAAATCCTGTTGAAATTGTAAAGATTAGCACTTTTCAAATTAATTTAGCCTGAAAGTGTCCTATTTTACGTATGAAATCCTGTTGAAATTGTAAAGATTAGCACTTTTCAATTAATTTAGCCTGAAAGTGTCCTATTTTACGTATGAAATCCTGTTGAAATTGTAAAGATTAGCACTTTTTCAAATTAATTTAGCCTGAAAGTGTCCTATTTTACGTATGAAATCCTGTTGAAATTGTAAAGATTAGCACTTTTAAAATTAATTTAGCCTGAAAGTGTCCTATTTTACGTATGAAATCCTGTTGAAATTGTAAAGATTAGCACTTTTCAATTAATTTAGCCTGAAAGTGTCCTATTTTACGTATGAAATCCTGTTGAAATTGTAAAGATTAGCACTTTTTCAATTAATTTAGCCTGAAAGTGTCCTATTTTACGTATGAAATCCTGTTGAAATTGTAAAGATTAGCACTTTTTCAATTAATTTAGCCTGAAAGTGTCCTATTTTACGTATGAAATCCTGTTGAAATTGTAAAGATTAGCACTTTTTCAAATTAATTTAGCCTGAAAGTGTCCTATTTTACGTATGAAATCCTGTTGAAATTGTAAAGATTAGCACTTTTTCAAATTAATTTAGCCTGAAAGTGTCCTATTTTACGTATGAAATCCTGTTGAAATTGTAAAGATTAGCACTTTTCAATTAATTTAGCCTGAAAGTGTCCTATTTTACGTATGAAATCCTGTTGAAATTGTAAAGATTAGCACTTTTTCAATTAATTTAGCCTGAAAGTGTCCTATTTTACGTATGAAATCCTGTTGAAATTGTAAAGATTAGCACTTTTCAATTAATTTAGCCTGAAAGTGTCCTATTTTACGTATGAAATCCTGTTGAAATTGTAAAGATTAGCACTTTTAAAATTAATTTAGCCTGAAAGTGTCCTATTTTACGTATGAAATCCTGTTGAAATTGTAAAGATTAGCACTTTTAAATTAATTTAGCCTGAAAGTGTCCTATTTTACGTATGAAATCCTGTTGAAATTGTAAAGATTAGCACTTTTTCAATTAATTTAGCCTGAAAGTGTCCTATTTTACGTATGAAATCCTGTTGAAATTGTAAAGATTAGCACTTTTCAATTAATTTAGCCTGAAAGTGTCCTATTTTACGTATGAAATCCTGTTGAAATTGTAAAGATTAGCACTTTTTAAATTAATTTAGCCTGAAAGTGTCCTATTTTACGTATGAAATCCTGTTGAAATTGTAAAGATTAGCACTTTTCAATTAATTTAGCCTGAAAGTGTCCTATTTTACGTATGAAATCCTGTTGAAATTGTAAAGATTAGCACTTTTTCAATTAATTTAGCCTGAAAGTGTCCTATTTTACGTATGAAATCCTGTTGAAATTGTAAAGATTAGCACTTTTAAATTAATTTAGCCTGAAAGTGTCCTATTTTACGTATGAAATCCTGTTGAAATTGTAAAGATTAGCACTTTTAAAATTAATTTAGCCTGAAAGTGTCCTATTTTACGTATGAAATCCTGTTGAAATTGTAAAGATTAGCACTTTTTAAATTAATTTAGCCTGAAAGTGTCCTATTTTACGTATGAAATCCTGTTGAAATTGTAAAGATTAGCACTTTTAAAATTAATTTAGCCTGAAAGTGTCCTATTTTACGTATGAAATCCTGTTGAAATTGTAAAGATTAGCACTTTTTCAATTAATTTAGCCTGAAAGTGTCCTATTTTACGTATGAAATCCTGTTGAAATTGTAAAGATTAGCACTTTTAAATTAATTTAGCCTGAAAGTGTCCTATTTTACGTATGAAATCCTGTTGAAATTGTAAAGATTAGCACTTTTTCAATTAATTTAGCCTGAAAGTGTCCTATTTTACGTATGAAATCCTGTTGAAATTGTAAAGATTAGCACTTTTCAAATTAATTTAGCCTGAAAGTGTCCTATTTTACGTATGAAATCCTGTTGAAATTGTAAAGATTAGCACTTTTAAATTAATTTAGCCTGAAAGTGTCCTATTTTACGTATGAAATCCTGTTGAAATTGTAAAGATTAGCACTTTTAAATTAATTTAGCCTGAAAGTGTCCTATTTTACGTATGAAATCCTGTTGAAATTGTAAAGATTAGCACTTTTTCAATTAATTTAGCCTGAAAGTGTCCTATTTTACGTATGAAATCCTGTTGAAATTGTAAAGATTAGCACTTTTAAAATTAATTTAGCCTGAAAGTGTCCTATTTTACGTATGAAATCCTGTTGAAATTGTAAAGATTAGCACTTTTCAAATTAATTTAGCCTGAAAGTGTCCTATTTTACGTATGAAATCCTGTTGAAATTGTAAAGATTAGCACTTTTAAATTAATTTAGCCTGAAAGTGTCCTATTTTACGTATGAAATCCTGTTGAAATTGTAAAGATTAGCACTTTTAAATTAATTTAGCCTGAAAGTGTCCTATTTTACGTATGAAATCCTGTTGAAATTGTAAAGATTAGCACTTTTTCAATTAATTTAGCCTGAAAGTGTCCTATTTTACGTATGAAATCCTGTTGAAATTGTAAAGATTAGCACTTTTAAAATTAATTTAGCCTGAAAGTGTCCTATTTTACGTATGAAATCCTGTTGAAATTGTAAAGATTAGCACTTTTCAAATTAATTTAGCCTGAAAGTGTCCTATTTTACGTATGAAATCCTGTTGAAATTGTAAAGATTAGCACTTTTTCAATTAATTTAGCCTGAAAGTGTCCTATTTTACGTATGAAATCCTGTTGAAATTGTAAAGATTAGCACTTTTCAAATTAATTTAGCCTGAAAGTGTCCTATTTTACGTATGAAATCCTGTTGAAATTGTAAAGATTAGCACTTTTAAAATTAATTTAGCCTGAAAGTGTCCTATTTTACGTATGAAATCCTGTTGAAATTGTAAAGATTAGCACTTTTCAAATTAATTTAGCCTGAAAGTGTCCTATTTTACGTATGAAATCCTGTTGAAATTGTAAAGATTAGCACTTTTAAATTAATTTAGCCTGAAAGTGTCCTATTTTACGTATGAAATCCTGTTGAAATTGTAAAGATTAGCACTTTTAAATTAATTTAGCCTGAAAGTGTCCTATTTTACGTATGAAATCCTGTTGAAATTGTAAAGATTAGCACTTTTCAATTAATTTAGCCTGAAAGTGTCCTATTTTACGTATGAAATCCTGTTGAAATTGTAAAGATTAGCACTTTTAAATTAATTTAGCCTGAAAGTGTCCTATTTTACGTATGAAATCCTGTTGAAATTGTAAAGATTAGCACTTTTTCAATTAATTTAGCCTGAAAGTGTCCTATTTTACGTATGAAATCCTGTTGAAATTGTAAAGATTAGCACTTTTTCAAATTAATTTAGCCTGAAAGTGTCCTATTTTACGTATGAAATCCTGTTGAAATTGTAAAGATTAGCACTTTTAAAATTAATTTAGCCTGAAAGTGTCCTATTTTACGTATGAAATCCTGTTGAAATTGTAAAGATTAGCACTTTTCAAATTAATTTAGCCTGAAAGTGTCCTATTTTACGTATGAAATCCTGTTGAAATTGTAAAGATTAGCACTTTTAAATTAATTTAGCCTGAAAGTGTCCTATTTTACGTATGAAATCCTGTTGAAATTGTAAAGATTAGCACTTTTAAAATTAATTTAGCCTGAAAGTGTCCTATTTTACGTATGAAATCCTGTTGAAATTGTAAAGATTAGCACTTTTCCAATTAATTTAGCCTGAAAGTGTCCTATTTTACGTATGAAATCCTGTTGAAATTGTAAAGATTAGCACTTTTTCAATTAATTTAGCCTGAAAGTGTCCTATTTTACGTATGAAATCCTGTTGAAATTGTAAAGATTAGCACTTTTAAAATTAATTTAGCCTGAAAGTGTCCTATTTTACGTATGAAATCCTGTTGAAATTGTAAAGATTAGCACTTTTAAAATTAATTTAGCCTGAAAGTGTCCTATTTTACGTATGAAATCCTGTTGAAATTGTAAAGATTAGCACTTTTAAAATTAATTTAGCCTGAAAGTGTCCTATTTTACGTATGAAATCCTGTTGAAATTGTAAAGATTAGCACTTTTCAATTAATTTAGCCTGAAAGTGTCCTATTTTACGTATGAAATCCTGTTGAAATTGTAAAGATTAGCACTTTTTCAATTAATTTAGCCTGAAAGTGTCCTATTTTACGTATGAAATCCTGTTGAAATTGTAAAGATTAGCACTTTTAAAATTAATTTAGCCTGAAAGTGTCCTATTTTACGTATGAAATCCTGTTGAAATTGTAAAGATTAGCACTTTTAAATTAATTTAGCCTGAAAGTGTCCTATTTTACGTATGAAATCCTGTTGAAATTGTAAAGATTAGCACTTTTTCAATTAATTTAGCCTGAAAGTGTCCTATTTTACGTATGAAATCCTGTTGAAATTGTAAAGATTAGCACTTTTAAAATTAATTTAGCCTGAAAGTGTCCTATTTTACGTATGAAATCCTGTTGAAATTGTAAAGATTAGCACTTTTTCAATTAATTTAGCCTGAAAGTGTCCTATTTTACGTATGAAATCCTGTTGAAATTGTAAAGATTAGCACTTTTAAAATTAATTTAGCCTGAAAGTGTCCTATTTTACGTATGAAATCCTGTTGAAATTGTAAAGATTAGCACTTTTAAATTAATTTAGCCTGAAAGTGTCCTATTTTACGTATGAAATCCTGTTGAAATTGTAAAGATTAGCACTTTTAAATTAATTTAGCCTGAAAGTGTCCTATTTTACGTATGAAATCCTGTTGAAATTGTAAAGATTAGCACTTTTAAATTAATTTAGCCTGAAAGTGTCCTATTTTACGTATGAAATCCTGTTGAAATTGTAAAGATTAGCACTTTTCAATTAATTTAGCCTGAAAGTGTCCTATTTTACGTATGAAATCCTGTTGAAATTGTAAAGATTAGCACTTTTTCAATTAATTTAGCCTGAAAGTGTCCTATTTTACGTATGAAATCCTGTTGAAATTGTAAAGATTAGCACTTTTAAATTAATTTAGCCTGAAAGTGTCCTATTTTACGTATGAAATCCTGTTGAAATTGTAAAGATTAGCACTTTTCAAATTAATTTAGCCTGAAAGTGTCCTATTTTACGTATGAAATCCTGTTGAAATTGTAAAGATTAGCACTTTTAAAATTAATTTAGCCTGAAAGTGTCCTATTTTACGTATGAAATCCTGTTGAAATTGTAAAGATTAGCACTTTTTCAATTAATTTAGCCTGAAAGTGTCCTATTTTACGTATGAAATCCTGTTGAAATTGTAAAGATTAGCACTTTTAAAATTAATTTAGCCTGAAAGTGTCCTATTTTACGTATGAAATCCTGTTGAAATTGTAAAGATTAGCACTTTTCAATTAATTTAGCCTGAAAGTGTCCTATTTTACGTATGAAATCCTGTTGAAATTGTAAAGATTAGCACTTTTCAAATTAATTTAGCCTGAAAGTGTCCTATTTTACGTATGAAATCCTGTTGAAATTGTAAAGATTAGCACTTTTTCAAATTAATTTAGCCTGAAAGTGTCCTATTTTACGTATGAAATCCTGTTGAAATTGTAAAGATTAGCACTTTTAAAATTAATTTAGCCTGAAAGTGTCCTATTTTACGTATGAAATCCTGTTGAAATTGTAAAGATTAGCACTTTTCCAATTAATTTAGCCTGAAAGTGTCCTATTTTACGTATGAAATCCTGTTGAAATTGTAAAGATTAGCACTTTTTCAATTAATTTAGCCTGAAAGTGTCCTATTTTACGTATGAAATCCTGTTGAAATTGTAAAGATTAGCACTTTTCAATTAATTTAGCCTGAAAGTGTCCTATTTTACGTATGAAATCCTGTTGAAATTGTAAAGATTAGCACTTTTTCAATTAATTTAGCCTGAAAGTGTCCTATTTTACGTATGAAATCCTGTTGAAATTGTAAAGATTAGCACTTTTAAAATTAATTTAGCCTGAAAGTGTCCTATTTTACGTATGAAATCCTGTTGAAATTGTAAAGATTAGCACTTTTTCAATTAATTTAGCCTGAAAGTGTCCTATTTTACGTATGAAATCCTGTTGAAATTGTAAAGATTAGCACTTTTAAAATTAATTTAGCCTGAAAGTGTCCTATTTTACGTATGAAATCCTGTTGAAATTGTAAAGATTAGCACTTTTTAAATTAATTTAGCCTGAAAGTGTCCTATTTTACGTATGAAATCCTGTTGAAATTGTAAAGATTAGCACTTTTAAAATTAATTTAGCCTGAAAGTGTCCTATTTTACGTATGAAATCCTGTTGAAATTGTAAAGATTAGCACTTTTAAATTAATTTAGCCTGAAAGTGTCCTATTTTACGTATGAAATCCTGTTGAAATTGTAAAGATTAGCACTTTTCAATTAATTTAGCCTGAAAGTGTCCTATTTTACGTATGAAATCCTGTTGAAATTGTAAAGATTAGCACTTTTTCAATTAATTTAGCCTGAAAGTGTCCTATTTTACGTATGAAATCCTGTTGAAATTGTAAAGATTAGCACTTTTCAATTAATTTAGCCTGAAAGTGTCCTATTTTACGTATGAAATCCTGTTGAAATTGTAAAGATTAGCACTTTTCAAATTAATTTAGCCTGAAAGTGTCCTATTTTACGTATGAAATCCTGTTGAAATTGTAAAGATTAGCACTTTTAAATTAATTTAGCCTGAAAGTGTCCTATTTTACGTATGAAATCCTGTTGAAATTGTAAAGATTAGCACTTTTAAATTAATTTAGCCTGAAAGTGTCCTATTTTACGTATGAAATCCTGTTGAAATTGTAAAGATTAGCACTTTTTCAATTAATTTAGCCTGAAAGTGTCCTATTTTACGTATGAAATCCTGTTGAAATTGTAAAGATTAGCACTTTTCAAATTAATTTAGCCTGAAAGTGTCCTATTTTACGTATGAAATCCTGTTGAAATTGTAAAGATTAGCACTTTTAAATTAATTTAGCCTGAAAGTGTCCTATTTTACGTATGAAATCCTGTTGAAATTGTAAAGATTAGCACTTTTCAATTAATTTAGCCTGAAAGTGTCCTATTTTACGTATGAAATCCTGTTGAAATTGTAAAGATTAGCACTTTTCAATTAATTTAGCCTGAAAGTGTCCTATTTTACGTATGAAATCCTGTTGAAATTGTAAAGATTAGCACTTTTTCAATTAATTTAGCCTGAAAGTGTCCTATTTTACGTATGAAATCCTGTTGAAATTGTAAAGATTAGCACTTTTCAATTAATTTAGCCTGAAAGTGTCCTATTTTACGTATGAAATCCTGTTGAAATTGTAAAGATTAGCACTTTTAAAATTAATTTAGCCTGAAAGTGTCCTATTTTACGTATGAAATCCTGTTGAAATTGTAAAGATTAGCACTTTTTCAATTAATTTAGCCTGAAAGTGTCCTATTTTACGTATGAAATCCTGTTGAAATTGTAAAGATTAGCACTTTTTCAAATTAATTTAGCCTGAAAGTGTCCTATTTTACGTATGAAATCCTGTTGAAATTGTAAAGATTAGCACTTTTAAAATTAATTTAGCCTGAAAGTGTCCTATTTTACGTATGAAATCCTGTTGAAATTGTAAAGATTAGCACTTTTCAATTAATTTAGCCTGAAAGTGTCCTATTTTACGTATGAAATCCTGTTGAAATTGTAAAGATTAGCACTTTTAAAATTAATTTAGCCTGAAAGTGTCCTATTTTACGTATGAAATCCTGTTGAAATTGTAAAGATTAGCACTTTTCAAATTAATTTAGCCTGAAAGTGTCCTATTTTACGTATGAAATCCTGTTGAAATTGTAAAGATTAGCACTTTTTCAATTAATTTAGCCTGAAAGTGTCCTATTTTACGTATGAAATCCTGTTGAAATTGTAAAGATTAGCACTTTTTCAATTAATTTAGCCTGAAAGTGTCCTATTTTACGTATGAAATCCTGTTGAAATTGTAAAGATTAGCACTTTTAAAATTAATTTAGCCTGAAAGTGTCCTATTTTACGTATGAAATCCTGTTGAAATTGTAAAGATTAGCACTTTTAAAATTAATTTAGCCTGAAAGTGTCCTATTTTACGTATGAAATCCTGTTGAAATTGTAAAGATTAGCACTTTTCCAATTAATTTAGCCTGAAAGTGTCCTATTTTACGTATGAAATCCTGTTGAAATTGTAAAGATTAGCACTTTTAAATTAATTTAGCCTGAAAGTGTCCTATTTTACGTATGAAATCCTGTTGAAATTGTAAAGATTAGCACTTTTAAAATTAATTTAGCCTGAAAGTGTCCTATTTTACGTATGAAATCCTGTTGAAATTGTAAAGATTAGCACTTTTTCAATTAATTTAGCCTGAAAGTGTCCTATTTTACGTATGAAATCCTGTTGAAATTGTAAAGATTAGCACTTTTCAAATTAATTTAGCCTGAAAGTGTCCTATTTTACGTATGAAATCCTGTTGAAATTGTAAAGATTAGCACTTTTCAATTAATTTAGCCTGAAAGTGTCCTATTTTACGTATGAAATCCTGTTGAAATTGTAAAGATTAGCACTTTTAAAATTAATTTAGCCTGAAAGTGTCCTATTTTACGTATGAAATCCTGTTGAAATTGTAAAGATTAGCACTTTTAAAATTAATTTAGCCTGAAAGTGTCCTATTTTACGTATGAAATCCTGTTGAAATTGTAAAGATTAGCACTTTTTCAATTAATTTAGCCTGAAAGTGTCCTATTTTACGTATGAAATCCTGTTGAAATTGTAAAGATTAGCACTTTTAAAATTAATTTAGCCTGAAAGTGTCCTATTTTACGTATGAAATCCTGTTGAAATTGTAAAGATTAGCACTTTTCAATTAATTTAGCCTGAAAGTGTCCTATTTTACGTATGAAATCCTGTTGAAATTGTAAAGATTAGCACTTTTAAATTAATTTAGCCTGAAAGTGTCCTATTTTACGTATGAAATCCTGTTGAAATTGTAAAGATTAGCACTTTTCAAATTAATTTAGCCTGAAAGTGTCCTATTTTACGTATGAAATCCTGTTGAAATTGTAAAGATTAGCACTTTTAAAATTAATTTAGCCTGAAAGTGTCCTATTTTACGTATGAAATCCTGTTGAAATTGTAAAGATTAGCACTTTTCAATTAATTTAGCCTGAAAGTGTCCTATTTTACGTATGAAATCCTGTTGAAATTGTAAAGATTAGCACTTTTCAAATTAATTTAGCCTGAAAGTGTCCTATTTTACGTATGAAATCCTGTTGAAATTGTAAAGATTAGCACTTTTAAAATTAATTTAGCCTGAAAGTGTCCTATTTTACGTATGAAATCCTGTTGAAATTGTAAAGATTAGCACTTTTCAAATTAATTTAGCCTGAAAGTGTCCTATTTTACGTATGAAATCCTGTTGAAATTGTAAAGATTAGCACTTTTTCAATTAATTTAGCCTGAAAGTGTCCTATTTTACGTATGAAATCCTGTTGAAATTGTAAAGATTAGCACTTTTAAATTAATTTAGCCTGAAAGTGTCCTATTTTACGTATGAAATCCTGTTGAAATTGTAAAGATTAGCACTTTTTCAATTAATTTAGCCTGAAAGTGTCCTATTTTACGTATGAAATCCTGTTGAAATTGTAAAGATTAGCACTTTTAAATTAATTTAGCCTGAAAGTGTCCTATTTTACGTATGAAATCCTGTTGAAATTGTAAAGATTAGCACTTTTAAAATTAATTTAGCCTGAAAGTGTCCTATTTTACGTATGAAATCCTGTTGAAATTGTAAAGATTAGCACTTTTTCAATTAATTTAGCCTGAAAGTGTCCTATTTTACGTATGAAATCCTGTTGAAATTGTAAAGATTAGCACTTTTAAAATTAATTTAGCCTGAAAGTGTCCTATTTTACGTATGAAATCCTGTTGAAATTGTAAAGATTAGCACTTTTAAAATTAATTTAGCCTGAAAGTGTCCTATTTTACGTATGAAATCCTGTTGAAATTGTAAAGATTAGCACTTTTCAATTAATTTAGCCTGAAAGTGTCCTATTTTACGTATGAAATCCTGTTGAAATTGTAAAGATTAGCACTTTTTCAATTAATTTAGCCTGAAAGTGTCCTATTTTACGTATGAAATCCTGTTGAAATTGTAAAGATTAGCACTTTTCAAATTAATTTAGCCTGAAAGTGTCCTATTTTACGTATGAAATCCTGTTGAAATTGTAAAGATTAGCACTTTTAAAATTAATTTAGCCTGAAAGTGTCCTATTTTACGTATGAAATCCTGTTGAAATTGTAAAGATTAGCACTTTTTAAATTAATTTAGCCTGAAAGTGTCCTATTTTACGTATGAAATCCTGTTGAAATTGTAAAGATTAGCACTTTTTCAATTAATTTAGCCTGAAAGTGTCCTATTTTACGTATGAAATCCTGTTGAAATTGTAAAGATTAGCACTTTTAAAATTAATTTAGCCTGAAAGTGTCCTATTTTACGTATGAAATCCTGTTGAAATTGTAAAGATTAGCACTTTTTCAATTAATTTAGCCTGAAAGTGTCCTATTTTACGTATGAAATCCTGTTGAAATTGTAAAGATTAGCACTTTTCAATTAATTTAGCCTGAAAGTGTCCTATTTTACGTATGAAATCCTGTTGAAATTGTAAAGATTAGCACTTTTAAAATTAATTTAGCCTGAAAGTGTCCTATTTTACGTATGAAATCCTGTTGAAATTGTAAAGATTAGCACTTTTAAAATTAATTTAGCCTGAAAGTGTCCTATTTTACGTATGAAATCCTGTTGAAATTGTAAAGATTAGCACTTTTTAAATTAATTTAGCCTGAAAGTGTCCTATTTTACGTATGAAATCCTGTTGAAATTGTAAAGATTAGCACTTTTAAAATTAATTTAGCCTGAAAGTGTCCTATTTTACGTATGAAATCCTGTTGAAATTGTAAAGATTAGCACTTTTAAATTAATTTAGCCTGAAAGTGTCCTATTTTACGTATGAAATCCTGTTGAAATTGTAAAGATTAGCACTTTTTAAAATTAATTTAGCCTGAAAGTGTCCTATTTTACGTATGAAATCCTGTTGAAATTGTAAAGATTAGCACTTTTAAAATTAATTTAGCCTGAAAGTGTCCTATTTTACGTATGAAATCCTGTTGAAATTGTAAAGATTAGCACTTTTAAATTAATTTAGCCTGAAAGTGTCCTATTTTACGTATGAAATCCTGTTGAAATTGTAAAGATTAGCACTTTTAAAATTAATTTAGCCTGAAAGTGTCCTATTTTACGTATGAAATCCTGTTGAAATTGTAAAGATTAGCACTTTTAAATTAATTTAGCCTGAAAGTGTCCTATTTTACGTATGAAATCCTGTTGAAATTGTAAAGATTAGCACTTTTCCAATTAATTTAGCCTGAAAGTGTCCTATTTTACGTATGAAATCCTGTTGAAATTGTAAAGATTAGCACTTTTTCAATTAATTTAGCCTGAAAGTGTCCTATTTTACGTATGAAATCCTGTTGAAATTGTAAAGATTAGCACTTTTAAAATTAATTTAGCCTGAAAGTGTCCTATTTTACGTATGAAATCCTGTTGAAATTGTAAAGATTAGCACTTTTTCAATTAATTTAGCCTGAAAGTGTCCTATTTTACGTATGAAATCCTGTTGAAATTGTAAAGATTAGCACTTTTAAAATTAATTTAGCCTGAAAGTGTCCTATTTTACGTATGAAATCCTGTTGAAATTGTAAAGATTAGCACTTTTTCAATTAATTTAGCCTGAAAGTGTCCTATTTTACGTATGAAATCCTGTTGAAATTGTAAAGATTAGCACTTTTAAAATTAATTTAGCCTGAAAGTGTCCTATTTTACGTATGAAATCCTGTTGAAATTGTAAAGATTAGCACTTTTAAAATTAATTTAGCCTGAAAGTGTCCTATTTTACGTATGAAATCCTGTTGAAATTGTAAAGATTAGCACTTTTCAATTAATTTAGCCTGAAAGTGTCCTATTTTACGTATGAAATCCTGTTGAAATTGTAAAGATTAGCACTTTTAAAATTAATTTAGCCTGAAAGTGTCCTATTTTACGTATGAAATCCTGTTGAAATTGTAAAGATTAGCACTTTTAAAATTAATTTAGCCTGAAAGTGTCCTATTTTACGTATGAAATCCTGTTGAAATTGTAAAGATTAGCACTTTTAAAATTAATTTAGCCTGAAAGTGTCCTATTTTACGTATGAAATCCTGTTGAAATTGTAAAGATTAGCACTTTTAAAATTAATTTAGCCTGAAAGTGTCCTATTTTACGTATGAAATCCTGTTGAAATTGTAAAGATTAGCACTTTTACAATTAATTTAGCCTGAAAGTGTCCTATTTTACGTATGAAATCCTGTTGAAATTGTAAAGATTAGCACTTTTAAATTAATTTAGCCTGAAAGTGTCCTATTTTACGTATGAAATCCTGTTGAAATTGTAAAGATTAGCACTTTTTCAAATTAATTTAGCCTGAAAGTGTCCTATTTTACGTATGAAATCCTGTTGAAATTGTAAAGATTAGCACTTTTAAAATTAATTTAGCCTGAAAGTGTCCTATTTTACGTATGAAATCCTGTTGAAATTGTAAAGATTAGCACTTTTTAAATTAATTTAGCCTGAAAGTGTCCTATTTTACGTATGAAATCCTGTTGAAATTGTAAAGATTAGCACTTTTCAAATTAATTTAGCCTGAAAGTGTCCTATTTTACGTATGAAATCCTGTTGAAATTGTAAAGATTAGCACTTTTAAAATTAATTTAGCCTGAAAGTGTCCTATTTTACGTATGAAATCCTGTTGAAATTGTAAAGATTAGCACTTTTTCAATTAATTTAGCCTGAAAGTGTCCTATTTTACGTATGAAATCCTGTTGAAATTGTAAAGATTAGCACTTTTAAATTAATTTAGCCTGAAAGTGTCCTATTTTACGTATGAAATCCTGTTGAAATTGTAAAGATTAGCACTTTTAAATTAATTTAGCCTGAAAGTGTCCTATTTTACGTATGAAATCCTGTTGAAATTGTAAAGATTAGCACTTTTTAAATTAATTTAGCCTGAAAGTGTCCTATTTTACGTATGAAATCCTGTTGAAATTGTAAAGATTAGCACTTTTTCAATTAATTTAGCCTGAAAGTGTCCTATTTTACGTATGAAATCCTGTTGAAATTGTAAAGATTAGCACTTTTCAAATTAATTTAGCCTGAAAGTGTCCTATTTTACGTATGAAATCCTGTTGAAATTGTAAAGATTAGCACTTTTAAATTAATTTAGCCTGAAAGTGTCCTATTTTACGTATGAAATCCTGTTGAAATTGTAAAGATTAGCACTTTTAAAATTAATTTAGCCTGAAAGTGTCCTATTTTACGTATGAAATCCTGTTGAAATTGTAAAGATTAGCACTTTTAAATTAATTTAGCCTGAAAGTGTCCTATTTTACGTATGAAATCCTGTTGAAATTGTAAAGATTAGCACTTTTCAATTAATTTAGCCTGAAAGTGTCCTATTTTACGTATGAAATCCTGTTGAAATTGTAAAGATTAGCACTTTTTAAAATTAATTTAGCCTGAAAGTGTCCTATTTTACGTATGAAATCCTGTTGAAATTGTAAAGATTAGCACTTTTCAAATTAATTTAGCCTGAAAGTGTCCTATTTTACGTATGAAATCCTGTTGAAATTGTAAAGATTAGCACTTTTCAAATTAATTTAGCCTGAAAGTGTCCTATTTTACGTATGAAATCCTGTTGAAATTGTAAAGATTAGCACTTTTAAATTAATTTAGCCTGAAAGTGTCCTATTTTACGTATGAAATCCTGTTGAAATTGTAAAGATTAGCACTTTTTCAATTAATTTAGCCTGAAAGTGTCCTATTTTACGTATGAAATCCTGTTGAAATTGTAAAGATTAGCACTTTTAAAATTAATTTAGCCTGAAAGTGTCCTATTTTACGTATGAAATCCTGTTGAAATTGTAAAGATTAGCACTTTTCAATTAATTTAGCCTGAAAGTGTCCTATTTTACGTATGAAATCCTGTTGAAATTGTAAAGATTAGCACTTTTTCAATTAATTTAGCCTGAAAGTGTCCTATTTTACGTATGAAATCCTGTTGAAATTGTAAAGATTAGCACTTTTCAAATTAATTTAGCCTGAAAGTGTCCTATTTTACGTATGAAATCCTGTTGAAATTGTAAAGATTAGCACTTTTAAAATTAATTTAGCCTGAAAGTGTCCTATTTTACGTATGAAATCCTGTTGAAATTGTAAAGATTAGCACTTTTAAATTAATTTAGCCTGAAAGTGTCCTATTTTACGTATGAAATCCTGTTGAAATTGTAAAGATTAGCACTTTTAAAATTAATTTAGCCTGAAAGTGTCCTATTTTACGTATGAAATCCTGTTGAAATTGTAAAGATTAGCACTTTTAAATTAATTTAGCCTGAAAGTGTCCTATTTTACGTATGAAATCCTGTTGAAATTGTAAAGATTAGCACTTTTAAATTAATTTAGCCTGAAAGTGTCCTATTTTACGTATGAAATCCTGTTGAAATTGTAAAGATTAGCACTTTTCAAATTAATTTAGCCTGAAAGTGTCCTATTTTACGTATGAAATCCTGTTGAAATTGTAAAGATTAGCACTTTTAAAATTAATTTAGCCTGAAAGTGTCCTATTTTACGTATGAAATCCTGTTGAAATTGTAAAGATTAGCACTTTTAAAATTAATTTAGCCTGAAAGTGTCCTATTTTACGTATGAAATCCTGTTGAAATTGTAAAGATTAGCACTTTTCAATTAATTTAGCCTGAAAGTGTCCTATTTTACGTATGAAATCCTGTTGAAATTGTAAAGATTAGCACTTTTAAATTAATTTAGCCTGAAAGTGTCCTATTTTACGTATGAAATCCTGTTGAAATTGTAAAGATTAGCACTTTTTAAATTAATTTAGCCTGAAAGTGTCCTATTTTACGTATGAAATCCTGTTGAAATTGTAAAGATTAGCACTTTTAAATTAATTTAGCCTGAAAGTGTCCTATTTTACGTATGAAATCCTGTTGAAATTGTAAAGATTAGCACTTTTAAAATTAATTTAGCCTGAAAGTGTCCTATTTTACGTATGAAATCCTGTTGAAATTGTAAAGATTAGCACTTTTTCAATTAATTTAGCCTGAAAGTGTCCTATTTTACGTATGAAATCCTGTTGAAATTGTAAAGATTAGCACTTTTTCAATTAATTTAGCCTGAAAGTGTCCTATTTTACGTATGAAATCCTGTTGAAATTGTAAAGATTAGCACTTTTAAAATTAATTTAGCCTGAAAGTGTCCTATTTTACGTATGAAATCCTGTTGAAATTGTAAAGATTAGCACTTTTCAAATTAATTTAGCCTGAAAGTGTCCTATTTTACGTATGAAATCCTGTTGAAATTGTAAAGATTAGCACTTTTAAAATTAATTTAGCCTGAAAGTGTCCTATTTTACGTATGAAATCCTGTTGAAATTGTAAAGATTAGCACTTTTAAAATTAATTTAGCCTGAAAGTGTCCTATTTTACGTATGAAATCCTGTTGAAATTGTAAAGATTAGCACTTTTAAAATTAATTTAGCCTGAAAGTGTCCTATTTTACGTATGAAATCCTGTTGAAATTGTAAAGATTAGCACTTTTCAATTAATTTAGCCTGAAAGTGTCCTATTTTACGTATGAAATCCTGTTGAAATTGTAAAGATTAGCACTTTTAAATTAATTTAGCCTGAAAGTGTCCTATTTTACGTATGAAATCCTGTTGAAATTGTAAAGATTAGCACTTTTTCAATTAATTTAGCCTGAAAGTGTCCTATTTTACGTATGAAATCCTGTTGAAATTGTAAAGATTAGCACTTTTAAATTAATTTAGCCTGAAAGTGTCCTATTTTACGTATGAAATCCTGTTGAAATTGTAAAGATTAGCACTTTTTCAATTAATTTAGCCTGAAAGTGTCCTATTTTACGTATGAAATCCTGTTGAAATTGTAAAGATTAGCACTTTTCAATTAATTTAGCCTGAAAGTGTCCTATTTTACGTATGAAATCCTGTTGAAATTGTAAAGATTAGCACTTTTAAATTAATTTAGCCTGAAAGTGTCCTATTTTACGTATGAAATCCTGTTGAAATTGTAAAGATTAGCACTTTTCAATTAATTTAGCCTGAAAGTGTCCTATTTTACGTATGAAATCCTGTTGAAATTGTAAAGATTAGCACTTTTCAAATTAATTTAGCCTGAAAGTGTCCTATTTTACGTATGAAATCCTGTTGAAATTGTAAAGATTAGCACTTTTCAAATTAATTTAGCCTGAAAGTGTCCTATTTTACGTATGAAATCCTGTTGAAATTGTAAAGATTAGCACTTTTAAAATTAATTTAGCCTGAAAGTGTCCTATTTTACGTATGAAATCCTGTTGAAATTGTAAAGATTAGCACTTTTAAAATTAATTTAGCCTGAAAGTGTCCTATTTTACGTATGAAATCCTGTTGAAATTGTAAAGATTAGCACTTTTTAAATTAATTTAGCCTGAAAGTGTCCTATTTTACGTATGAAATCCTGTTGAAATTGTAAAGATTAGCACTTTTAAAATTAATTTAGCCTGAAAGTGTCCTATTTTACGTATGAAATCCTGTTGAAATTGTAAAGATTAGCACTTTTTCAATTAATTTAGCCTGAAAGTGTCCTATTTTACGTATGAAATCCTGTTGAAATTGTAAAGATTAGCACTTTTAAATTAATTTAGCCTGAAAGTGTCCTATTTTACGTATGAAATCCTGTTGAAATTGTAAAGATTAGCACTTTTAAAATTAATTTAGCCTGAAAGTGTCCTATTTTACGTATGAAATCCTGTTGAAATTGTAAAGATTAGCACTTTTTCAAATTAATTTAGCCTGAAAGTGTCCTATTTTACGTATGAAATCCTGTTGAAATTGTAAAGATTAGCACTTTTTCAATTAATTTAGCCTGAAAGTGTCCTATTTTACGTATGAAATCCTGTTGAAATTGTAAAGATTAGCACTTTTAAATTAATTTAGCCTGAAAGTGTCCTATTTTACGTATGAAATCCTGTTGAAATTGTAAAGATTAGCACTTTTAAAATTAATTTAGCCTGAAAGTGTCCTATTTTACGTATGAAATCCTGTTGAAATTGTAAAGATTAGCACTTTTAAATTAATTTAGCCTGAAAGTGTCCTATTTTACGTATGAAATCCTGTTGAAATTGTAAAGATTAGCACTTTTAAAATTAATTTAGCCTGAAAGTGTCCTATTTTACGTATGAAATCCTGTTGAAATTGTAAAGATTAGCACTTTTAAAATTAATTTAGCCTGAAAGTGTCCTATTTTACGTATGAAATCCTGTTGAAATTGTAAAGATTAGCACTTTTCAATTAATTTAGCCTGAAAGTGTCCTATTTTACGTATGAAATCCTGTTGAAATTGTAAAGATTAGCACTTTTTCAAATTAATTTAGCCTGAAAGTGTCCTATTTTACGTATGAAATCCTGTTGAAATTGTAAAGATTAGCACTTTTCCAATTAATTTAGCCTGAAAGTGTCCTATTTTACGTATGAAATCCTGTTGAAATTGTAAAGATTAGCACTTTTTCAATTAATTTAGCCTGAAAGTGTCCTATTTTACGTATGAAATCCTGTTGAAATTGTAAAGATTAGCACTTTTACAATTAATTTAGCCTGAAAGTGTCCTATTTTACGTATGAAATCCTGTTGAAATTGTAAAGATTAGCACTTTTAAAATTAATTTAGCCTGAAAGTGTCCTATTTTACGTATGAAATCCTGTTGAAATTGTAAAGATTAGCACTTTTTAAATTAATTTAGCCTGAAAGTGTCCTATTTTACGTATGAAATCCTGTTGAAATTGTAAAGATTAGCACTTTTTCAATTAATTTAGCCTGAAAGTGTCCTATTTTACGTATGAAATCCTGTTGAAATTGTAAAGATTAGCACTTTTTAAATTAATTTAGCCTGAAAGTGTCCTATTTTACGTATGAAATCCTGTTGAAATTGTAAAGATTAGCACTTTTCAATTAATTTAGCCTGAAAGTGTCCTATTTTACGTATGAAATCCTGTTGAAATTGTAAAGATTAGCACTTTTAAAATTAATTTAGCCTGAAAGTGTCCTATTTTACGTATGAAATCCTGTTGAAATTGTAAAGATTAGCACTTTTTCAATTAATTTAGCCTGAAAGTGTCCTATTTTACGTATGAAATCCTGTTGAAATTGTAAAGATTAGCACTTTTAAATTAATTTAGCCTGAAAGTGTCCTATTTTACGTATGAAATCCTGTTGAAATTGTAAAGATTAGCACTTTTTCAATTAATTTAGCCTGAAAGTGTCCTATTTTACGTATGAAATCCTGTTGAAATTGTAAAGATTAGCACTTTTAAATTAATTTAGCCTGAAAGTGTCCTATTTTACGTATGAAATCCTGTTGAAATTGTAAAGATTAGCACTTTTCAATTAATTTAGCCTGAAAGTGTCCTATTTTACGTATGAAATCCTGTTGAAATTGTAAAGATTAGCACTTTTAAAATTAATTTAGCCTGAAAGTGTCCTATTTTACGTATGAAATCCTGTTGAAATTGTAAAGATTAGCACTTTTCAATTAATTTAGCCTGAAAGTGTCCTATTTTACGTATGAAATCCTGTTGAAATTGTAAAGATTAGCACTTTTTCAATTAATTTAGCCTGAAAGTGTCCTATTTTACGTATGAAATCCTGTTGAAATTGTAAAGATTAGCACTTTTTCAATTAATTTAGCCTGAAAGTGTCCTATTTTACGTATGAAATCCTGTTGAAATTGTAAAGATTAGCACTTTTTCAATTAATTTAGCCTGAAAGTGTCCTATTTTACGTATGAAATCCTGTTGAAATTGTAAAGATTAGCACTTTTAAAATTAATTTAGCCTGAAAGTGTCCTATTTTACGTATGAAATCCTGTTGAAATTGTAAAGATTAGCACTTTTAAAATTAATTTAGCCTGAAAGTGTCCTATTTTACGTATGAAATCCTGTTGAAATTGTAAAGATTAGCACTTTTAAAATTAATTTAGCCTGAAAGTGTCCTATTTTACGTATGAAATCCTGTTGAAATTGTAAAGATTAGCACTTTTTCAATTAATTTAGCCTGAAAGTGTCCTATTTTACGTATGAAATCCTGTTGAAATTGTAAAGATTAGCACTTTTAAAATTCATTTAGCCTGAAAGTGGCCTATTTTACGTATGAAATCCTGTTGAAATTGTAAAGATTAGCACTTTTTCAATTTATTAAGCCTGAAAGTGTCCTATTTTACGTATGAAATCCTGTTGAAATTGTAAAGATTAGCACTTTTAAATTAATTTAGCCTGAAAGTGTCCTATTTTACGTATGAAATCCTGTTGAAATTGTAAAGATTAGCACTTTTTAAAATTAATTTAGCCTGAAAGTGTCCTATTTTACGTATGAAATCCTGTTGAAATTGTAAAGATTAGCACTTTTTAAAATTAATTTAGCCTGAAAGTGTCCTATTTTACGTATGAAATCCTGTTGAAATTGTAAAGATTAGCACTTTTTCAATTAATTTAGCCTGAAAGTGTCCTATTTTACGTATGAAATCCTGTTGAAATTGTAAAGATTAGCACTTTGTCAATTAATTTAGCCTGAAAGTGTCCTATTTTACGTATGAAATCCTGTTGAAATTGTAAAGATTAGCACTTTTTCAATTAATTTAGCCTGAAAGTGTCCTATTTTACGTATGAAATCCTGTTGAAATTGTAAAGATTAGCACTTTTTCAATTAATTTAGCCTGAAAGTGTCCTATTTTACGTATGAAATCCTGTTGAAATTGTAAAGATTAGCACTTTTAAAATTAATTTAGCCTGAAAGTGTCCTATTTTACGTATGAAATCCTGTTGAAATTGTAAAGATTAGCACTTTTAAAATTAATTTAGCCTGAAAGTGTCCTATTTTACGTATGAAATCCTGTTGAAATTGTAAAGATTAGCACTTTTTCAAATTAATTTTAGCCTGAAAGTGTCCTATTTTACGTATGAAATCCTGTTGAAATTGTAAAGATTAGCACTTTTTCCAATTAATTTAGCCTGAAAGTGTCCTATTTTACGTATGAAATCCTGTTGAAATTGTAAAGATTAGCACTTTTTCAATTAATTTAGCCTGAAAGTGTCCTATTTTACGTATGAAATCCTGTTGAAATTGTAAAGATTAGCACTTTTCAATTAATTTAGCCTGAAAGTGTCCTATTTTACGTATGAAATCCTGTTGAAATTGTAAAGATTAGCACTTTTAAAATAATTTAGCCTGAAAGTGTCCTATTTTACGTATGAAATCCTGTTGAAAAATTTTAAAGATTAGCACTTTGTCAAATTAATTTAGCCTGAAAAGTGTCCTATTTTTTACGTATGGAAATCCTGTTGAAATTGTAAAGATTAGCACTTTTAAAATTAATTTAGCCTGAAAGTGTCCTATTTTACGTATGAAATCCTGTTGATATTGTAAAGATTAGCACTTTTAAATTAATTTAGCCTGAAAGTGTCCTATTTTACGTATGAAATCCTGTTGAAATTGTAAAGATTAGCACTTTTAAAATTAATTTAGCCTGAAAGTGTCCTATTTTACGTATGAAATCCTGTTGAAATTGTAAGATTAGCACTTTTCAATTAATTTAGCCTGAAAGTGTCCTATTTTACGTATGAAATCGCTGTTGAAATTGTAAAGATTAGCACTTTTAAAATTAATTTAGCCTGAAAGTGTCCTATTTTACGTATGAAATCCTGTTGAAATTGTAAAGATTAGCACTTTTAAATTAATTTCAGCCTGAAAGGTGTCCTATTTTACGTATGAAATGCCTGTTGAAATTGTAAAGATTAGCACTTTTCAACTTAATTAGGCCTGAAAGTGTCTTAATTTGCGTATGAATTGCTGTTTTAAATCGTTAAGAATAGCACTTTTTCAATGAATTTAGCCTGAAAGTGTCTTAATTTGCGTATGAATGCTGTTTAAATCGTTAAGAATAGCACTTTTTCAATGAATTTAGCCTGAAAGTGTCTTAATTTGCGTATGAATTGCTGTTAAATCGTTAAGAATAGCACTTTTTCAATGAATTTAGCCTGAAAGTGTCTTAATTTGCGTATGAATTGCTGTTTAAATCGTTAAGAATAGCACTTTTTCAATAATTTAGCCTGAAAGTGTCTTAATTTGCGTATGAATTGCTGTTTAAATCGTTAAGAATAGCACTTTTCAATGAATTTAGCCTGAAAGTGTCTTAATTTGCGTATGAATTGCTGTTTAAATCGTTAAGAATAGCACTTTTCAATGAATTTAGCCTGAAAGTGTCTTAATTTGCGTATGAATTGCTGTTTAAATCGTTAAGAATAGCACTTTTTCAATGAATTTAGCCTGAAAGTGTCTTAATTTGCGTATGAATTGCTGTTTAAATCGTTAAGAATAGCACTTTTTCAATGAATTTAGCCTGAAAGTGTCTTAATTTGCGTATGAATTGCTGTTTAATCGTTAAGAATAGCACTTTTTCAATGATTTAGCCTGAAAGTGTCTTAATTTGCGTATGAATTGCTGTTTAAATCGTTAAGAATAGCACTTTTCAATGATTTAGCCTGAAAGTGTCTTAATTTGCGTATGAATTGCTGTTTAAATCGTTAAGAATAGCACTTTTTCAATGAATTTAGCCTGAAAGTGTCTTAATTTGCGTATGAATTGCTGTTTAAATCGTTAAGAAATAGCACTTTTTCAATGAATTTAGCCTGAAAGTGTCTTAATTTGCGTATGAATTGCTGTTTAAATCGTTAAGAATAGCACTTTTTCAATGAATTTAGCCTGAAAGTGTCTTAATTTGCGTATGAATTGCTGTTTAAATCGTTAAGAATAGCACTTTTTCAATTAATTTAGCCTGAAAGTGTCTTAATTTGCGTATGAATTGCTGTTTAAATCGTTAAGAATAGCACTTTTTCAATGAATTTAGCCTGAAAGTGTCTTAATTTGCGTATGAATTGCTGTTTAAATCGTTAAGAATAGCACTTTTTCAATGAAATTTAGCCTGAAAGTGTCTTAATTTGCGTATGAATTGCTGTTTAAAATCGTTAAGAATAGCACTTTTCATGATTTAGCCTGAAGTGTCTTAATTTGCGTATGAATTGCTGTTAAAATCGTTAAGAATAGCACTTTTCATGAATTTAGCCTGAAAGTGTCTTATTTGCTATGACATTGCTGTTTAAATCGGAGAATAGCACTTTTTCAATGAATTTAGCCTGAAAGTGTCTTAATTTGCGTATGAATTGCTGTTTAAATCGTTAAGAATAGCACTTTTTCAATGAATTTAGCCTGAAAGTGTCTTAATTTGCGTATGAATTGCTGTTTAAATCGTTAAGAATAGCACTTTTCAATGAATTAAGCCTGAAAGTGTCTTAATTTGCGTATGAATTGCTGTTTATAATCGTTAAGAATAGCACTTTTTCAATGAATTTAGCCTGAAAGTGGTCTTAATTTGCGTATGAATTGCTGTTTAAATCGTTAAGAATAGCACTTTTCAATGAATTTAGCCTGAAAGTGTCTTAATTTGCGTATGAATTGCTGTTTAAATCGTTAAGAATAGCACTTTTTCAATGAATTTAGCCTGAAAGTGTCTTAATTTGCGTATGAATTGCTGTTTAAATCGTTAAGAATAGCACTTTTTCAATGAATTTAGCCTGAAAGTGTCTTAATTTGCGTATGAATTGCTGTTTAAATCGTTAAGAATAGCACTTTTTCAATGAATTTAGCCTGAAAGTGTCTTAATTTGCGTATGAATTGCTGTTTAAATCGTTAAGAATAGCACTTTTTCAATGAATTTAGCCTGAAAGTGTCTTAATTTGCGTATGAATTGCTGTTTAAATCGTTAAGAATAGCACTTTTTCAATGAATTTAGCCTGAAAGTGTCTTAATTTGCGTATGAATTGCTGTTTAAATCGTTAAGAATAGCACTTTTTCAATGAATTTAGCCTGAAAGTGTCTTAATTTGCGTATGAATTGCTGTTTTAATCGTTAAGAATAGCACTTTTTCAATGAATTTAGCCTGAAAGTGTCTTAATTTGCGTATGAATTGCTGTTTAAATCGTTAAGAATAGCACTTTTTCAATGAATTTAGCCTGAAAGTGTCTTAATTTGCGTATGAATTGCTGTTAAAATCGTTAAGAATAGCACTTTTTCAATGAATTTAGCCTGAAAGTGTCTTAATTTGCGTATGAATTGCTGTTTAAATCGTTAAGAATAGCACTTTTTCAATGAATTAGCCTGAAAGTGTCTTAATTTGCGTATGAATTGCTGTTTAAATCGTTAAGAATAGCACTTTTTCAATGAATTTAGCCTGAAAGTGTCTTAATTTGCGTATGAATTGCTGTTTAAATCGTTAAGAATAGCACTTTTATCAATGAATTTAGCCTGAAAGTGTCTTAATTTGCGTATGAATTGCTGTTTAAATCGTTAAGAATAGCACTTTTTCAATGAATTTAGCCTGAAAGTGTCTTAATTTGCGTATGAATTGCTGTTTAAATCGTTAAGAATAAGCACTTTTTCAATGAATTTAGCCTGAAAGTGTCTTAATTTGCGTATGAATTGCTGTTTAAATCGTTAAGAATAGCACTTTTTCAATGAATTTAGCCTGAAAGTGTCTTAATTTGCGTATGAATTGCTGTTTAAATCGTTAAGAATAGCACTTTTCAATGAATTTAGCCTGAAAGTGTCTTAATTTGCGTATGAATTGCTGTTTAAATCGTTAAGAATAGCACTTTTTCAATGAATTTAGCCTGAAAGTGTCTTAATTTGCGTATGAATTGCTGTTTAAATCGTTAAGAATAGCACTTTTTCAATGAATTTAGCCTGAAAGTGTCTTAATTTGCGTATGAATTGCTGTTTAATCGTTAAGAATAGCACTTTTTCAATGAATTTAGGCCTGAAAGTGTCTTAATTTGCGTATGAATTGCTGTTTAAATCGTTAAGAATAGCACTTTTTCAATGAATTTAGCCTGAAAGTGTCTTAATTTGCGTATGCATTGCTGTTTAAATCGTTAAGAATAGCACTTTTTCAATGAATTTAGCCTGAAAGTGTCTTAATTTGCGTATGAATTGCTGTTTAAATCGTTAAGAATAGCACTTTTCAATGAATTTAGCCTGAAAGTGTCTTAATTTGCGTATGAATTGCTGTTTAAATCGTTAAGAAATAGCACTTTTTCAATGAATTTAGCCTGAAAGTGTCTTAATTTGCGTATGAATTGCTGTTTAAATCGTTAAGAATAGCACTTTTTCAATGAATTTAGCCTGAAAGTGTCTTAATTTGCGTATGAATTGCTGTTTAAATCGTTAAGAATAGCACTTTTTCAATGAATTTAGCCTGAAAGTGTCTTAATTTGCGTATGAATTGCTGTTTAAATCGTTAAGAATAGCACTTTTTCAATGAATTTAGCCTGAAAGTGTCTTAATTTGCGTATGAATTGCTGTTTAAATCGTTAAGAATTGCACTTTTTCAATGAATTTAGCCTGAAGTGTCTTAGTTTGCGTATGAATTGCTGTTTAAATCGTTAATAATAGCACTTTTTCAATGAATTTAGCCTGAAAGTGTCTTAATTTGCGTATGAATTGCTGTTTAAATCGTTAAGAATAGCACTTTTTCAATGAATTTAGCCTGAAAGTGTCTTAATTTGCGTATGAATTGCTGTTTAAATCGTTAAGAATAGCACTTTTTCAATGATTTAGCCTGAAAGTGTCTTAATTTGCGTATGAATTGCTGTTTAAATCGTTAAGAATAGCACTTTTTCAATGAATTTAGCCTGAAAGTGTCTTAATTTGCGTATGAATTGCTGTTTAAATCGTTAAGAATAGCACTTTTCAATGAATTTAGCCTGAAAGTGTCTTAATTTGCGTATGAATTGCTGTTTAAATCGTTAAGAATAGCACTTTTTCAATGAATTTAGCCTGAAAGTGTCTTAATTTGCGTATGAATTGCTGTTTAAATCGTTAAGAATAGCACTTTTTCAATGAATTTAGCCTGAAAGTGTCTTAATTTGCGTATGAATTGCTGTTTAAATCGTTAAGAATAGCACTTTTTCAATTAATTTAGCCTGAAAGTGTCTTAATTTGCGTATGAATTGCTGTTTAAATCGTTAAGAATAGCACTTTTTCAATGAATTTAGCCTGAAAGTGTCTTAATTTGCGTATGAATTGCTGTTTAAATCGTTAAGAATAGCACTTTTTCAATGAATTTAGCCTGAAAGTGTCTTAATTTGCGTATGAATTGCTGTTTAAATCGTTAAGAATAGCACTTTTTCAATGAATTTAGCCTGAAAGTGTCTTAATTTGCGTATGAATTGCTGTTTAAATCGTTAAGAATAGCACTTTTTCAATGAATTTAGCCTGAAAGTGTCTTAATTTGCGTATGAATTGCTGTTTAAATCGTTAAGAATAGCACTTTTTCAATTAATTTAGCCTGAAAGTGTCTTAATTTGCGTATGAATTGCTGTTTAAATCGTTAAGAATAGCACTTTTTCAATGAATTTAGCCTGAAAGTGTCTTAATTTGCGTATGAATTGCTGTTTAAATCGTTAAGAATAGCACTTTTTCAATGAATTTAGCCTGAAAGTGTCTTAATTTGCGTATGAATTGCTGTTTAAATCGTTAAGAATAGCACTTTTTCAATGATTTAGCCTGAAAGTGTCTTAATTTGCGTATGAATTGCTGTTTAAATCGTTAAGAATAGCACTTTTTCAATGAATTTAGCCTGAAAGTGTCTTAATTTGCGTATGAATTGCTGTTTAAATCGTTAAGAATAGCACTTTTTCAATGAATTTAGCCTGAAAGTGTCTTAATTTGCGTATGAATTGCTGTTTAAATCGTTAAGAATAGCACTTTTTCAATGAATTTAGCCTGAAAGTGTCTTAATTTGCGTATGAATTGCTGTTTAAATCGTTAAGAATAGCACTTTTTCAATGAATTTAGCCTGAAAGTGTCTTAATTTGCGTATGAATTGCTGTTTAAATCGTTAAGAATAGCACTTTTTCAATGAATTTAGCCTGAAAGTGTCTTAATTTGCGTATGAATTGCTGTTTAAATCGTTAAGAATAGCACTTTTTCAATGAATTTAGCCTGAAAGTGTCTTAATTTGCGTATGAATTGCTGTTTAAATCGTTAAGAATAGCACTTTTTCAATGAATTTAGCCTGAAAGTGTCTTAATTTGCGTATGAATTGCTGTTTAAATCGTTAAGAATAGCACTTTTTCAATGAATTTAGCCTGAAAGTGTCTTAATTTGCGTATGAATTGCTGTTTAAATCGTTAAGAATAGCACTTTTTCAATGAATTTAGCCTGAAAGTGTCTTAATTTGCGTATGAATTGCTGTTTAAATCGTTAAGAATAGCACTTTTTCAATGAATTTAGCCTGAAAGTGTCTTAATTTGCGTATGAATTGCTGTTTAAATCGTTAAGAATAGCACTTTTTCAATGAATTTAGCCTGAAAGTGTCTTAATTTGCGTATGAATTGCTGTTTAAATCGTTAAGAATAGCACTTTTTCAATTAATTTAGCCTGAAAGTGTCTTAATTTGCGTATGAATTGCTGTTTAAATCGTTAAGAATAGCACTTTTTCAATGAATTTAGCCTGAAAGTGTCTTAATTTGCGTATGAATTGCTGTTTAAATCGTTAAGAATAGCACTTTTTCAATGAATTTAGCCTGAAAGTGTCTTAATTTGCGTATGAATTGCTGTTTAAATCGTTAAGAATAGCACTTTTTCAATGAATTTAGCCTGAAAGTGTCTTAATTTGCGTATGAATTGCTGTTTAAATCGTTAAGAATAGCACTTTTTCAATGAATTTAGCCTGAAAGTGTCTTAATTTGCGTATGAATTGCTGTTTAAATCGTTAAGAATAGCACTTTTTCAATGAATTTAGCCTGAAAGTGTCTTAATTTGCGTATGAATTGCTGTTTAAATCGTTAAGAATAGCACTTTTTCAATGAATTTAGCCTGAAAGTGTCTTAATTTGCGTATGAATTGCTGTTTAAATCGTTAAGAATAGCACTTTTTCAATGAATTTAGCCTGAAAGTGTCTTAATTTGCGTATGAATTGCTGTTTAAATCGTTAAGAATAGCACTTTTTCAATGAATTTAGCCTGAAAGTGTCTTAATTTGCGTATGAATTGCTGTTTAAATCGTTAAGAATAGCACTTTTTCAATGAATTTAGCCTGAAAGTGTCTTAATTTGCGTATGAATTGCTGTTTAAATCGTTAAGAATAGCACTTTTTCAATGAATTTAGCCTGAAAGTGTCTTAATTTGCGTATGAATTGCTGTTTAAATCGTTAAGAATAGCACTTTTTCAATGAATTTAGCCTGAAAGTGTCTTAATTTGCGTATGAATTGCTGTTTAAATCGTTAAGAATAGCACTTTTTCAATGAATTTAGCCTGAAAGTGTCTTAATTTGCGTATGAATTGCTGTTTAAATCGTTAAGAATAGCACTTTTTCAATGAATTTAGCCTGAAAGTGTCTTAATTTGCGTATGAATTGCTGTTTAAATCGTTAAGAATAGCACTTTTTCAATGAATTTAGCCTGAAAGTGTCTTAATTTGCGTATGCAATTGCTGTTTAAATCGTTAAGAATAGCACTTTTTCAATGAATTTAGCCTGAAAGTGTCTTAATTTGCGTATGAATTGCTGTTTAAATCGTTAAGAATAGCACTTTTTCAATGAATATAGCCTGAAAGTGTCTTAATTTGCGTATGAATTGCTGTTTAAATCGTTAAGAATAGAACTTTTTCAATGAATTTAGCCTGAAAGTGTCTTAATTTGCGTATGAATTGCTGTTTAAATCGTTAAGAATAGCACTTTTTCAATGAATATAGCCTGAAAGTGTCTTAATTTGCGTATGAATTGCTGTTGAAATCGTTAAGAAAAGCACTTTTTCAATGAATTTAGCCTGAAAGTGTCTTAATTTGCATATGAATTGCTGTTTAAATCGTTAAGAATAGCACTTTTTCAATGAATATAGCCTGAAAGTGTCTTAATTTGCGTATGAATTGCTGTTTAAATCGTTAAGAAAAGCACTTTTTCAATGAATTTAGCCTGAAAGTGTCTTAATTTGCGTATGCATTGCTGTTCAAATCGTTAAGAATAGCACTTTTTCAATGAATTTAGCCTGAAAGTGTCTTAATTTGCGTATGAATTGCTGTTTAAATCGTTAAGAATAGCACTTTTTCAATGAATATAGCCTGAAAGTGTCTTAATTTGCGTATGAATTGCTGTTTAAATCGTTAAGAATAGCACTTTTTCAATGAATATAGCCTGAAAGTGTCTTAATTTGCGTATGAATTGCTGTTGAAATCGTTAAGAAAAGCACTTTTTCAATGAATTTAGCCTGAAAGGGTCTTAATTTGCATATGAATTGCTGTTTAAATCGTTAAGAATAGCACTTTTTCAATGAATATAGCCTGAAAGTGTCTTAATTTGCGTATGAATTGCTGTTGAAATCGTTAAGAAAAGCACTTTTTCAATGAATTTAGCCTGAAAGTGTCTTAATTTGCGTATGCATTGCTGTTCAAATCGTTAAGAATAGCACTTTTTCAATGAATTTAGCCTGAAAGTGTCTTAATTTGCGTATGAATTGCTGTTTATATCGTTAAGAATAGCACTTTTTCAATGAATTTAGCCTGAAAGTGTCTTAATTTGCGTATGCATTGCTGTTTAAATCGTTAAGAATAGCACTTTTTCAATGAATTTAGCCTGAAAGTATCTTAACTTGCGTATGAATTGCTGTTTAAATCGTTCAGAATAGAACTTTTTCAATGAATTTAGCCTGAAAGTGTCTTAATTTGCGTATGAATTGCTGTTTAAATCGTTAAGAATAGCACTTTTTCAATGAATATAGCCTGAAAGTGTCTTAATTTGCGTATGAATTGCTGTTGAAATCGTTAAGAATAGCACTTTTACAATGAATTTAGCCTGAAAGTGTCTTAATTTGCGTATGAATTGCTGTTTAAATCGTTAAGAATAGCACTTTTTCAATGAATTTAGCCTGAAAGTGTCTTAATTTGCGTATGAATTGCTGTTTAAATCGTTAAGAATAGCACTTTTTCAATTATTTTGGCCTGAAAGTGTCTTAATTTGCGTATGAATTGCTGTTGATCGTTAAGAAAAGCACTTTTTCAATTATTTTGGCCTGAAAGTGTCTTAATTTGCGTATGAATTGCTGTTTAAATCGTTAAAAATAGCACTTTTACAATGAATTTAGCCTGAAAGTGTCTTAATTTGCGTATGAATTGCTGTTTAAATCGTTAAGAATAGCACTTTTTCAATTAATTTAGCCTGAAAGTGTCTTAATTTGCGTATGAATTGCTGTTTAAATCGTTAAGAATAGAACTTTTTCAATTAATTTAGCCAGAAAGTGTCTTAACTTGCGTATGAATTGCTGTTTAAATCGTTAAGAATAGCACTTTTTCAATGAATTTAGCCTGAAAGTGTCTTAATTTGCGTATGAATTGCTGTTTAAATCGTTAAGAATAGCGCTTTTACAATGAATTTAGCCTGAAATTGTCTTAACTTGCGTATGAATTGCTGTTTAAATCGTTAAGAATAGCACTTTTTCAATTAATTTAACCTGAAAGTGTCTTAATTTGCGTATGAATTGCTGTAAATCGTTAAGAATAGCACTTTTACAATGAATTTAGCCTGAAAGTGTCTTAATTTGCGTGTGAATTGCTGTTTAAATCGTTAAGAATAGCACTTTTTCAATGAATTTAGCCTGAAAGTGTCTTAATTTGCGTATGAATTGCTGTTTAAATCGTTAAGAATAGCACTTTTTCAATGAATTTAGCCTGAAAGTGTCTTAATTTGCGTATGAATTGCTGTTTAAATCGTTAAGAATAGCACTTTTTCAATGAATTTAGCCTGAAAGTGTCTTAATTTGCGTATGAATTGCTGTTTAAATCGTTAAGAATAGAACTTTTACAATGAATTTAGCCTGAAAGTGTCTTAACTTGCGTATGAATTGCTGTTTAAATCGTTAAGAATAGCACTTTTTCAATTAATTTAGCCTGAAAGTGTCTTAATTTGCGTATGAATTGCTGTTTAAATCGTTAAGAATAGCACTTTTTCAATGAATTTAGCCTGAAAGTGTCTTAATTTGCGTATGAATTGCTGTTTAAATCGTTAACAATAGCACTTTTTCAATGAATATAGCCTGAAAGTGTCTTAATTTGCGTAAGAATTGCTGTTTAAATCGTTAAGAATAGAACTTTTTCAATGAAAATAGCCTGAAAGTGTCTTAATTTGCGTATGAATTGCTGTTTAAATCGTTAAGAATAGCACTTTTTCAATGAATATAGCCTGAAAGTGTCTTAATTTGCGTATGAATTGCTGTTGAAATCGTTAAGAAAAGCACTTTTTCAATGAATTTAGCCTGAAAGGGTCTTAATTTGCATATGAATTGCTGTTTAAATCGTTAAGAATAGCACTTTTTCAATGAATTTAGCCTGAAAGTGTCTTAATTTGCGTATGAATTGCTGTTTAAATCGTTAAGAAAAGCACTTTTTCAATGAATTTAGCCTGAAAGTGTCTTAATTTGCGTATGCATTGCTGTTCAAATCGTTAAGAATAGCACTTTTTCAATGAATTTAGCCTGAAAGTGTCTTAATTTGCGTATGAATTGCTGTTTATATCGTTAAGAATAGCACTTTTTCAATGAATTTAGCCTGAAAGTGTCTTAATTTGCGTATGCATTGCTGTTTAAATCGTTAAGAATAGCACTTTTTCAATGAATTTAGCCTGAAAGTGTCTTAATTTGCGTATGAATTGCTGTTTAAATCGTTAAGAATAGCACTTTTTCAATGAATTTAGCCTGAAAGTGTCTTAATTTGCGTATGCATTGCTGTTTAAATCGTTAAGAATAGCACTTTTTCAATGAATTTAGCCTGAAAGTGTCTTAATTTCTGTATGAATTGCTGTTTATATCGTTAAGAATAGCACTTTTTCAATGAATTTAGCCTGAAAGTGTCTTAATTTGCGTATGCATTGCTGTTCAAATCGTTAAGAATAGCACTTTTTCAATGAATTTAGCCTGAAAGTGTCTTAATTTGCGTATGCATTGCTGTTTAAATCGTTAAGAATAGCACTTTTTCAATGAATTTAGCCTGAAAGTGTCTTAATTTGCGTATGAATTGCTGTTTATATCGTTAAGAATAGCACTTTTTCAATGAATTTAGCCCTAAAGTGTCCTAATTTGCGTATGCATTGCTGTTTAAATCGTTAAGAATAGCACTTTTTCAATTATTTTGGCCTGAAAGTGTCTTAATTTGCGTATGAATTGCTGTTTATATCGTTAAGAATAGCACTTTTTCAATGAATTTATCCTGAAAGTGTCTTAATTTGCGTATGAATTGCTGTTTAAATCGTTAAGAATAGCACTTTTTCAATGAATTTAGCCTGAAAGTGTCTTAATTTGCGTATGCATTGCTGTTTAAATCGTTAAGAATAGCACTTTTTCAATTATTTTGGCCTGAAAGTGTCTTAATTTGCGTATGCATTGCTGTTTAAATCGTTAAGAATAGCACTTTTTCAATGAATTTAGCCTGAAATTGTTTTAATTTGCGTATGAATTGCTGTTTAAATCATTAAGAATAGCACTTTTTCAATTATTTTGGCCTGAAAGTGTCTTAATTTGCGTATGAATTGCTGTTTAAATCGTTAAGAATAGCACTTTTGCAATGAATTTAGCCTGAAAGTGTCTTAATTTGCGTATGCATTGCTGTTTAAATCGTTAAGAATAGCACTTTTTCAATGAATTTAGCCTGAAAGTGTCTTAATTTGCGTATGCATTGCTGTTTAAATCGTTAAGAATAGCACTTTTTCAATTATTTTGGCCTGAAAGTGTCTTAATTTGCGTATGCATTGCTGTTTAAATCGTTAAGAATAGCACTTTTTCAATGAATTTAGCCTGAAAGTGTCTTAATTTGCGTATGCATTGCTGTTTAAATCGTTAAGAATAGCACTTTTTCAATTATTTTGGCCTGAAAGTGTCTTAATTTGCGTATGAATTGCTGTTTATATCGTTAAGAATAGCACTTTTTCAATGAATTTAGCCTGAAAGTGTCTTAATTTGCGTATGCATTGCTGTTTAAATCGTTAAGAATAGCACTTTTTCAATGAATTTAGCCTGAAAGTGTCTTAATTTGCGTATGAATTGCTGTTTAAATCGTTAAGAATAGCACTTTTTCAATGAATTTAGCCTGAAAGTGTCTTAATTTGCGTATGCATTGCTGTTTAAATCGTTAAGAATAGCACTTTTTCAATGAATTTAGCCTGAAAGTGTCTTTATTTCTGTATGAATTGCTTTTTATATCGTTAAGAATAGCACTTTTTCAATGAATTTAGCCTAAAAGTGTCTTAATTTGCGTATGAATTACTGTTTATATCGTTAAGAATAGCACTTTTTCAATGAATTTTTCCAGAAAGTGTCTTAATTTGCGTATGAATTGCTGTTTATATCAGTTAACGCACGGTGTCCGGGAGAAGTGTTTTTAAAAAAAACTTAACTTTATTTCCATCGACCGGCGGAGTTAATAACCGTTCGGATTAGCGTCTGAGTATCAACTGAACTGTTTGGATGGATGCTGGTGCGCTGGTCCGTGTTGAATTATGCTGCGTGCTGAATAATGCTGCGTTGCAAATTATGTTGTGCGCGCTGCTTTGTGGTTTGTTTGTTTATCGGTCGTGCGTGGTTTGTTTGTTTATCGGTGGCGCGTTCTGCTGCGTGGCGTTTCTCGTGTTGCGCTGTCGTCTTAACTCCTCCCCTCTTAAATGACTTTGCCCTCAAAGTCTCGTTGCTGCGTGGAATGAAGTTGGTCTGCTAACGAACGTTTCTGGTCGTTTCGCTTGAGTCATGTTTACTTTTATCGTCGTTCTCTTGAAGTGGAAGAATAAACAGATTATAAATGCGCATAGGCATATGAATGCAAAAGTTCCTCCGAATACATTAATTTTCCATCTTAGAGAATCATTCTGCAAGTTAATACTTTTTAGTTTTTCTCTATGTTCTATGGTGAGTTTTTGTACGAGTTGGAGAGGCGGTTTATGTTCGATTTCACCCTTATCGATGTTGATTCCTGCTGTTGATTTGAATGGTTTACCAAGAATGGTGACTTCGTCGTTTGAATAAATTTCTCCATTAATGATAATGTTACAATTTTCGAATTGTATGACGTAGGAACCGTTCAGTACTTGGTTCATTTTGCTGCAGTTTGATGCGATTTCTGCTATTGCGTCGTTGATTAGTATTGTGTCGTCTTTGATTCTTTTTATGAAGCCTCGACTATAAATCTTTTCGTAGTCACATTGTGAATCTTCTCTTCTCACAATTTGTTGAATGCATGTTGTGGGTTGTTGTATGCCGATTTGCGGACATATATAAACATCTTCTTGTTGTTGGCACTTCTCTGTCATGGAATATACGTGGGTTTGATTTTGTAATATAAAGTTTTGTGTGACGATTATACGTGCATCGTGTTGTATTATCGAGTCAATGTATTCGTACTCGTAGATTTTTGAAGATAGTTTGGGGAACTTTAGCATGTATAGTATATGAGATTCATTTACTGCTACTTGGGCAGTTGATTGCCTTAGCAATTCTTCCGGTGTGTTGTATTTAATGTTATTTTTCTCAAGAAACTGTTCTATTGATGTCAGATCCTCAAGGGATAGTAGCTTACTGCTCGGAATACCGTTTTTAGCTAACAGTATAGCGTCTTCTATGACATCCAATTTTTCTTGTAGCATATTTATGTTGGAAAGTAGAATAAGTTTCCGAATTTCCACTTGGTGTGACTCATAGCGTTCGTTTTCGATATTTACGACTTGGTTAGCGACATCAGTTATTTGTTTCAACCTGTCGTTGAAGCCTTGGTTGATTATTATTTGTTTGTTGCTTTCTGCTATCAGGGAGTTCATTGTGGAGTTTATGACATGTAGGTCGTCTGCATCTGGAGTTCCAGCGATCCATTTCCAAATTTTTCCTATCGTGTCCCATCGTTTTTGTCTTTTCACAAATGGTTTGATTTTCGCAAAAGTGTCCTTTAGCATGCTAGCATTTATGCTGATCAAATTTTCGATAGATTCAGTAGAATTTCCATTTGGACTATCTTGTAATGTTTTCTCTATTGTTTCGTTTATATCAGTTAAATCTATTGGATGTATTGTTCTTACGTATCCAATTTGAATCTTAGCTTTACCTATCGGTATTATGGCTAATGGATTGTTATTTAAATCATATATGTTTATGTCTGCGAAAATTAGTTTGATCAACAGGATCGTAAGTATTCTGTAACGATAGTTAAAACAATTTTGAAAAAGTATTAATATTTTTTCATTACTTTCTTAAGTTTACTTTATGTATTTTTCGATTGTTTGAATCGATAATATATGTTGGATGATTCTCCTTTACTTTTACTGCGTTAAAACGACTTTCGCGTTTGTTATTCGTCTTTTTCTTTTCGAATGCATATTCGTTTTCTACGTAATCCTTATATTTTTCATCTTTGATTTTTTCTTCATTCTTTTTGAATATCTGTAGTATTCTTTCATTTGTTTTTTCTCTTATTCTTGATCTCTCTAGCGGATCGTTTGATATTTCTCCTACATACACATTTCGTGGTGTATCCTTTATGAATGAATGTATGCTGTGATTATACTTATAAACAGCTTGTTGTACTAATGTTATAATGCTCATCTCTGGATTGAGTTTTTTTGTGCATCTAGCGATTTCTCTAATTGTTGAATGGCAACGTTCTATTTGTCCATTCGTTTCTGAACGATTAACTGGAGTTTTAAATATTTTTGTTCCTAGGTTTAGTATTGATTGTTCGATAACGTTTGAGACAAACGTACATTCGTTGTCTATTACAATTTGAGCTGGTAAGTCCCAGTCATATAGGAGTTGTAGTAAAACTTCCTTTATATCAGCGATTGATTTCGATTTTATCGGTCGTATTTTAACGTATTTTGAAAATTTATCTATAGATGAGATAAATAAAAAGTTTGCGTTATAAGCAAATATGTCAATATGGATAATTTCTCCAGGATATGTCGGTATTGGTGTTTTTACTGGTATAAATTCTTGGGGTTTTCTCTCGTATTTTTCTGTTTTACATATCTCACAATTTTTTACAATGTTTTGAATACTTTTTCTCATTCCGGGAAAGTAGAATTTTTTTATAAATTGCAATGAGTTTTCCTTAGCATTTCTGTGAGCAAAATTATGAATATTCTTGATTTCTTCAATTTGTGTTTCTTCATCGCATAGGTCTTGTACTTGTCTTTGGGAAAATCTAGCTTTGATTGTTTTTGGATTGTAGAGAGTTTTATAAACTTCTTGGATAATTCCCATTGTTTGTTCATCTGTGTGAATTCCATTAATTACATTTGGATTGATTAATTTTTTGAATTTATCCTTGATAAAATCAGAAGTAAATGTTGGTTCAATAAAAATATGTCTTCTGAATTTTGGAAAAGGGGTAATTAATTGGTATGAAGAATTAGTTCCAATTTTAAATACTAGTTGGTTGTGGAATACATTAATTGGTGCTTCTGTTGAAGGTATATAAGAATGATCGTCTTCGTCAGCTGAGTGCTGAGTTGGCGTTAATGAGTTTAGTTGTATACGGGAAAGTGCATCTGCTACAACGTTTGATCTTCCGGGTTTGTAGAATAATTGGTAATCGTGTTCCTCCATGAAAGATTTCCATCTTTTCAGTTTTGCGTTGTTGTTCTGCGGAGATAAAGCAAATGTTAATGGTTGATGATCTGTATGAATATTAATTTTAGCTCCGTATATGAAATTTCTCAATGTTTGTAGTGCCCAAACGATGGCAAGCATTTCCTTTTCGTTGGTTGCATAATTTTCCTCTGTTTTGGAAAGAGTACGAGAAATGAAGGTTATCGGTCTATCACCGTCGTGACATTTTTGTGAAAGCACAGCTCCTAGTGCTTTTTCCGATGCGTCTGTTGTTAGTTCGAATGGCTTCTGGAAATCTGGAAAAGCTAAAACATCATTAGAAGATATTATGTCTTTAAGGGTTTGAAATGCGTTTTTTGCGGTTTGATCAAATTTAATAGGGAAATTTTTTGATTCGTGTTTGGAAATTTGGCGATGGCCATCCTCCCCTCTTAGGAGTTTTGTGATGGGTTTTGCCAGTTGTGCATAGTTTTTAATAAACCTGCGGTAGTAACCTGACATTCCTAAGAATCTTCTTAGTTCTTTAAGGTTTTGTGGTTCTGGGAATTTTTTTATGGCTTCAATCTTTTTTATATTTGGTTTAAGTCCTTCACTTGAGACTATGAATCCGAGGAATTCAACTTCTGTCTTTAGAAATTCAGATTTATCCGGTTGTATTTTGAAATTAGCGGCTCTCAGAGTTTCTAGAACAATTCTTAAATTTTGCAGATGTTCTTCAACTGTTTTGCTAAAAATGATTATGTCATCGATATATATGTGACAAATTTTTCCGATGTGTTCCCTTAAAGTGTCGTCCATGACGCGTTGGAATATTGAAGGGGCATTTTTTAAACCAAATGGCATGCGTACGAATTCATATTTTCCGTTGTTTATTGAAAATGCAGTTTTTTCGATATCATTTTCCGACATAGGTACTTGATGAAATCCTGACGCTAAGTCAAGAGTTGTGAAATATTTATTTGAACCTAGATTGGCTAAAACAGTAGATGGATCCGGAATAGGATATTTATCGCTTATTGTTTGAGTGTTCAATTTTCTGTAGTCTACGACAAGTCTATATTTTTTTTCATTGGCAGCATCCAGTTTTTTTGGAACAATCCACACTGGTGCATTGTATGGGGATTTCGAAGGTCTGATGATTCCATCATTTAGGAGTTTTTCAATTTGCTTGTTAACTTCACCTTTAAGTGCTTGGGGATAGGGATACGTTTTACTATAAACTGGTGATTCATCTTTTGTTCTTATTGTCGCTTTTACTCGCGATGTACAAGGTAGTTTCAAATCTGGTGGTTGGAAAAGATCTTGATATTCCTGTAATAGGTCATGTAGCTTTCTTTTTTCGTTTTGGTTCAGATGATTATCACGAATGTTTATTTTATTTACTTCCTGTAGTTGGTATTGTTGTAATGGAATGACATGTGTGCCATCAATGATTAATATTTCATTGGCTGTGTCAATTACTGCTTTAATTTCCTTTAGTGAATCGTGTCCAATTATGGCATCAAACGATTTTAAATTTTCTAAATGATAAAATTTTAGCATTTTATCTGAATATGGTTTGAATAATCGTGCTTGAGAATAAGCGTCGATTTTAATATCTCCTGCTACGGATGATACGAAAAATGGTTTATCAACCTTGTGTGAAATTTTTGCATATTTTGGATGTATGTAATTTTTATTAGATCCAGTATCAATTAACATTTTGAGTGGTTCTGAAGCGTTACCATAGAATAAGAAGTAAGGCAACGCTGAGTTTATTCTAAAAAATTCAGCTCTGCTTCTTCAAAAGTTTCTCTGAAGTTATTACCTTCTTGTTTCTCAATTGTTCTGAAATATCGTTCGAATGACTGTTGCACATTGTCAACCGTTGTGTTATTCACGTTGTTGTTTACGTTTTCGAATGTTTGTGCAAGATTGGCATCTGCTATATGGTTAATGTTGTTTATGTTTCCGGCGTTTGTTTGGATATTATTGACTCTAGGTCGTTTTGGTGGTCTCACATTGTTTGAATTTGGACGATTTCCGTAATTTACTTGGCGAGTTCTGATGGATTGATCAACATTGGTTCTGGTGGAGGTTGACGTTGAAATTGATTAGATTGCATTTTTTGAAAGGGCTGTTGGTGCCTTGGAATGAAGTTGTTAAAATTTCGATTTCCATACATTGGAGGTTTTGGGTAATGAGGCCTTGGTGGTGGCTGGGCATGTGTGTACCTTATTGGTGTTGGTGGCGGTAAGGGAATCATATTCCTTGGTGCCGTTGGTGGGGTGTATATTCTCGGTTTTGTTAACATTTTTCTGCATTCAATATTTTGGAAAGAGATACAATAGCTGTATGCTCCTGCAAGCGATGTTGGCTCATAATTCCTTATGAACTTGTAAACGTCTCCATCGAGTCCTCTCATGAAAGCATCTATTGCTTTTTTGTTGTACATTTCAATTAAAGCTCTGGAAGCTTCGGGGTGTGTAAACCTTTCATCGGTATTTATTTGATTTGCGATGAGGGACAGTAATCTGTTCACCTCGTCGTAATATACTTCCAGTGAGCGGTTCTTCTGTTGCACGCTCATGAGTTGGAAGTCCAATGTTTCCAAGTCACGTTTTTCGCCGTAATAGGTGATCAATGTTTTTTTGATCAGGTTCCAATTTATGCCTACGTTTTAAGCGACGAGTGAGTAATTCGCTTCACCGCGTATTTTTCTACGAATGAATTTGCAGATCATGTGGTATTTATTTTGACGTTCGATGGTATCTGTACCTTTAGTTTGATAGAGTTTCACTGAACTGTCTAAATCATTTAACCAGCTATTCAGTTCGCTGGGATCCCCAGTGAATGTTGGTAGATCCTTTACCAAATCGGGAATTTTTTCAAAAGTTTCAGGATTTACGCTTGTTCCATCTGGCTTCGAGTGCGGCAATGCGGTTGATAATTTGATCAAGTTCGGGTCTCGACATTTTCAATGTTAGAGATTGTAATGAATTAATTAGATCCTCCAGGATTTTTTCGTTAGTTTTAACACGTTTTTAACTTCACTTGTTTGAATTAGTAATATGTAATATTAATTTGCGATCGTTGTTAATACTCGTTTTTGATTTTTTTCACTGATTGAAATTTTCACTTACGATTTTTTATAATTCACTGTACTTACGGTACCATACGCATCCTGTTTCGGGCGTTAGATGTACGTCTTATGTTGTCTTTATTCAGCACCTCTAGCGGGCCTTATGTTGTTTTTCGCTCCTCTAACGGGCGATGTGTTGTTTTTGCTGGGAAACCGGCTATGAAAGTCCTCCTTCTCAGTGTGATGGATGGTTCCTTTTTGTCCTGCGTGAGCTGCTAACTGCACAGGTGACTCGGGATCCTTTTCACACGGCTGCACTCGGCGAGCAGGAAGTCTTTTTTAGTTTAGGATTTGGTGGTAACTTTCACTCTAACGTGGTTACTTTTCACTTGCACCTTAACTTTATTTTTCACATAGAGCGGTCCCTATTCGGGCGCCAGTTAACGCACGGTGTCCGGGAAAAGTGATTTTAAAAAAAAAAACTTAACTTTATTTCCATCGACCGGCGGAGTTAGATACCGTTCGGATTAGCGTCTGAGTATCAACTGAACTGTTTGGATGGATGCTGGTGCGCTGGTCCGTGCTGAATTATGCTGCGTTGCAAATTATGTTGTGCGCGCTGCTTTGTGATTTGTTTGTTTATCGGTTTGTTTGTTTATCGGTGGCGCGTTCTGCTGCGTGGCGTTTCTCGTGCTGCGCTGTCGTCTTAACTCCTTGCTGCGCTGTCGTCTTAACTGCTGTACTAATAATTATAGAGCATGACAAAAATTATAATTTGTTTTAAAAATTGTAATTGTTCTATTCTTCACCAATTTATCGTAAAAAAAATACATTCCTATGGCAATTCGTAACAAAACACTTCAACTAGTAATCTTTTTATGAAATGTTATTGTCCAGGTGACAGCGGTCATCTGGATCTCAAAATTGTTAATTGGGCACCAAGCGATAGGAGAGCGATAGGAGTGCGAGAGGAGAGAGAGAGCGTGAGAACGGTGTCGTGATCGTCGCAGGGTCAGATTAGTCGAGATAGCGCAGGCCTAGTGATCGGACCCGTTTTTGAGTTTGAATAAAGTGACAAACTACAAAACCGCCGAACTATTATTTTTGAACGGAACAATTCTCAAAAACGGCCAAGTATAGTGCGCTAAAGACGCGGAAAACAGGACATAGAGACTATACAATCCGTGTGCGTTGTGTGCTTAGGACAGAGCGTGGCGTTTTTACCAGCACGTCGGTAAAATATAGTGCGTCGTCGTGTGCGTTGTGTAGATAGTGCATAGCGTTAACCAGTGCGTCGGACAACTGTACAGAGTGTCGTCGTGTGCGTCGCGTAGTTCAGAGAAGTGCACAGCGTTTTACGAGCACGAAGGGAATGTATAGTGTGTCCGTGTGTGCGTTTGTGTAGCTTAAGGAAGTGCACATCGTTTAACGAGAACGCTAAGGAGCAGTACATCGGGTCGTCGTGTGCGTTGCACGGTTTGAAAAAGTGCACAACGCTTACCAGGTCGTCGTGAAAAGTACAGAGTGTTCCGCGTTGCGTTCGTGTATTCTAGGAAGAAACACGTGCAAGCGTGTACATTCGTGTATCGTGGTTGTGTGCGCTCGCAGCGTGAAGGTGTACAGCGTTTACCGGTACGCCGGACAAAGCGTATTGTGCCGAGTGTGAGTTCGTGCCTTTCTAGGAAGAATCGTGTTTGAACAGGAATCGGAGTGGCGTGCGCTGCGCAGCTTGAAAGTGTACAACGTTTACCGATGAAAGCATTGTGTGTCGTTTTGTGTGGACATTGTTAGTTCGTGCGCATCGTCAGGTATTTCGGCAGAAAACGTTTGTGTCCGTTTAGTTTAAACAATGCCGAGAGTACGGAGATCTACAGCGAAGGTGCAGGAAGCTGATGCTCAGAAGATGGATGAAGTTGCTGTTAACGTTTCGCAAGAACTCGTTGATGAGAACAATGATGGTAACGTTACGATTTTAGAGCAACTGATCGTAGCTGAGAAATCCAAGCACGCTACCGAAATGGCATTGCGAAAGGAGCTGATTGAACTGAAAAAACAACATCAAATGGAACTACGGGAATTGCAGGAATCTTTGGATTCCATCACGGAAGAGAAACCGAAGGTTTCACGTCGCATAACAAAAGATCAAGCAGCGGCCAGGAAAACTATTTCTTTGGCACTTCCCAAGTTCTGTGGAGAACCAGATGTGTGGCCGTTTTTCATCAGCAGCTTCAAAACAACAACGGAAGAGTGTGGGTTGAACAATATCGAGAATATGAAGCGTTTGATGGATAGTCTGGGTGGAGAAGCATTGGAGGCTGTGAAAGGCAGACTCATCTTCCCTGATGCGGTGCCGGGAGTGATCAAGGAGCTGGAAAGTCGGTTTGGAAGACCAAGAAAGTTGCTAGAAAACCTGCTACGTAAAGTCCGCGAAACGCCTTCGCCTACAGACAATCATTTGGAGAGTTTTATCACGTTTGGGTTTAAAGTGAAGCAGTTATGTGACCATCTGGTAGCAAGCAACATGACCGACCACCAAAATAATCCATTCCTGGTAGAAGAGCTTATTGACAAGCTTCCTCCGAGATGCAAGGTGGAGTGGGTTCGTTTCAAACGTGACAAAGAGGGAAGTGTTATGGCAATTTTCGGAGAATACATTCAGACAGTGATCGACGAAGTTTCTGAAGTGACTGATTGTACACCGGTGAGCAGTCAGAAAGCAGGGAAGTACGAAGCTCTGAAACAACGCTCCAGACCAGTGAAATCGAATGCAGTCCAAATGCGCAACAACGTGCATGATTTGGAAAATAGTGGAGTCAACCAGCTCAAGATGACCTGTTGGGTGTGCAGCAACACAGGGCATAGCCTCAAGGAGTGTGACCAGTTTAAGGAGATGACGCTAGTCGATCGTTTCAAAACATTGGAGAAGCTCAAAATATGTAAGTTGTGTTTGTCCCGTTCCTGCCGCGGTAAATGTAAAATTGCTTACAAATGTCGGGTAGAAGGGTGTAACAGTAGACATCATACATTAATGCACTGTGCAGAGGAAGTTCTCCAAGTTCACTCAGAAACAGCTAGCCCTGGAACTGTCATCTATCGCACGATGCCGATTACACTATATGCGGAACGAAACAGTGTCGATGTCATCGCCTTTATCGACGAAGGGTCGTCGGGAACTTTGCTGGAAGCCGGAGTCGCCAAACGACTGAATGTTACTGGACCAACGGAACCGCTGGTTATCTCGTGGACGAACAGCATCAAGCGTGAAGAACATGATTCAAAGAGATTTTCGTTGAAAACTTCAGCCCAGGGTTCGTCAGAAAGGTGGAATCTACTGAACGTTAGAACTGTATCAGAGCTGTTACTGCCTAAGCCAAAAAAGTCAGTAGCTGAAGTAATCAAGAAATATAAACATCTTTCAGACGTTCCAGTGCTAGACCACCCTAATGAAGCGCCATCTATGATTATTGGTCTGGATAACATAGATTTGTTTGCAGCTTTGGAAACTCGAATCGGCAACCGCGGAGAACCGATAGCTGTAAGGTCCAAGCTAGGATGGACGGTGTACGGTGTCGATGGATATCGTAAGGTGTATAACGTTCCCGTAAATATGCACCAGATCCAGTCTTTGGACAACAGACAGCTGCACGACATGATGAAACAACAATACCAGCTGGAAGAGCTTCGCAGCGATAACTACAACCCGCCAATAGCGAACGAAGAACAACGAGCTAGAGATATCCTAGAGAAAACCACGTGTCGAGTAGGAGATCGGTTTCAAACGGGACTGTTGTGGCGTGATGATGTTCGAGAACTTCCCGAAAGCTACCCCATGGCGGAGAAGAGAATGCTACAACTGTCCAGAAAGCTCAGTAAGAAACCGGATCTGAACACTGCGGTATGTCGGATGATACAAGAGTATCAAGACAAAGGATATGCTCACGAGCTAGCGGAGTCGGAGTTAGTCGAAGGCGCCTATGAACCGGTATGGTATTTACCATTGAACGTGGTACAACATGCAAAGAAGCCAGACAAGATAAGACTTGTTTGGGATGCTGCAGCATCAGTAGATGGAGTATCTTTAAACTCTCTACTGCTTAAAGGACCGGACATGTTGGTCCCGCTTCCGAAGATCATCTGTAAATTCCGTGAGAAACCCATCGCGTTTGGAGGGGACATCAAGGAGATGTTCCATCAGCTACGGATTTGTGAGAAAGACAAACATGCTCATCGATTTCTATTTGGAACAAAGCCCTGCGGAGCACCTCGTGTGTACGTGATGGACGTTGCGACCTTTGGTGCTACCTGCTCGCCCTGCTCAGCACAGTACGTGAAGAACCTGAATGCTCGGGAGTTCGCCGAACAGTTTCCCGGAGCAGCGTCAGCAATCATCGGGAATCATTACGTGGATGATTATTACGACAGTGCAGACAGCGTTGGCGAAGCGGTTGAGTTGGCGAAGGATGTGAGGTACGTACACTCCCGTGGAGGTTTCCACATTCGTAATTGGGTTTCAAACAGCATGGAGTTTCTGGAAGCTTTGGAAGAGCGGAACGCGACATCAACTCTTCGCTTTACGGATGATAAGGAGTCAACATTCGATCGAGTGCTGGGAATATGCTGGAAACCTCAAGAAGACGTCTTCTGTTTTGAAGCCACGACCGAGATGGAATTGAGCAAGTATGTTACAGGTACCATCCGTCCTTCGAAACGTGTCGTATTGAGTGTAGTAATGGCTCAATTCGATCCGATGGGTTTCATCACACCAGTAACAATACGAGAAAAGATGCTCATACAAGACCTCTGGAGATCGGGATGTGATTGGGACACAGCGATAGATGCGGAGTCACATGGCAAGTGGATGTTGTGGATCAAATCATTAATGAGTCTAAAATCGTTGCAGATACCACGATGTTATTTCGGAGACTCAAGATCCCAAGACGTATCAGACATCCAGCTTCATGTCTTCACAGATGCCAGCGAGACGGCCTTTGGATGCGTGGCTTACCTAAGAGCAATCGTGCATGGCAAAGTATGCTGTACGTTGGTGATGAGTCGGTCGAAGGTTGCACCCCTTAAACCATTGTCAGTACCGCGTTTGGAGCTTCAAGCGGCGGTGCTGGGTGTTCGACTGGCGAAAACCGTTATCGAGTCTTATCATCTGGTTATCTCAAGACAGTTCTTCTGGACAGATTCCAAAGTGGTGTTGTCCTGGATAAGATCGGATGTGCGACGTTACAAACAGTTCGTGGGACTGAGAGTAGGAGAGATTCTCAGTAATAGCAGCGTAGAGGATTGGAGTTGGGTGCCGTCGAGTGAAAATGTAGCAGATGTAATCACTAAATGGGGAAAGACCAACAGCCCCGTTGATGAGAGTGTATGGATACATGGACCTGCATTTTTGAGCAAGAACGAAGACGAATGGCCGCCTCAACAGAAGCCGGAGCTTAACACCGCGGAGGAGATACGAGTACACTTGCTGATACATGACGTGATGGTACCTGGAGTACTTATAGACGCCAGTCGTATTTCCAAGTGGACGGTGTTGGTGCGTACCGTGGCGTGTGTACTGCGATTTATTTCGAACTGCCGCAGGAAAGCAAAAGGAGAACCCCTCGAGACGTTGCGAGCGACGGAGAATCATCTACGACTACTATTGAACGCAAAGGTACAAAGCCGGCGAACCCCTCTTCAGCAAAACGAGTACGACAAGTCTGAGAAGCTATTGATGAGAGTAGCACAATCTGAATGCTTTGTAGACGAGATCAAGGTTCTGACTAAGAATATGGGTCGCCCCTCAGAACAATGGATGAGCCTCGACAAGGGTAGCCCGCTCTATAAGCTATCTCCATTGCTAGATGAGGACGGACTTATACGGATGGAAGGACGAACTGAGCAAGCCAAGTTTCTTCCGTTTAGTCTACGATTTCCGGTGATCTTACCAGACAAGCATCCGATTACAGAGTCCATCGTGCGTCATTACCACGAGAGAAGTGGTCACGGCTACCGCGAAGCAGTAAAGAACGAGCTCCGTCGAGCGTACTTCATAATACACCTAGACGCTACAGTTCGGAGAGTATCATCGGCGTGTGTGTGGTGCAAGGTGCACCGGAACCGTCCGAAGGTGCCGAAGATGGCACCCTTACCTGTTCAACGTCTAACGCCTTTTTTAAGACCTTTCAGCTTCACTGGAGTTGATTATCTCGGACCGTTTACCGTGACCGTTGGAAGACGTTCGGAGAAGCGCTGGATAGTGCTTTTTACCTGCCTGGTGGTCCGAGCCGTCCATCTCGAAGTTGCCAATGAGCTGACTACGCAGTCCTGCATGATGGCCATCCGACGTTTCGTCTGTCGTAGAGGCTGGCCAATGGAATTCCTGTCGGACAACGGCACCAATTTCCAAGGTGCCAGCAAGCTGATAGTCACCGCGATCGATGAGGATTGTGCTGATCAGATGACGAATGCTAGGACCAAATGGACGTTCAATCCTCCAGCAGCACCCCATATGGGAGGGGTGTGGGAGCGTCTCGTGCGGTCGGTGAAAGACGTTTTGAAGGCCCTTGACGATGGGCGACGCCTTACTGACGAGATTCTGCAAACCAGCGTTCTGGAGGCCGAAGACATCATCAATTCCAGACCGTTAGTAACAGTGTCGCAACATGGAAGTGACGAAGAGACACTAACACCTAACCATTTTCTGCGTGGAGTGCATGGTAGAGACGAACGCGTCGTCCCCCCTACTAACCCTAAGATAGCGATGCGTGATACATATGAGAGGTCCCAGCAACTTGCAGATCTAATGTGGGAAAAATGGGTAAAAGAGTATGCTCCCACTCTGAATCAAAGGAAGAAGTGGTTTGGGGATAATCGATCGCTAGGAGTAGGTGACTTAGTCTATGTGGTAGATGGCAAATGTAGAAAGCAATGGGTGCGGGGAATTGTTGAAGAGGTCATAAAGGCAGGAGACGGACGGGTACGCCAGGTTTGGGTACGCACACAGAACGGAAGGTTCAAGCGAGCAGTACACAATCTTGCTGTATTGGAAGTAGAGTAAAGGGTAACGCCAGTAAGGATACACTGGGTTACGGGCGGGGGGATGTCCAGGTGACAGCGGTCATCTGGATCTCAAAATTGTTAATTGGGCACCAAGCGATAGGAGAGCGATAGGAGTGCGAGAGGAGAGAGAGAGCGTGAGAACGGTGTCGTGATCGTCGCAGGGTCAGATTAGTCGAGATAGCGCAGGCCTAGTGATCGGACCCGTTTTTGAGTTTGAATAAAGTGACAAACTACAAAACCGCCGAACTATTATTTTTGAACGGAACAGTTATATTCGAGCAACCCCAACGTTGAACAAATGCATCGACAACTGATAATCGAGTTTACCTACCTCCCCCCTTCCCCCACCATCCTTTTCATCGAAATATCAACATTGTTTGGCGTGAACGTCAATTTATCATTCATTTCAATTTTTACCATGTCGGCATATAATAGTGATCTGCTCTTTTCTATTTTCAGGGCAAACATCGAAGGCATCCGCTGAATGCAACAGCGAGGTCTTTTGCAGCCGCAACAATTATGCCCAAGATGCGGAGAAAATATGCAGATGAAACGGTACAAGTCCATCGACGGATTTAGGTATGTACGCGAAGATTATCATTGTGGCGGAACCAGCAGCAATCGAGCTGGTTCAATCTTTTACAACCATAAAGCTGCTTTGAGCAAGCTTTTGCGTTGTACTTCTGAGTGGGCCAGTAATGCGGATACTTCTCATTGCGCCAAAGAAACTGGACTCACGCAGAAAATGGTGCTGTCGTGGTACGACACGATTCGAACGTTCCTTTGGAAAACGTTAGAATCCACCGGCGTTAGAATTGGAGGGCCCAGTATGACGGCGAAAATCGGCAAGACTGCCATCTCTCGTCGAAAGTTCAACGTCGGCCGGATAAGTGCGTCCAACACGTAGTGGCTTGTGGGTGGTATATGCCGTGAGACGGGAGAAATTTTCCTTGAGCGTGTACTTAATCGCTCGCAAGCCACCCTCAACGATCTTGTGGTCCGGCATGTGGATCCGGTACCACAATTATAACCGACTGTTGGGTAGGTTATAACGGGCTGGTAGCCCAAGGGTTTCCCCACGACACCGTGAATCAATCCATCCATTTTATCAATCCTAGCGATAACTACATCAATACGCAAAGGATTGAGAACGTATGGCGGTGGTTGAAGGCATTTCTAAAAATAAGGAACAAATATAAAAAGTAACATATAAAAATACTTTGTCAATACGGCGCCAAGCCGTCTAACTATAAATATAAATAAATAAATAAATATCAAAATACTTTGCTGAGCATCAAATTCGGAGATGCAATGAAGATGTATTTGTGTCCATATTAGATGCCTTGGGGAATGAAAAAGGAATTCTTTAAATAACGATTTTTGTCGTTTTTTTGCAGGGCGGCTCATAGCAACTTCTCTCATGGTCCTGAGAAGATCACATGCGATACGGACCCAAGGAGGTGTTTTTCTGCACTAGGTTGCAAAGGTGGCACAATGAGGTTTCACCTCCTTGTAAGAAAAAATATAAAAAATCTTAATTTTCAACACATTTGTGATAGTTTTAAACCCTTTATTTCCAAGTGCTTTTAGCGCTGACGAGAAGCTTTAGGTACGTATTAATCAAACCAATGCAAAGAGGTAAGCAATGCACTTTGAAATGTAGACTATTAAAAAACCGCTCTACCCTTTTTTATTTATTTTTCAACTATAATTTCGTTTTAGCTACACCTACGACGAACGGACAACAAACAACGGATTGTTTTCTTGATGACATTTTAGTTTACGATGGTTTACGTTTACGGGACTTAAACTATTTTTTTGTCAAGTATGCATTAACTTTTGAGCATACTTGCTATCAAGCTCTTACGGAATAGCCATTGAAATTGTCTTATTTACAGACTATACTTTTCTTCTATTATGTTAGCTTCAATGGTGTCGGAAGTAACTTTTACTTCAAATGAAGGAGAGTTTTTAGTTGGTAAGAGTCCCACACTACCCGGGATCTACCCTCGGCTGCATCCGATCTCCCTCAGGTCTGTCTCCACTTGATCTAGCCAACGAGCTCGCTGTGTTACTCTACGCCTCGTGCCGAACGGGTCGCTGACAAGCACCTTCCTGGTAGGGCATGAGTCCGGCATCCTCGCATCATCCTCACCGCTGCAGTTGTCCGTCCGATGATGTCGATGCCATCCGCGAAGCCAAGGAATTGGAGAGATCGGGTGATAGTCGTGCTCCTTATATCGAATCCCGCGCTTCGCATGACACCTTTCAGAGCGATTTTATATAGTTTTTTTTTACATTACAAAGTATCACAATTTATTATTCTTATTATAAACGACGTACATGAAATTCAAATACATTATAAATTAAACTAGGTATAATCTTAGTGTATCCAGACTCATACGCAGTGGACCATTATTCGTAGTTATAAGTTCTACATACCTTATGAATATTCTCATTATTTTTGTTTTATCCGCTTTACTAACATTATTAAATTCTGGCATCAACAATTCTTCAAAGGAGGGAAATTTTAAGTTCTTTTCTTGTACAATCTTTTGCATCATGGTATACAAAGGCTCAGCTCGATGGCATTCTTTAATTTTGAAGCATCCCTGCTATACATCTCAAAAACACCTCATGAAAACATACATTTCATAAACACGTACGTAGGAACAATCAATCACACCAGCACCTTACGCCACAATTATTTAAACTCAAGCAACCTATACCCCACCAAGAACAGCATATTCAGCAAATTTGATCAAACACCCATTGCAATAAGAACATCAAAAACCGACTAGCGCACTCGGCTAGCGAGTTGCGCAAGGCAATACGAAACAAAACCAACCAATGCACCGAACATCGCACGGTGCAGACAACGGTCAGCAACTAAGCGTAAAACTTTATCCACTCCGAACCATCGCAAACAAATAGATTAAAACAGAAATAATCATAGCGACACATTTTATGCAAATGCAGCAATCGATCGCACCGCGACCAACTCATCCATAGCGACACATTTTATGCAGGCGCAGCAATCGATCGCACCGCGACCAACTCATCCATAGCGACACATTTTATGCAAGCGCAGCGTTCGATCGCCCCGAAACAAGCAAATAATGAATGATAATTTCATGTCAGCAGGTTAAAAGAATAAAGAAACGGAAACGACTCAAAACCAAATCACCCTAAGGAAAATTCCATAAGTAACTTAATTCTTTTGTTTACAACGAAGCGCTATGCTCTTGCCGTCAACCAAGAAGTTACTCAATAACGTAAAAAGTTTTAACCTAACCAAAGGCGAATGAACTAACCATAATTTATAGAAATTTTTGGTATAAATAAAGCTGTCTTTCCCAACCAACGAGAGAGTTGGTTCTGGGCTAGACTAGATGCAAATCAAATCCTGACGTCCAATTTCTTCCAAGAGCTTTGAGAGTTCCCCTACCCAAGGTAAGGCCTCAAATCTCCAACGAGCCAGTAAGGGATGTTCCCTCTGAATATCTAGAGTCGCCTGGCCGACTCAACGCCGTTGAGCTTCGAATGTCCCCCTACCAAAGGTAAGGCCTCGATGTCTCCAACAATCCAGTAAGGAAGATTCTCATCTAGAATCTTCACGATTGCCTGGACAATCGATAAAGGGAAGAATTGGTTCGCTCAGCAAGTTGTTGTTCGTCGTTCTCGTCGAAATCCAAATGAACCACGTAAGTATGGCGCGATTCAAATCGAATATGCCAAAGCCCCCTCGTAAAAGACCGACCGATCCTGCGTATCACATGGTGACCGTTTTCCTCCATGTTACTTGGCGACCTTATTTCCTTCATATTATAATTTTATTCTTTAGAGATTCTAATTTTCAATCATACAATTTTTCTCTATAAGGAATCCTGTTGTTTACTAAAGCATAGTACTTGCTTCTCTCACATGAAAATCTTCTTCTTCTTCTGTGGCACTACAACCTCGAGAGGTCTCGGCCTGCCATTTCTGGCTTTCTGTGACTTAATTTTACCCGTAGAAAAGTAGTCAGCCTTTCGTACGGGGAGGCGGTCTGGATGGGATTTGAACCCCGGCCCTGCCGTGTGAAGACCGGCGCCGCTGTCGCCTCGGCCACCGGACCGCCCCAAAAAAAAAATCCCCTCACATGAAAATAGGCTGTTATTATTTATATTACACCAAATAATAGGCCACCTCCTGTTTGGATTCTTTCTTACTATATTTGGCAGTGGTAATTTATCCAAGGCAATCCTGTAAATTATTCTCGCATTAGGCTCTTGCTTGTATGACAGTGGCGTGTTGGCTAATTCAATCGCTATTTGTTTCGCACAAGGATAGGTAGTTGGTATGTTCTGTATGAAAGGAGGGTTTCCTGTATTTTCAATTAATATTTTAGTATAAGGCATGTATTCTCTTTCTATCCAGTGTCTATTTATGAGCAGTGTCTTTAATTTTAATCTTGGATTTAGCAAGTTTAGACCTCCCTGTGCTTTAGGAAGCGCCAATTGATCAAGACTTATTCGTAGATCTTGTTGTGATCGCATGAATATGCCCAGCAATCTTAATATTTTTGCTAGATGTAATGAGCTTATTGAGATGACTGAACCGACGAACCAAAGTTTCGATGTAATGAACGTATTAGCTAAAATTGCTTTTTGCTGTAAATTTAGGTCTCTATTTTTATGTTGCCAAATAATGTGTGCAAATTTATGGGTTGTAACATCCCAATTTAATTTCATAATTAATCTCATAGAATTGGTAAACAAAATTCCAAGTAATTTGATTTATCAGTGGTAAGCAGCCATGGAATTTTCAGGCTAGAACTTTTAGAAATTATTGCTATGTCCAAATCACTTTTGACCATTGACCAGCTTGTGACTTATTTAGATTTAGTTTTATTCCAGCTACTTCACTGAAAGCATTGAATTCATTTTTAATTTGTTCAATTTGGTCTTCAGAGGTTATTATGATCGATATATCGTCTGCGTATGCATTTATTAAGTAATCAGGACTATTACAATTTTTTTCAAGATTCGTCAGTAGAAGAGATATATAAATTACAAATAGATGCATAGCATGGGGGTCTCCTTGCCTGACAGAACAGTTAATTTTTATGGCTTCTGATAGTATTCCGTTGATGTATAGTTTAGCGGTAGCAGTATAATTGAGTTTCTGAATGTTTTCTAAAAGTTTGAGATTAAAACCAAATTTCTTCATTGTGGTGTAAAGAAAGTTATGGTTAACTCTATCAAATGCTTTTGACAAATCAAAAGAGATGAGTTTTCCTGTTTTGTTTTTTTTTTTTTTGAGTTCTATAATTCTATATTTAACCGAAAGTAATGCTTGGAAGATGTTTTTGCCGTTGTTGCAACATTTTTGACAAGCTGGTATTATATCACGTGTATCTAAAATCTTAGTGATTCTGTGTTTCATTATACGGTTGAAAAGTTTGAAATCTGTATTTAAGAGAGAAATTGGTCTATATGAATCAAGATTGCTATCGTCTTGGTTATGTTTTTTAGTTAGAACTATTATTCCTTCTGTTAACTTGTTTGGGACTGGAACGTGTAGAATGTCGTTCATTATGAGATTCAATTCTTTGTGAATTAAATCAAAGGTGTATTCAAAAAACTCTTTCGGTATACCATCGAGGCCTGGACCACGATTACTGTTGGAATTTTTTAAAGCTACGTAGCTCTTCAGTACTTATTTCATTCATACAGTTTTTGTTCAATTCACATTCTTTTGGAATTGTGATCGACGAAGAAAAATATGCATCATTTATTAGAGTTTCGGCAGTGAATAGCTTTTTAAAGTGATCTTCTATGTGCTTTTGAATCTCTTGTTGGTTCTCGATAATTTCGTCATTATCTGTCTTTAGCTTGATTATTTCAGTTCGTCTCTTTGCTCTTTCGTTAAGGTGGAAAGTAGAAATATTTTCTCCAGAAATGTAAGATGAACTAGTTTGGATATAATTACCAGTGAAGCTCCTTTGTAAATTAAGTATTTCTGCCTTGATTCTATTTATTTTAGCTAATTCTTGTGGGCTTTGTAGAAGGATATTGTATGATTGGTTGAGTTGTGCGAGGAGAGAGTTGTGTTTGTGATTAAATGTTTTATAGTATTCATTATTTTTCCACTTAAAAAAGCGTTTGATGTTGGGCTTAGCATAATCTAACCACCAATTTAACCAAGAATGATAATTTTTCTTTTGTCTTGTCCATTTAGTCCAATGAGTTTTGAATTGTTCTAGATTTTCCGCGGTGATAAGGTATTTTCGTAATGACCAGAGTTTTTGTCTCCTGTTAACGTTGTTAGGTATATCGTTTGGTATTGCAATTCGAATAACGTAAGCTCTATGATCACTTACGGCAACGCTATGTACATATGTAGTCCGAAGATTTTGTTTAAGGTTTTTTGAGATATATATTCTGTCTATACGAGAGGCAGTGTTACTAGTTATGTATGTGTAATCTATGTGATTATTTAATATCGACCATGTATCTTCTACATTTAAGTGTTGTATCGATTGTCTTAGGCAGAAGCTTACACTAGAGGAACCTGTACCATCGTTAGGATTAATAACACAGTTGAAATCTCCTGCTATTATTAAGTATTCTGGACTATGCCTCAGATAGTATGCTAGTGTATACTTATAGAAGTTGTCACGATGTTGCCTGTTTTGTGTCCCAGAAGGAGCATATAGATTAACTAATTTGACTTTGTCATTAATTATGACAGTGATTAATCTTCCATCTAAGCTTTTATCAGCATGAGAGTGTTTTATTCCTTTTTTAATGCCGATGGCGGTGCCTCTCTGTCTGTTGTCTTCATTTGTGCAGGTGTCAAAGCCGTAAAGTTCGAAATCTTGGTTTTTAATTTCTTGTAGACAAATTATGTCAATATCAAGAAGTCGTATTGTGTTTTGTAGTAAGTCTAACTTTGTTTTGTTCATTATATTGTTAATATTGAGTGTTGCAATGCGCACACTCAAACTATTTGCGTGGAATGACATTTCTGATTTGCAATCACAACTGCGTCGTGGTTTTACTCAGCCACGTCGAATTCACTAAAGTTAATCAATTCTGGTTGTTACGAGCTTTCTCTCTTATCTTTGTAACATTCAACTTCTTTCTCCCTTTTTGGCACTTTACTCACACAATCGTCCTTAATGTGGTTGCACGGTATCAGTCGTTTACCGTTATTTTAGTAGCGTTCTCCCTTTATGAGTTGTTCTCCGATAAGATGATCTTGGTGATGCTGTGCGTCAACAGCTCTCTCTTCTTCCTTTATCGTTCTTTTCGTCTGGTACCTGAGGGTATGTATACCGCGTTCTTCCTTTCTTCGTTGTAATTGTAACAAAATCAGTCAGTTTCTTCTCAGCCTGTCGCTTGGCTGAAAGTGACCGAGTTGTTCTTCCGCTTGTCTTTGCCGTATTTCTCCGTCGTGTGGGTGAAGTCGAGACTTCTGTGTTTCGTTGCGTTGTTCCATTAGAATGTGTAGATGATGTCTTAGTATTGTACTCCTCTTGTTTCGAGATGCTGCTCAGTTTGGCAGAGCTTGGTTGTTGTATTGGTTCTTTTCGCGTGATGGTTCGTTGCTGAGGCTGTGGTGTCTTCGCCGCCACCATGTGGGCATTTTTTCCTTCCACCTCACTCTTCCTGCTTCCTAAAGCAGTGATGTTTGCGTATGATTTCAGCCAGTCACTGACACTTACTTTTTGTACAGTTAGTCTTCTGTTCTGAACGCAGGTCATGCCATGATGGACAGAGCTGTCGCATTTGCGACAGGTTGATTGCTGCCCTCAGTGCGTAGTGTCGTCTCTCCATTTTTGTGTAAGGTATTTGTTTTATAATCACCATACGCACATACCGAAAACCATTCGGCAGACCAGCACATGGAAAGGCGTTATTCCATACACCTTCCGTAACAGAAACGACATCGCCAAAATTGCCCATATACTCGGCAATGTCAGTGTTTGTAACGTACACTGTTAAGTCGTGGATCTTGACTATCGTGGATTCATCATCCATTGTTATGGCAATGGGAAAGAGTTTGCCCTGGCATGTGATTTCATGCCTACCATCGTGCTTTTCAACGATGTCCAACGCTACGTTGGGGTCCTTGATTTCTACGTGCGCAGCTGTAGATGACGTGCTTAGATGGATTCTGCTAATTTGCTCCATGCTCAGTCCAAGCTTGGAGGTGATAAAATCTATCACTTCGCTTTGTTGGGAGATTAGAGAAGTCCACTTTGATAGTGGAAACTCTTCTCTCCAGCATCTCTGACCGGTTGTTGCACTTGTTTGTATTAGTAATTAGTTTCTCTTTTTGATTGCGTGAGCTCACGATAAACACGTCTGAACCCCACGAGCTCTAAATCCTAAAGTAGACAGGAGAGTCTGTCTTCTTGCCCGGCACTTGTGGAGGATCTGCCGTACAGTTAAGATTTGGTCACGCGTGGATTTTCCGCCAACAAATCCAACTTGATAGCTTCCGACGAAATCTGTAATCATGCTGACTGTTGTAGTGCTGATCTCTTCTGCTTTTTGCACCTGGTCCATTCTCTCCTGTATGTGTTCCACTCAGGTGTCCGTTGAAGTCTCAGGTGTTCGTTGAAAACATCTAAACTGTGCAAAATTATTCAAATATGTTTCATACTCCAACGCCTTAGCGACTCATACAGTGGAAATAGTTTTGCTATTCTTTTACTATATTCTCTATAAGTATAGCTATTTCGAAAAATTGACAACTTTTCTCTACTCTTATGTTTTCATCCAATGTTGATCATGCAAAAAAGCATAATTAAATTGTGTGTAGAATAGTGATGTAAGAATAACAGGTGTACGTAAAAATAAAATATTTTATGATTTTTCACAATTTTTAATTGATTTATTTTAGAACAAACAGGTGTTTGTGAATTCAAAACTGGTGCACATAGATATGCTTGATGAATATCAACGTTTCTGCTGCATTCAGGAAAAAATTTTCTCCTTGATGTTCTTACATATATGCTTACCGGGATTCAAGGGATCAGAATTTGCATGTAAATGCATTTCAATTTTTCAAAATTGGATCGATTCAACTTAAATTGTTGGTAAAATAAATATTCAAAACAACCTTACGTGTGTGTTTTATTCATTTTTTTTTTCATTTATTAGCAATGAAGTTTTCAATAGCGGAGCATAAGGTAGCAAAGTATGATCCGGCATATAGATTACCTATCGGCATAAAAACTACTGTTAATCTTATTCTTATACCTACCATATAAATAGAAAAATTTAAACTCAAATCGGTACAACGGTTTTGGCAAAGTGTAGCAATAAACAATGCGACAGTTTTAATTTTGAATTAAATTTATTACTTCTCTGAAAAGATTAAATTTAAAAAAACTCGTCTGATAGCCATAAGGAAATGCAACCAAGCTATACCAAAAAATTAAAAATAACAGAGCTACAACACAACTAACAGTAAAGGTTTAAAAACTAGGACTTGTTAATGAATATCTTTCACATCACCTGGAAGCACCTTTTGCCAGAAGAAGAAACGGTTGGAATAACCATTACCATTTAGTAAAACATGTTTCAGAAAATTTGCAGTAAACACGTGGCTGAATGATACACGATCAATAAACACGATTGAGAAGCCAGCAGATAAAATTCTTTCAGGACATTTCATATGTTAGAAACATCAGACCGTTCGCATTCCACTTTTTGGAGCGTACATATGTGTTGATTTGGTTTCGCAAAAATTGGAACAAAAATTTCTTGGAATAGTTTTTCTTTTGAACCGAGCATGCCCGGGATATGGCATATAACTAGGAGGAAATGCCTGTTAATTTTGTTTCATTGCTTTTTTCGTGAATGTAATTCACAGTCACCACATTCTGTGGTGACAATACGGCATCAGTCCGTAATATTTTATAAATAAATAAATAAAATAGTTTTTCTTTTGCTTTATACATTTGTGAAACGTAATGTTTCATAAAATGTAATTGATTTAGTTATCCAGAACGATGTTTCATGCTTCAATAAAAATTTATAACTTGGTATTTGGTCGGACACAACTGGGGTCACTTTCGGCTGTACATCCCATTGGTAGAATGATGGTGAGAGCGTTGATGTAACTTAGGAACAGCATGAGCCCTCTATTGTGACTCTGTATCAAAATCAGGATTAATTAATTAATAAAGAAATTGTAGCTGTAAAATTAAAAACAAACTAAAATAATTAACCTATGTTTATAATGAAATCATGAGTTGCCAGTGAAGCATTGCCAATTTTATTTTTACTAGATATGATTGACGTTGGCGAGTGGCTGTATGAATTTGCCCACAAGCTTTGTCCCGATTTCGTTCCTGCGCAAAGCTTTACACAACATGCGCCTGGTAGTGACCCTAGGATGGATTCACCGTTCACAATGGTAGAGCTGTCACTTGCTCTCCTATCAAGCAAAAATTCCTCCCCAGGTCTGGATCAGATTAGTAGCAAATTGCTTCAAAATCTGCCCGACATAGGGAGGAAACGTCTGTTACGCATCTTCAACAATATGTTGGAGGTCAACAGCGTTCCGCAAGAGTGGAGAGAAGTGAAAGTTGTCACTATCTTAAAGCGTGGCAAACCGCCATCAAGACACGATTCGTATCGGCCAATATCGTTACTGTTGTGTCTGAGGAAACTCCTTGAAAGGATGATTCTTTTCCGGTTAGAAGAATGGTTGGAATCGAACAACCTTCTCTCAAATACCCAGTTTGGTTTTCGTAAAGCCAGGGGTACTAATGACTGCTTAGCCCTTCTAGTTACAGAAATTGAGCTTGCTCGTGCACGCAAGCAGAACATGGGATCTATTTTCCTAGATATACAGGGGGCATTTGACTCAGTATCACCATACAAGCTGAGTCAAAAATTAGAAAATGTGGGGCTGGGTCCAAAGTTGAACAACTTGCTGTTCAACCTTTTGTCGGGAAAAGCTATGAATTTCAACAATGGTCATGTGCAACTAAAGCGGACCAGCATCCATGGACTAGCACAAGGGTCCTGCTTGAGCCCCCTGTTATACAACTTTTATGTTAGCGAAATAGATTCTTGTCTAGCACCAAACTGCAGCATTAGACAATTGGCTGATGACGGCGTCATATCTTTTGCAAGCAGGGACGCCGCCGAAATACAACTGGCTTTACAAACCACTTTGGACAACCTTTCCGAGCGGTCTGAAAACATTGGTATCAAGTTCTCTGCAAAGAAAACTGAGATGGTAGCCTTTTCTCCTTTCAGCGACACGCCGAACAATTTTCGATACCTTGGTGTTTGGTTCAATTCACGGCTAAACTGGAGTACACACATCACCCATCTGGTGCAAAAATGCAGTAAAAGAATCAACTTTCTAAGGACAGTCACAGGATTCTGGTGGGGCGCACATCCATCAAACGTCCTGCGACTGTATAAGACAACGGTACTATCCGTGTTGGAATATGGAAGCATATGCTTCCATTGGGCATCCAACACGCATATCCTCAAACTGGAGAGGCTGCAGTATCGTTGTCTTAGACTCGCACTAGGGAGCATGAAATCAACACACAACATGTCCCTAGAAGTGATGATCGGAGTGATGCCGCTAAAACTTCGTTTTGAAATGCTGTCGCTTCGCCTTCTAGTCCGTTCTTCAGTATCAAATCCCTTGATCGAAGAAAATTTTAAAGCGCTTCTAGAGACAGGTTCTAAGAGCAAGATCTTGAAAATCTACGAAGATTAAGTTGCCCTACAAGTGCATCCTAGCGCTCCACAGGCATTAAACCGTGCTGCCCTTCCTGAGACCTACAGTTCCCTTTTAACAACAGATTCCTCGTTGCACGAGGAAATTAAGACCATACCGAATGATCTTCGCCCGATGGTAGTTCCGGGCATTTTCAGGGATAAGTATAGTCATTTAGACCAAAGAAGCCAGTATTATACTGATGGATCATCTTCTAAGGAAGGCACCGGCTTCGGCGTTTTTAGTGAGTCCGCCGAAGCATTTTTCAAATTGCGGGAGCCGTGTAGTGTCTACACCGCAGAACTAGTCGCAATCTTGTACGCACTATTGATGATAGCAGCGAGACCTTCGGATCAGTACTTCATCTTTACAGATAGCCTTAGCGCTATTGAAGCACTAAGATTCCCGAAGGCTGTTAAGAGTCAGGATTTCCTTACTATCAAAATCATAGAATTGCTTGGCTCCATGTTCGACAAGGCGTTCAGGATTTCGCTAATTTGAGTACCTTATCATTGTGGAATTCCCGGCAACGAGAAGGCAGACTCACTGGCCAAAACAGGCGTCCAACAAGGCGCATTTTACGACCGTCCGATCTCGGCCCGAGAGTTTCTTCACCTACCACAGCAACTTTTCCTGTCTCGCTGGCAGAGCATGTGGGAGGCGGATGATCTCGGGCGATTCCTTTTCTCGATCTCTCCGCAAGTGTCCCTGCGGCCTTGGTTCGGTGGGCTCTCTGTAGACCGGGCGTTCATACGCATGATGTCTCGACTTATGTCGAATCATTTCGCGTTGAATGCTCATCTTCTACTCTCTGGCTCAGACTGGTATAACTCTGGCTCAGACGAAGGTGTGTGGCTGCGGTGACGGATTTCACGATGTGGATCACCTTCTGTGGTCCTGCGTGGAGTTTAAAACCGCAAGACCCTCCTTGTTGGGCGCAGTCGAGAGCATCGGTAGACGACCTGGTACAGAAATAAGAGAAATTTTGGCGACTAGGGACCTCACCTACATGAGGCTCATCTTCCGATTCGCCAAAGACAACGGTCTTATCCTTTGATTCCACATCCTCATTATCCTTCCAAACCATATCCGCCATTTCTTTTTGGTTATTCGTCGTGTTGTCTTAATCTTAAGTGTTTTGTTTTTTTTTCTTTGTTTTTTGGTAACGCCCGAGTGATCCGTTGACGGAACAATGGCATCCGGGCTCAATGACTGCGTTGTTGTAAAAAGAGGGACAGACTTTGCAACAGTGTTCTTCATCCCAGTCCAACCTTGGTGAAGTGGGTTCGGCCTTGCTGGCGTTGGCTTCGGAGGTGGTCGGCGGGTTCGATATCGTGGTTAGCAGAAAGCCTGCTGTTACGGGATAGAGCTCGCCGATAGCTTTTGAGTTCGGTGCTGGCCTGGTCGAGCTTTGACTATCACTGCTTGGGCGCACTGGGCTGCTTGAGGAACACTGTTCACAGGCAATTGTGTGTGCTCTCTTGTTTGTTTTTTTGTTATTGTTACAGCCGAGACCCGATAGACGGAAGGACGATGTCCAAATTCCGATCCGCCGACACCAGAACCCCAAATCCAGCCATCACATCCATAGGAAAAGCAATAGAACCGGATCCCGATAACAAACATCCCTATCATCTACACCAACAACCTGGATACACACCCCGCAACCACCTCACACTCACAACCGAGCATGCCCGGGATAAGGCAAATAACAGGGAGGAAATGCCTTGTTAATTTTTGTTAATTTTTGTGAATTTGTAAAAGTCAACACATGCGGTGTTGACAATACGGCGTCAAGCCGTAATCCTAAAAATATAAATAAATAAATATGATTGACGTTTTGTAGTTAAACGGCCAAGCGGTTATACATGAATTAAAATAACTAGTTTTGTTACTTAAATATCTCACAATTTATTTTTCATACTCGGTAATACTTTTGACTCTATGAACAACAGTTGGCACATATATGTATTACATCCACGCATTGTGATAAAGTTAATGTATTGAGCACTCGAGAAGTTTTTTGTGCGATACAACAAAAAAACAGATTGAATGATTTAACATAGCTCCGGAATTGAATAGAGGCCGGCACGTGTAGAAAAAAGTATGGAAAGAAATTAATAGGAGTCTGATGTATAAAGACAGACTGTCCGTCTTATTCAACTATGAGCTACTGTTCAGCAAGTACAAGGTTGACTGTTAGGTACTAGTTGTTGAGCCAGTAAGCTAGCCAGCCCGTTTAATAAACGTACGACCTGCTCAACGGTTTGAAATTCCAATAGAATCAGAGACAAAGGCGCGAACCTTTTACCATAACACAGCCGGTACCTACGGCGATGTGTTAGACTGCGATCCTGTAATGTTAAAATAAAATGACCTGCCCAGCTTGCAAGGAAATCGATCAGCATGGTAGACATAACGTGATTGCATTACGCTACATCCGTTAAAATGTAAAAGAATACAACACACCCGGCTCCACTAGAGCGCACTATTCAACCACAATACTGTATAAATGCGCACATCAGTCGCAATATGGTTTACAAAATAACGAAGCAGAAGTTGTGTTATCGCAAGTGTGAATCCAGTGAAATACTTACCCAACTTTAAATATCAGTATAGCACTCTATTGCGTTATGCACAAATCGACAAAAATTGACCTTCTAAATACATACACCTTGTTTTAAATACATACACCTTGTTCCAAATACATACACCTTGTTTGTGCCTGGGCAGTGTAATGTCACGATACCCAACTGACATCTGTTATACAAAAAAGGCTAAATTTCAAAAAAAAATTGCCCGATCCTCGCCATAACTGCTCGCTTCATGCGCGAATGCTCGTTACGCTCTTAGAGCAGCTCAGCACCATACCAGTTTGCCGTTGGAACGAGCAGCACAGCACACACCCGTTCGCTCTCGCGTGCAGAGGCGCTCAAACATTTTCTCGCTTCCCGCAATGTGCCGTGCACTGCTCGAACCATGATCTTCCGCTTGAGAGCCCCTAAGTGCGAGAGAGCGAACACACGTGTGCAGGGGCGCTCGAACTGTTTCTCGCGCGCCGTTTTGGTACTGGCATGCAGCGCGCATTTTAAAACCGTCTGGAAACCCCTGCCAATTTCTGCTTCTCTCTTTCTTTATTCGCTCTGCCCTGAGCACGCTGAGCGACAGTCGTGTTCTGAATGTGATGGAGGGAGGATGTCGCACGCGCACGGATAAGCCTAGGCGCATGACCGGGTGTTAGAGTGCAGATGGTGCAAGGATTGTTCGTGTATTTGCGTGTAGGTGAGCTGCGGTAGCCTGAAGTTTCACTCGGTGATGATCGATTCGTGTTTGCCGCTTCCCGAAACATGTTTTCTGCGAGAGCTGAGGTATGGTTCAGCATCTCATGTACGGCGAAGAGCATCATTTCTCAACTCACAGTCTTGTTTTTTCCCCCTAAAGGAACACTGGCGAACACGAGGAGTGCAACGGAGAGAAAGAAACATGAACGGGTTTGTTAAATAAATAAAAAATCATTCATTCATATCACAATCTAATCCGAGTGTTATTGTTTGCTTTGTTTTGATTTGCGCTGCCATAGCGCCTCTGACCTATGACAGCTTGGATCCGAAGGAAATGGGTGAAAAAACTACGTGAAACCACGCGTTCGAACTGTTATAATTAGCTAAATCTGCTGCTCTCTAAGGCAAGATTAAGCATCGAGATTTAGCTAAAAGAACTCGAAAAACGCTATAAGCCTGCTATAAAATGTCAGTTGGGTAGCAGTGTCGAGCTGTCATCCGGTGCGCGTGGCACTCTGTGCAACATGCGCTCCGTTTTTATTTGGTTAAAAAAGGGCGTAAAATTGTGCTCGATCCGCCAGATATTGTGCACAATGGAGGTAAAATGGCAAGTTTTACTGTACAAAAGTAAAAACGGCTCCAAAATCGGTGAAAAAATGTGTTTCAAAGTAGCCCATTGTTCCAGCACATGGTGCGGTAAGTAGACTCAAATGGACACAGTTTTCCCTGTGAAAGTGAACCGATCGGAGAGCGGTTTGTGTTTCAGTTAAGTGATAAATGGTCAATAAAGTGGTTTCAGTGAAGAAACTGTGGATTTCCGCTGCTTTTAGGACGGAATGTAGCGCGTCTAAGTTGTAGCTCACACAAACCACAACAACAACAACAGCCGTCCAAGTTGGTTAGCACACAATTTCTCGGATTTGGAAGTGAGTGAAAACGGTCGATAAGGTGGCTAATATGTTGCGCAAGCCGAAAGCGGGGTAAAAAGCGGCCAATTAGTGCGAAAGCTACGTGGTCTAAGAAGTGCATCAATGGTGGGGTGGTGGGGGTGATGCAGTGTCGGGTGTGTGTTTTTGCGGCCAATTTCGCACGGATAGGTCCGGAAGCGATCCTTTCCGGTGTGGTAGTGTGCAATCAATTGATCGAACCCAAAAAACCGCAGTGAAAAACGTCTTAAGTAGGCTAAATAAGTGAACAAACGGAGGTGGCAGAAGTGTGACAGCACCACCACGTGGCGGATATACCGCGTTTAATGCAAAAGTGTAAATAACTTGCTCATTTATGGATCGAATTGAGTGCGGTTTGAATTGTAGTGATGTGAACCGAGCGTGCAATCCGCTTCCGTCGGAAAAACGTTGGAAATTCGGAAATGTATGGAAATTTGTAGGCTGTCGGCTTTCCGGCGTCCGAATTTTGACAAAAGCAAAAACGGATTCCCATCGGACAAAAATCGCCAGTACCCAAGCGACAAAAAATAAAACTGCTCAAATTGCAAGCAGCTTTTCTGCAATCAGAAGTGTGTTCGGAATAGCTGTTGTTGGCTGGGAGGGTTTGCTGGGACATGTTGCAGGTGCTCGACAACTGCTCGACTACTTCTCGAATATGGATGCTTTAGCCAAAAGTATACCTGGCGTATACTTTGGTGTAAGATTATTCGTCACAGCGTTTTTATGAGTGGATTTTAGTTCGCGAGAAGTGCTCGATTTTTTTCGAGCGCTGTTTGAATTAATCAAAGCGTTCGCGAGTGATGCTTTGTTATTGGAATTGTTTAGTAGCTTAAAAATACTGCTCTAAACTGCTCGCATATCCAGGCAGGTGCAAATAGTGCATGATATATACTTTGGAGTGTGTGTCTTTACTGGTTCAGAGTGGCTCTAAGAGTAAAATGAAGTGTGCGATTAGTGCTCGATTCTTCAAGCACTGCTGGAGTGACACAAATTATCGGTAAGTGCGTGTGTTGTTGTTACTACCAGGGCTACTATTGCTAGTAATAGTTCAGCATATAAAACTCCTCCCAACTTTAAATGAGATTTAATTCATTCCTAATGTTCTGGTTATTCTTTCATTTGCCTAGCTTTTATCCTCTTTGATCTGCGTAGTTTTGGCGAGGATGATTCACTACTTTTTCTTTTTGAATGCATTTTTTCTCTTCCGGTTGGTACTCTTGTTTCATTATTTCCTGTCGCAGTATCAGTCATTGATATAGTTATATGCAAAGTAGGGTGAAATTCACCTGAGAGCTGAGCAGCACGAATCTGATTGGTATGCACCATTCTAACATTCCAATGTAAATTAATGAAGTAAGTGCTAGGACTTATTTTCTCTAATACTATCGCGGGGATCCACCTAACTATATCTTCTTGATGATTTCTATATAATATTTTGTCTCCACGGCTATAGGTATGATGAGTGGGTCTTACTGATTTCGTTACACGGTTTTTTTTTTTTTTTATTCATAAAGAACGGCCTGGCCGTATTGCTATTCGTTACACGGTTAGTGTCAGGAGATTTGCGTACATAGTTTTTATCATTCTCTATGGATAACTTAACTGGATAGCTCTTATTTAGTAATGTGCGAAGCACATAGTTAAACAATAATGAAGATGGAGTTTTGCCAGTGGACGTAGATGGAGTATTACGATTAGTAAACAGAATCTTGGTAATCTTTTTCTGAAGTGGTATTGGTTTTAATCGCTCATCTATCAGATACTTTCTCAACACATTCTTGATCGTCTGTACCCCCCTCTCCGCTAGTCCGTTGGATTGAGGGTGATAAGGAGGAGATTTAAATACTTTTATATTATTTGAATTACACGCATGTATAAAACCAGATGAGTTGAAAGGTGGATCATTATCCGAACACACTTCAGAAGGCAACCCAAAATAAGTATACATTTTTTCCAATCGTTCCAATACACTCTCCGTACACGTTATTCGTATTATTTTCACATCTATTAATTTTGAATAGGCATCCACTATTATCAGAAAGGTATTTCCATCAAAATGAAATAAATCCAAATGTGGCTAGAGGCCATCTAGACGTAGCTATTTCCCTTGGTACGTTTTGCGGTTTTTTGACACATGGGGCACGACTTTAAAAAATTCACAATATCTTTATTAAACCCTTTCCACCAAAAATATGATCGTCCGATCATTTTCATTCTGATTACCCGATCATGATTTTCATGTAGTTTCTCCAGCACACGGCGCTGAAGGGCCTTGGGTACCACTACACGATCCTCAAAATAAAGACAATCATTTTCTATTTCGCATTTGTGTCTGGTCATTGCATATTGCTTAACTTCTTCCACTACTTCTTTAGGCCAACCGGTTTGTGTCACTTTGAGCAGTTCAACGATCACAGCGTCTTTGTGCTGCTCCTCTTTTATCTCTTCGATACCAATAAATCCCTGTACTTTACTTTCAGCAACTGATATGTGCTCAATCCGGTTTTCAGTTGGCAACGGTAAACGAGATAACGCATCGGCATTACTAATACATTTACCAGGCCTATGTACTACGTTATTGGAGTAATTAGACAAAATTACAGCCCATCTGTGCAATCATGAAATTGCCACAGCAGAAGAACTCTTGTGTGGTTTAAACATTTGTTTTAACGCAGAACTATCGGTAACGAGAGTAAAACTCGTACCATACAAATACATGTGAATTTTTTTTATTCCAAATACAACTGCTACTGCTTCTTTATGTATTTGCCCGTAATTTCGTTGTGCGTGTGTGAGTGTTGATGACGCAAAATACACAGGCTTCTCCACTTGTCCCACTAAGGAGATAAAATAGCACCAACTCCATACGGACTGGCATCCGTAGTTAGTACTAGTGGCTTTTGTGGATCATACGGCTCTAATAAATCATTGGAGATCAACAATTCTTTACACTTTTTAAATGCGTTTTCACACTCGACTGACCACGAGAATCTACTTTCTCTCCTTAACAGTTTATATAACGGATGTAATTCCAACGACAGATTTGGCTAAAATTTGTGGAAGTAGTTCAAAAGACCTAAGAACGACTGTAATTGACCTATATCTTTAGGCGCTGGAGCAAGACAGATTGCTTCCACTTTAGCTTGACATGGACGAATTCCGTCAGATGTGAGCATGAAACCGAGATGTTCAATTTCTGTTTCAAAAAATCGCGATCGGGCCCAATATATTTGCACTTTATGCTTATTTAATTAATCCAATACATGGAATAAATTGTCCTTGCATTCATGTAGCGTACTGCCACCAATAAGGATATCATCTAAATACGGAATAGATTTTGTTCCGAGCAAAATTTGATCTATAATAGACTGAAATACTGAGGGCGCCGAACTTATCCCAAATGGCATTCTTGTACACCTGCATCATCCACGGTGGGTATTTATGATACGTAACTCTAGAGTTGTGCGTGACAATCGTACTTGGAGAAAGGCTCCCGTTAAATCGGTTTTACAAAAAAAAAATTTAAAATCGATAAATTTGCTAAGATGTCCTCAATCGAACGAACAGGGACTATAATTCCCTTTTTCACCATGCGATTTATTTCTTCTTCTAGATTTTCGCGAAATTTGAGCGGTACCGTGTATGGTTTATGAAAAATTGGTACAGCACCTCGTTTAAGAAAAATATTTGCTGTAAAACCTTCTATTACCTGATTGGCATCCCCAGAAAATACGTATGGGTATTGGTGTTCAATTTCAGACTTTAGACTGTGGTGAATAGCACTAAGAGACGAGTAATTCAGACTTACCAATTTTCTCCATTCTGGTGTAAGGACATCTAAGCTCGAGCGACCGAGGAGCGGTGTAAGCATCTTCTTTTTCTCCGGTTCCAGAACAAAAATGTATAGCGAAACGAAATCTTCATACCTGTTTTTTGCGCTTACTGGTAGCTCTCCTACCGGACGAATAGTTTGCCCTGATACCGTTTGGAACACTCTTGTCGTCCCACAAGACCAATGTTACCGCATGCGTAACACTTCCATTGTTTGGCAGGACAGGGAATGATCTCGGGGTTATGATTTCTACCACAACGAAAGGATTTATTATCTCGATGCCTTGCTGGTAAAGAACGCGTAGACAAACGCTTGCTATTTCTTACTGGCGTTCGATCCGACGACTTCCACTGGTCCAATTTTGCTGGTCCTTGCATCTTCCAACTTCCAACATCCTGCAACTTCTTCCAATCTCACAAGCTTTTTCCAACGTGAGATCACCTTCTGCTAGGAGCTTGGTTCGCAACCCGGAGTTTTGCAATCCTGCGACGCATCGATCTCGTAGCGCTTGCGACAAAAACGTGCCGAAATCACACGATTGTGATAACGCTTTTAGCTCGATTATGAACTCCGTTATTGTCTGGTTTGCTGCTTGTTCGCACTTGTGGTACTTGCAGCGTTCGGCCATTACGTTGACCTTTGGCGCTAAATGCTGCTTCAGCAGCTCGATCTGGTTCTTACACGGTTTTGAACACGGATCCTCTGGCGAATATATTCGATTGGCTATCGAATAAAGTGACGGTCCAGCCATTGTCACTAACATTGGCACTTTCTTGGTTTCTTCCACATCAATAACGATGAAGAATTGTTGCAGGCGACTAACATACTCGTCGAAATTCTCCCCGATCACAAACGGTTCCATGTGGCCGAACATAGACATAGCCACATTTACTTTCATCATGCCTGACGTGGACGGTTTTGTTCTTCCTCGTTGGGCATCCTTTGTTGCCGTACACACCAGCACTACACTACCGACACTGATCTCCGACATGAGATTTACCGACAAATCGACGGATTTACTGCTTTACCATCGATTAACTCCACACGATTTACACAAAAGCAAAAGTTCCGTTCCGCGTTTATCCTTTTTAATCCTCGTCGCCAAAATTATGTTATGATTGCGGGTAGTTACGGTGTGTTGATTCTTTACTTTATTACATATAACGGAGAAAGAACGGTATAATCATTTTGACGAGGGCTTTTATACTAATGCTACCTAAGATGTATGTGTGATCAAGGTGGAGCGCTTACTACTACTAAGGCTACTATTGCTAGTAATAGTACAGTATATAACAGATACATACGTGGTACCCGAAGTAGAAGGATGTTAACTCACACAGTTACCCTACGATGGGGTTCTCGAAGCTAGTCAAATAAGATGTTGGGCTGAGCCCACCGGATGGTAAATGTAGGGTAATTTATGTTCAGGATAGCCGAGTTGTAACGTCCGAATGAATGTTACCCATTGTGTACATACGAATAGCCCTTTGCGACCTGGGCAAGGCAAACTGCAGTGAGAATAAAGCCATTCTTTCGCGCGTTCTCTTCCAGTTCGGACCGAACAGAACCCATCCGTCTCCTAAAAATACGCCATAATTCCTTCCGAAAGCCTTCCGTGGATGTAAATCCGTTGTGATAACCGTCCGCCATCAGCGGTTTACATTCAATGAACATGGTTCCGGTTCATTTTATGAGCAAGGTTCATTGAAAGTGTAAACAAACAGAATCCAAACATAAGCAAAGAATCCTCTAAATAATTTGGAATTTCGTAAATTTTTTCGAGGAAATTTCGTTAACGAATATATTTACCAAAACATTTACGAAAGCAGGGGGAACAGATAACTTGGAAAATGGTGCTCTGTCAAATGGACCAAAATTCACCTTCTAAATACATACACCTTGTTCGAAATACATAAGGCTGGTGGCATTGCTCGGTTGTATACGACTTTGGTTGTATACGACCTCGAGAAGCGTGTCATTGCTCGTCAGATTTGGTTGCACGACTTTTTTCGGTTTGACATTTGGATGTAAACAAACAAAGAAGGCATAAACACAAATAAATCAGGTTCGCGAGTTATCCGTTTCGACAAAATAAGCGAGTTCATCGTTTTTAACGAAAAAAGAAAATTAAATGTGAGTTTATCTGTTTTAAACTGGTTATAATATTAACCATATATATGGTTATATATTAGGTTTATTACAAAAACAGCTGCAACATGATCGCTGCAGCAAACACCAGGAGGAATACACCTCCTCCGACATACGGCCGACACAAAACAGCTTCTCAGTTTCGGTAGCCGGGCCTGTCCACCGGAGTGATTCCACGCTTATTTGTCACCGCTCTATTCTTATACATGCGATCGCGCAGATCCCAAAGAAAGCGCCGTTCTTGCACTAAAGAGATCAAAAATTCTTCGTCAATTACAGTTTTTGCCATGGCGATGTAGCTGTTTGTAGCAAAATCACTTGTTTACAAATAATCCCGCAATCCGTCATTTGAAGAAAAACAAAGGTTTTTTTTGAGTTTATACCAGCGAGTTCACTCGGTTTACACGACCGTCCGACCAAAATCAAAAATTTTTGATTTTGGTCGGACGGTCGTGTACAACCAAATCTCAGCTGTCAAATCCCATACAAATCCATCCGACTAGTTGTATACAACCGAGCAATGCCACCAGCCTAAACCTTGTTCTAAATACATACACCTTGGTTATGCTTGGGCAGTGTAATGTCACTGTAGCAGTGTCGAGCTGTCATCCGGTGCGCGTGGCACTCTGTGCAAAGTGCGCTCCGTTTTTATTTGGTTAAAAAAGGGTGTAAAATTGTGCTCGATCCACCAGATATTGTGCACAATGGAGGTAAAATGGCAAGTTTTACTGTACAAAAGTAAAAATGGCTCCAAAATTGGTGAAAAAATGTGTTTCAAAGTGGCCCATTGTTCCAGCACATGGTGCGGTAAGCAGACTCAAATGGACACAGTTTTCCCTATGAAAGTGAACCGATCGGAGAGCGGTTTGTGTTTCAGTTAAGTGATAAATGGTCAATAAAGTGGTTTCAGTGAAGAAACTGTGGATTTCCGCTGCTTTTAGGACGGAATGTCGCGCGTGTAGGCCACACAAACAACAACAATAGCCGTCAAGGCTGATTGGCACACAATTTCTCGGGAAATCCCCAATTTCTCGGGTTTGGAAGTGAGTGAAAACGGTCGATAAGGTGGCCAAATTGTTGCGCAAGCCGAAAGCGGGGTAAAAATCGGCCAATTAGTGCGAAAGCTACGTGGTCCAAAAAGTGCATCAATGGTGGGGTGGTAGAGGTGATGCAGTGTCGGGTGTGTGTTTTTGCGGCCAATTTCGCACGGATAGGTCCGGAAGCGATCCTTTCCGGTGTGGTAGTGTGCAATCAATTGATCGAACCCAAAAAACCGCAGTGAAAAACGTCTTAAGTAGGCTAAATAAGTGAACAAACGGAGGTGGCAGAAGTGTGACAGCACCACCACGTGGCGGATATACCGCGTTTAATGCAAAAGTGTAAATAACTTGCTCATTTATGGATCGAATTGAGTGCGGTTTGAATTGTAGTGATGTGAACCGAGCGTGCAATCCGCTTCCGTCGGAAAAACGTTTGAAATTAGGAAATGTATGGAAATTTGTAGGCTGTCGGCTTTCCGGCGTCCGAATTTTGACAAAAGCAAAAACGGATTCCCATCGGACAAAAATCGCCAGTACCCAAGCGACAAAAAATAAAACTGCTCAAATTGCAAGCAGCTTTTCTGCAATCAGAAGTGTGTTCGGAATAGCTGTTGTTGGCTGGGAGGGTTTGCTGGGACATGTTGCAGGTGCTCGACAACTGCTCGACTACTTCTCGAATATGGATGCTTTAGCCAAAAGTATACCTGGCGTATACTTTGGTGTAAGATTATTCGTCACAGCGTTTTTATGAGTGGATTTTAGTTCGCGAGAAGTGCTCGATTTTTTTCGAGCGCTGTTTGCATTAATCAAAGCGTTCGCGAGTGATGCTTTGTTATTGGAATTGTTCAGTAGCTTAAAAATACTGCTCTAAACTGCTCGCATATCCAGGCAGGTGCAAATAGTGCATGATATATACTTTGGAGTGTGTGTGTTTACTGGTTCAGAGTGGCTCTAAGAGTAAAATGAAGTGTGCGATTAGTGCTCGATTCTTCAGGCACTGCTGGAGTGACACAAATTATCGGTAAGTGCGTGTGTTGTTGTTACTACCAGGGCTACTATTGCTAGTAATAGTTCAGTATATAAAACTCCTCCCAACTTTAAATGAGATTTAATTCATTCCTAATATTCTGATTATTCTTTCATTTGCCTAGCTTTTATCCTCTTTGATCTGCGTAGTTTTGGCGAGGATGATTCACTACTTTTTCTTTTTGAATGCATTTTTTCTCTTCCGGTTGGTACTCTTGTTTCATTATTGCCTGTCGCAGTATCAGTCATTGATATATGCAATATGTTATATGCAAGTAGGGTGAAATTCACCTGAGAGCTGAGCAGCACGAATCTGATTGGTATGCACCATTCTAACATTCCAATGTAAATTAATGAAGTAAGTGCTAGGACTTATTTTCTCTAATACTATCGCGGGGATCCACCTAACTATATCTTCTTGATGATTTCTATATAATATTTTGTCTCCACGGCTATAGGTATGATGAGTGGGTCTTACTGATTTCGTTACACGGTTAGTGTCAGGAGATTTGCGTACATAGTTTTTATCATTCTCTATGGATAACTTAACTGGATAGCTCTTATTTAGTAATGTGCGAAGCACATAGTTAAACAATAATGAAGATGGAGTTTTGCCAGTGGACGTAGATGGAGTATTACGATAAGTAAACAGAATCTTGGTAATCTTTTTCTGAAGTGGTATTGGTTTTAATCGCTCATCTATCAGATACTTTCTCAACACATTCTTGATCGTCTGTACCCCCCTCTCCGCTAGTCCGTTGGATTGAGGGTGATAAGGAGGAGATTTAATTACTTTTATATTATTTGAATGACACGCATGTATTAACCCAGATGAGTTGAAAGGTGGATCATTAACCGAACACACTTTAGAAGGCAACCCAAAATAAGTATACATTTTTTCCAATCGTTCCAATACACTCTCCGTACACGTTTTTCGTATTATTTTCACATCAATTAATTTTGAATAGGCATCCACTATTATCAGAAAGGTATTTCCATCAAAATGAAATAAATCCAAATGGATCCTTTGGAATGCATGAGTGGCTAGAGGCCATCTAGACGTAACTATTTCCCTTGGTACGTTTTGCGGTTTTTTGACACATGGGGCACGACTTTAAAAAAATCACAATATCTTTATCAAACCCTTTCTACCAAAAATATGATCGTCCGATCATTTTCATTCTGATTACCTGTGAGTAAAACTCACTGAATTTACTGGGCGTGAAATTTACGGAGTTACCTTGAAAGAAAAAGAGATGTACACTTTGCGCCGTTCCGTTTGCTACTGTGTATTCGGTTGTCAAGTTCATTTCATTACAAAGTTCATTTCAAAATTCATTTACCGCTCTAGATCACTTCGTCCTAATTCCTCTAGTCCAGTTTGTATTTAAACGAAATATTTCATGAAAACTTATTTTAATTAATCCTACCTAATTTCATGAAATCAATTTCTCACATTTCCGGCCATCAAAGAAGGAACTTCTTTAAATTCACGTAATTCTCATCCATCCGCATACTAATACGTCGCATACGTTAGCTTCCTATGATTTGTTTACATGTATCATCGGAAGAAGTGTTGGGTTTAGGGAGAATGGCAATTCTAGCTGTAGCTCGGACAATTTCCTTTCCTGCAGCTGTGCGAAGTGTTACAACCCTAACTACACCGTCCTTTCCTGGATGTAACGTAGTGATTCTGCCCATTGGCCACAAGGTAGGTGGTACGTTGTCTTCCTTGATGATTACCAATTGCCCTATTTCTAGTTGCACCGGTTGATTCGCCACGTTTTTTGCGCGAGCCTGAAGTTGTTGAAGGTACTCCGGATACCATCGCGACCATATGCATTGAAGATGCTTCTGAACGAGTTCGAACTCCTTCAACCTGTTCGATGGGACCTGGCTTCTATCAATTTGTGGTATTGATAGCATATTCGAACCTACTAAAAAATGCCCTGGAGTTAGCGGTTCTGTGTCTGACGGATCGCTGGACAAAGGAACTAATGGTCGCGTATTCAAGCACTGTTCAACCTGAGCCAACAGTGTGATCATGCCTTCCTGAGTGAGACTCGTGCTTCCTAACGTGCGTATTATGTGCTGCTTTGCTGATCGTACCGCTGCCTCCCACAGCCCTCCAAAGTGAGGGGCGCGTGGTGGAATGAATTTCCACCGAATTTCATCGTTGGCACACCAATTGAAAATTGCGTTGCGTTCGCGATCACTGCACTTAAGCATTTCATAGATGCGATGTAGCTCGTGTGCAGCCCCCTTGAATGTGGTGGCGTTATCCGAGTGAAGTTCCACGATCCTACCTCTGCGAGCCACGAAACGCCGTAGTGCTGCCAAGAAAGCAGCTGTAGTTAGATCGCTCACGAGTTCGATATGGACCGCCCGGGTTGCGAAGCACACAAAAATCGCGATGTACGCTTTCGTAGCACCTCGGTTGCGAACAGACGACTTTAAGAATACCGGGCCGCAGTAATCAATGCCGCTCACTGAAAATGGCCTCTTTGGTGAAACCCTTGAAAGTGGAAGATCTGCGACTGATTGTTTCACTAATGAGGGTTTGGTTCTGAAGCATCTGTGACATCGATGAAACACAGACTTCGTCAAGTTGCGTCCACCGATGATCCAAAAACGTTGACGGAGTATCGATAACAAAAGTTCCGGACCGGCATGCAGGTGATTCTGGTGGTATGCCTGTGCCAACAATACTGCCAATTGATGCTTGGAAGAAAGCAATATTGGATGTTTTGACGATTCTTCGAGTTGCGCATTGCGTAGCCGGCCACCAACACGCATTAATCCCGCCTGGTCGATGAATGGGGATAACCATTTTAGTCGCGAGCTACGTGGTATCTGTCTTCCATTGGCAATCTCGGTCCGCTCGTCCGGGAACGAATCCTGCTGCGCTAATAGACACAACTGAAGCTCGGCTCGGTGTAACTCGTTGCTTGTCAGAGGTGGTACTGTGACGATGAGTGAATGAATGGAGCGATGCGTATTGTTTGCTGACCCCGTTGATGATTTGCTCGACTTCATGCACGCAATGAAACGCAAACAATATGCCGTAGTTCGACGTAGTCGCAGGTAAGTAGAGAACCGTGAAAAAAAGCTGTTGCTAAACTCATTGGTCATTGACAAGGAAGCAACCTGCATTTGAACCGCCCGTTCTTCTCCCGTTGATTCGATTCCTCCTGTTTCAGGTTCTCCTTTTGGCCATGCGTCTTCTTTGCTGCTCAGCCAATACGGTCCGTGCCACCACCGATGGCATGATAGTAATTTATCAGGAAGCAGACCGCGCGACACATCGTCTGCTGGGTTGTCCACACCCGGAACATGACGCCAGCATTTTATTTTTGTTTCTGCCTGAATTTGTGCTACTCTATTTGCAACGAATGGCTTCCAACGCCTTGGTGGTGAGTTTAGCCAGTGTAAGACGGTCATTGAATCAGTCCAGCAAAAGGCTTCGCAAATACTGGGAATAGACTGACTGACCTTCCGAAACAGTTGCGTTGCCAATCTTGCAGCACAAAGCTCCAACCTTGCGATTGAATTGGTGTTCGCCAATGACACCACTTTCGATTTTGCCGCCATAAGTTGCACCGAAATTCCTGAAGGGCCCTCTGTTCTGATGTAGCAACAAGCACCGTAAGCTAGTTGCGAAGCATCTGCGAAAATGTGCAACTGCTTACTTGTTGCTCCTCTAAGTGATGTGAACCGAGGGATGCGCACTTCACGGAGTAAGTGTAGCTTGGAATGAAACACCATCCATTCCTTTTGTAGATGTGATGGGAGCTCAGTATCCCAATCCCAAGCCTTCCCGTTTGATTTTAAGGCCCACAATTGTTGCATAAAGAGTTTGGCAATAATGATGGTTGGGCCAAGTAAACCGAGTGGGTCGAAAACCCTTGCGATGTATGATAAAGTTAGCCTCTTTGTTAACACCGTCGCCGTAGGTGGCAGATCGATCCGAAACCGAAGTATATCAACTGCGGGTTCCCAAACCAAGCCCAGCGTTGATACGAATTGTTGATCTTGCCATTCGTGAGTAGGAAGCATTGCCAAATCATCCGATGGGACACCTTCTAGAGCTTCCGGTACGTTGGATGCCCACTTTTTCAACGAGAAGCCAGCTGAATTAAGCATTCCCGATATCTGCTTCCGTATCTCAGCCGCATCCGCTACGTCTTCTGTTCCTGTTAGTAGATCGTCCACATAGAAGTCGTGGAGTACTGCATTCACCGCTCTTGGATAGTGCGTTTGATGATCATGAGCGATTTGTTGCAAGGTCCTAGTTGCCAGAAAGGGCGCCGATGCGGTACCGTAGGTAACTGTTTGTAGCTGGTAGGTTTTAATCGGTACTTCCGGATTCTCTCGGTACCGAATGCGAAGGTATCGTTGGTCGCATTCATCGTGCAGCACTTGGCGATACATCTTCTCTACATCCGCTGATAGGGCGACTGCGTGCGAACGAAACCGAACGATGATGTTGAAAAGGTCGTCTTGAATCACAGGCCCAACCAACAGCTTGTCATTCAATGAGTAACCCGAGGATGTCTTACACGAAGCATCGAATACAACTCTGACCTTCGTGGTTGTGCTCGTCTCCTTCACTACCGCGTGATGAGGAAGATAGTAGTGTTCACAAGTGTCATCAATCGGTTCGGTGAGTAGTTTCATGTGCCCTAGTCGCTCATACTCCTTCATGAATTTGATGTATTCTATCTTCATTCTAGGGTTGGATTTCAAACGACGTTCTACTGCTAGGAGCCGACGATCAGCTATCGCCTTGGATGCTCCTAAAACGATACCAGGATTAGTGGATTGAGGTAAACGAACAACATACCTGCCAGATGCATCTCTGGTTGTAGTGGGCACGAAATGCTTCTCGCAAGCATCCTCCTCCGTTGATAATGCTGGATCATCGCCGATTGTCTCGAGTTCCCAGAACCGTTCCAAGATCGATTCCAGTGGGGATGATTCGCTGGTAGAAAGGTGAAAAGCCGATGATCCTTGTGCGGAAGTCTTCGACGAATGCCCAGCGACGACCCAACCGAAAGGGGTTTCCACTAGCCACGGTTTCCCTTTGCCGAGGGACCGCTTCCTGCCGGAATGCAGCTCCCAATACGTGTCTCCTCCGATGATAATGTCGATCTGGCCAGGCTTGTAGAACGATGGATCCGCGAGTGGCACATCAGGGATTCTCCACGCCGACGCATCAACGGGTGCCGGTGGAATATGCCAGAATGGAGCGTCAACAATGAGCAACTCCAGCTGAGCGACATGCGTACGGTTCGTTGATTCCACGGATGCGATAAGTGAACCGTTCACTCGCTGCACTGCGTTCCCGATGCCTGATACCGAAACGTTCACCTTCTTCCGAGGTGTTCCAATGAGCTTCCGAGCCAGTGCCTCGGAAATGAAATTCGACATAGAGCCCGAATCGAGGAGAGCTCTTGCCTCATGCCGATTTCCGTAACCATCCACGATGGACAGCAGCGTCGTTTCCAAAAACACCATGTGGTTGTCTGTTTGCGCTGTCATTGCGACCGTTGCGTTAGGAAGAGGAGAGTGTAATAATGTGTGGTGACGCTGACCACACGTACGGCAGGTATAATCCGACTTACATGCCTTTACTTGGTGGGAATCACTTAAACAGTTCCAACACAAATGTTTCGAAGCCACAATATCACGACGTTGTTGCACGTCCTTTCCAAAAAATACCGGACAGTTGCGAAGAAGGTGGCCCTCAACGCACTGTAAAGGACACTTGTGGCTCGTTGCACTGGGTGGCGATGATCGCGTAGGAGTTGCGGTTGCGATCGATCGTCGTGATGTAGATGGACGAGCGGAGCCGGCCACCTTTCGCGAACGATCACTGCGTCATTAGCAAAGTTGTTGGTCGATTTCCAAAATTTGTATCCTATCATGTACAAAATCGAGCACGTCCTTATATCTGTCCCTAGTGAAGTGCACCGAATGTTTCTCCCACGCTAAAACTGTTGCTCGATCCAACTTCATGAGCAACATGTTCGACAGCGGCGTGTCCCACGAATCTACTGGTTCATTCAGTTTCACAAAACCGTTCACGTATCGCGAAAATTCGTCCACTAAGTTCGTCAGTTTTTCAACACTCTCCGATTGAACGCAGGGTAAATAGTGCAATTTACGGTAATACTCACGTACGAGCAGGCGCGAATTATCGTAGCGTTTGAGCAACGCTGCCCAGGTCACTGAATAGTTGTCAGCCGTGAGAGAGGTGTGTTCAAAAGGTAGGGCCGCGTCCCCTTTCAAAGAAGAGAGCAAATATTCCAATTTTGCTATCGATGGCAGCTCTGGTGAAGCGTCGATCATGGCGATAAATCGATCGCGAAACGACAGCCATTTCGTTTGGTCCCCATCGAAGGTCGGCAGCTCGATCTTAGGGAGACGCAAGTGCGGTGCGTTCGGCCGTCCAAACGCTAGCGTAGAAGAAACCAAACCCGTGGTTTCGTTGAGGGAACCGTCTTCCTTTCGATTATTCTCGCGTAAGAAAGATTTTATTTTTCTACACCGCTCTTCGATATTGATTCGGTCCATAATGCACGCTTCGATCGCGTCATTGGTATCGTCGAGCTCTTCCAACTTTGATACCGCGGCGAAGAACCCTTCCCTATGTCTCTCCAGGTCTTCTAACGCTTCTGGGATTTGCTTGTAGTCATCCCCGGAATATTGTCCAATAAACCGTTCGAGAGCGTTTATGTTTTCCACTGCGATCCTCCTTTTTAGTTGTATGGCCTTTATTTTCTTATCCATATTTCACTTTACACACGAAAGAAACAACACTTTGGCGCAAAAAATGATGGCGAAATGTTCGAACGCTGGCCGTTGCCCCCTGATGCAGAGCGAATGCGATGGCGGTAAACGACGCGACGATGAATTGCCGAATTTGCTCTTGATGCAGAGCCCTTTTCCCACTGTGCTCTTGATGCAGAGCGATTAGATGAAAACTTCGTAAATTCACTATCCGGTTCGAAGGACCATAAAATGTGAGTAAAACTCACTGAATTTACTGGGCGTGAAATTTACGGAGTTACCTTGAAAGAAAAAGAGATGTACACTTTGCGCCGTTCCGTTTGCTACTGTGTATTCGGTTGTCAAGTTCATTTCATTACAAAGTTCATTTCAAAATTCATTTACCGCTCTAGATCACTTCGTCCTAATTCCTCTAGTCCAGTTTGTATTTAAACGAAATATTTCATGAAAACTTATTTTAATTAATCCTACCTAATTTCATGAAATCAATTTCTCACATTACCCGATCATGATTTTCATGTAGTTTCTCCAGCACACGGCGCTGAAGGGCCTTGGGTACCACTACACGATCCTTAAAATAAAGACAATCATTTTCTATTTCGCATTTGTGTCTGGTCATTGCATATTGCTTAACTTTTTCCACTACTTCTTTAGGCCAACCGGTTTGTGTCACTTTGAGCAGTTCAACGATCACAGCGTCTTTGTGCTGCTCCTCTTTTATCTCTTCGATACCAATAAATCCCTGTACTGTACTTTCAGCAACTGATATGTGCTCAATCCGGTTTTCAGTTGGCAACGGTAAACGAGATAACGCATCGGCATTACTAATACATTTACCAGGACTATGTACTACGCTATTGGAGTAATTAGACAAAATTACAGCCCATCTGTGTAATCATGAAATTGCCACAGCAGAAGAACTCTTGTGTGGTTTAAACATTTGTTTTAACGCAGAACTATCGGTAACGAGAGTAAAACTCGTACCATACAAATACATGAGAATTTTTTTTATTCCAAATACAACTGCTACTGCTTCTTTATGTATTTGCCCGTAATTTCGTTGTGCGTGTGTGAGTGTTGATGACGCAAAATACACAGGCTTCTCCACTTGTCCCACTAAGGAGATAAAATAGCACCAACTCCATACGGACTGGCATCCGTAGTTAGTATTAGTGGCTTTTGTGGATCATACGGCTCTAATACATCATTGGAGATCAACAATTCTTTACACTTTTTAAATGCGTTTTCACACTCGACTGACCACGAGAATCTACTTTCTCTCCTTAACAGTTTATATAACGGATGTAATTCCAACGACAGATTTGGCTAAAATTTGTGGAAGTAGTTCAAAAGACCTAAGAACGACTGTAATTGACCTATATCTTTAGGCGCTGGAGCAAGACATATTGCTTCCACTTTAGCTTGACATGGACGAATTCCGTCAGATGTGAGCATGAAACCGAGATGTTCAATTTCTGTTTCAAAAAATCGCGATCGGGCCCAATATATTTGCACTTTATGCTTATTTAATTAATCCAATACATGGAATAAATTTTCCTTGCATTCATGTAGCGTACTGCCACCAATAAGGATATCATCTAAATACGGAATAGATTTTGTTCCGAGCAAAATTTGATCTATAATAGACTGAAATACTGAGGGCGCCGAACTTATCCCAAATGGCATTCTTGTACACCTGCATCATCCACGGTGGGTATTTATGATACGTAACTCTAGAGTTGTGCGTGACAATCGTACTTGGAGAAAGGCTCCCGTTAAATCGGTTTTACAAAAAAAAAATTTAAAATCGATAAATTTGCTAAGATGTCCTCAATCGAACGAACAGGGACTATAATTCCCTTTTTCACCATGCGATTTATTTCTTCTTCTAGATTTTCGCGAAATTTGAGCGGTACCGTGTATGGTTTATGAAAAATTGGTACAGCACCTCGTTTAAGAAAAATATTTGCTGTAAAACCTTCTATTACCTGATTGGCATCCCCAGAAAATACGTATGGGTATTGGTGTTCAATTTCAGACTTTAGACTGTGGTGAATAGCACTAAGAGACGAGTAATTCAGACTTACCAATTTTCTCCATTCTGGTGTAAGGACATCTAAGCTCGAGCGACCGAGGAGCGGTGTAAGCATCTTCTTTTTCTCCGGTTCCAGAACAAAAATGTATAGCGAAACGAAATCTTCATACCTGTTTTTGCGCTTACTGGTAGCTCTCCTACCGGACGAATAGTTTGCCCTGATACCGTTTGGAACACTCTTGTCGTCCCACAAGACCAATGTTACCGCATGCGTAACACTTCCATTGTTTGGCAGGACAGGGAATGATCTCTTTGTTATGATTTCTGCCACAACGAAAGCATTTATTATCTCGATGCCTTGCTGGTAAAGAACGCGTAGACAAATGCTTGCTATTTCTTACTGGCGTTCGATCCGACGACTTCCACGATGTGCGTTGCTTGAATGAACGCTGCCAATTTTGCTGGTCCTTGCATCTTCCAACTTCCAACATCCTGCAACTTCTTCCAATCTCACAAGCTTTTTCCAACGTGAGATCACCTTCTGCTAGGAGCTTGGTTCGCAACCCGGAGTTTTGCAATCCTGCGACGAATCGATCTCGTAGCGCTTGCGACAAAAACGTGCCGAAATCACACGATTGTGATAACGCTTTTAGCTCGATGATGAACTCCGTTATTGTCTGGTTTGCTGCTTGTTCGCACTTGTGGTACTTGCAGCGTTCGGCCATTACGTTGACCTTTGGCGCTAAATGCTGCTTCAGCAGTTCGATCTGGTTCTTACAAGGTTTTGAACACGGATCCTCTGGCGAACATATTCGATTGACTATCGAATAAAGTGACGGTCCAGCTATTGTCACTAACATTGGCACTTTCTTGGTTTCTTCCACATCAATAACGATGAAGAATTGTTGCAGGCGACTAACATACTCGTCGAAATTCTCCCCGATCACAAACGGTTCCATGTAGCCGAACATAGACATAGCCACATTTACTTTCATCGTGCCTGACGTGGACGGTTTTGTTCCTTCTCGTTGGGCATCCTTTGTTGCCGTACACACCAGCACTACACTACCGACACTGATCTCCGACATGAGATTTACCGACAAATCGACGGATTTACTGCTTTACCATCGATTAACTCCACACGATTTACACAAAAGCAAAAGTTCCGTTCCGCGTTTATCCTTTTTAATCCTCGTCGCCAAAATTATGTTATGATTGCGGGTAGTTACGGTGTGTTGATTCTTTACTTTATTACATATAACGGAGAAAGAACGGTATAATCATTTTGACGAGGGCTTTTATACTAATGCTACCTAAGATGTATGTGTGATCAAGGTGGAGCGCTTACTACTACTAAGGCTACTATTGCTAGTAATAGTACAGTATATAACAGATACATACGTGGTACCCGAAGTAGAAGGATGTTAACTCACACAGTTACCCTACGATGGGGTTCTCGAAGCTAGTCAAATAAGATGTTGGGCTGAGCCCACCGGATGGTAAATGTAGGGTAATTTATGTTCAGGATAGCCGAGTTGTAACGTCCGAATGAATGTTACCCATTGTGTACATACGAATAGCCCTTTGCGACCTGGGCAAGGCAAACTGCAGTGAGAATAAAGCCATTCTTTCGCGCGTTCTCTTCCAGTTCGGACCGAACAGAACCCATCCGTCTCCTAAAAATACGCCATAATTCCTTCCGAAAACCTTCCGTGGATGTAAATCCGTTGTGATAACCGTCCGCCATCAGCGGTTTACATTCAATGAACATGGTTCCGGTTCATTTTATGAGCAAGGTTCATTGAAAGTGTAAACAAACAGAATCCAAACATAAGCAAAGAATCCTCGAAATAATTTGGAATTTCGTAAATTTTTTCGAGGAAATTTCGTTAACGAATATATTTACCAAAACATTTACGAAAGCAGGGGGAACAGATAACTTGGAAAATGGTGCTCTGTCAAATGGACCAAAATTCACCTTCTAAATACATACACCTTGTTCTAAATACATAAACCTTGTTCTAAATACATACACCTTGGTTGTGCCTGGGCAGTGTAATGTCACTGTAGCAGTGTCGAGCTGTCATCCGGTGCGCGTGGCACTCTGTGCAAAGTGCGCTACGTTTTTATTTGGTTAAAAAAAAGGGTGTAAAATTGTGCTCGATCCACCAGATATTGTGCACAATGGAGGTAAAATGGCAAGTTTTACTGTACAAAAGTAAAAATGGCTCCAAAATCGGTGAAAAAATGTGTTTCAAAGTGGCCCATTGTTCCAGCACATGGTGCGGTAAGCAGACTCAAATGGACACAGTTTTCCCTGTGAAAGTGAACCGATCGGAGAGCGGTTTGTGTTTCAGTTAAGTGATAAATGGTCAATAAAGTGGTTTCAGTGAAGAAACTGTGGATTTCCGCTGCTTTTAGGACGGAATGTAGCGCGTCTAAGTTGTAGCTCACTCAAACCACAACAACAACAACAGCCGTCCAAGTTGGTTAGCACACAATTTCTCGGATTTGGAAGTGAGTGAAAACGGTCGATAAGGTGGCTAATGTGTTGCGCAAGCCGAAAGCGGGGTAAAAATCGGCCAATTAGTGCGAAAGCTACGTGGTCTAAGAAGTGCATCAATGGTGGGGTGGTAGAGGTGATGCAGTGTCGGGTGTGTGTTTTTGCGGCCAATTTCGCACGGATAGGTCCGGAAGCGATCCTTTCCGGTGTGGTAGTGTGCAATCAATTGATCGAACCCAAAAAACCGCAGTGAAAAACGTCTTAAGTAGGCTAAATAAGTGAACAAACGGAGGTGGCAGAAGTGTGACAGCACCACCACGTGGCGGATATACCGCGTTTAATGCAAAAGTGTAAATAACTTGCTCATTTATGGATCGAATTGAGTGCGGTTTGAATTGTAGTGATGTGAACCGAGCGTGCAATCCGCTTCCGTCGGAAAAACGTTGGAAATTCGGAAATGTATGGAAATTTGTAGGCTGTCGGCTTTCCGGCGTCCGAATTTTGACAAAAGCAAAAACGGATTCCCATTGGACAAAAATCGCCAGTACCCAAGCGACAAAAAATAAAACTGCTCAAATTGCAAGCAGCTTTTCTGCAATCAGAAGTGTGTTCGGAATAGCTGTTGTTGGCTGGGAGGGTTTGCTGGGACATGTTGCAGGTGCTCGACAACTGCTCGACTACTTCTCGAATATGGATGCTTTAGCCAAAAGTATACCTGGCGTATACTTTGGTGTAAGATTGACACCTATCGCCAACCAAATTAACCACCAGTTGATAAATATATCGATCGATATAAAGACTATCATGGCGGGATGGTATCGCGACGCAACAAATTTGTCAACCCGTAAAACGATGGTAACAACTGTCATGGCCGTCATACAAATCGTGAGGAAAAAGTCGAGCAGTGGTTAAAAAAGTCGTTAATTTGCATCGCGAACGACACAGTTTGGCACTACCGATCGATATATTTATCTACTGTCACGAACCAGTTGATAAACGGTACGGAGTCGGATTTGAGAGCTTACGTTGGATTTAGAAAAAAAAATTGTACTATTTATGTGCTATGTCAAAATGTTTTCTAGTAAATTTAACGATTTTATTAGGTCGTAAAAGGAAAAAAATGCTGAAAATTATATTTAGCATGATTTTGCCGAGAATTTCAATGAATTTCGAATTTTGAATAAATCTAAACAATCAACATGTAATGTAATAATATTGAAAAACTTAAAATCATGAACACTTATAAAAATAGGCAACGGCTGTTCATCCAACAAGGATTAGTACACAACACGCATAATTTAAGTTGCTGGCAAACTACCAGTAACGTAATGACCAACGGAACACTCAATCTCCTAATACCGGGCCACGCGCGCACCCGACATACGACACGCGCTCTGCGACACCCTTCGGAAGGCTCTTCATCAAAGTTCAGTGTGCGCTTCTCCGGGAACTAGAGCCAGTAACCACCTGACTAGCCATACTGTAAACCACTGCCCGTCTTCAGGGTGTACACCTCCTAGCATCCTTCCACGTATCAATGCAATTGATGGTCACTTCCACCACACATGTTTTCCCTTACGTTTTATCTGGTAATTCAAAATGCCTGGTAACAAATGCCTTCGGTATGCTGCAAGATTTGTATGATCATCATCACCATCATCCGTTAAAAATAATGCATTAAACATTTTTAACCAAACTTTTCCCACTAGCAATTACAATCTTGTGTTGCTATTTGTAAACAAACAAGAGATTTTACAGTCAATTTGACAGATAGCGTAACTACTCGATCAGTATTTATATCGATCGTTATCTTTTTATCGACTCGTGAGCGGTAGGCGTTCGCAATGCCAATTCGAGTAGATAAATTTATTGGTCGATATAACCAAACCAGGGGTTTATTTTTATCGACTGGCTTCGCGATAGATGTCAATATCTGGTGGATCGAGCACAATTTTACGACCTTTTTTAACCAAATAAAAACGGAGCGCACTTTGCACAGAGTGCCACGTGCCCCGGATGACAGCTCGACACTGCTACGGTGACGTTACACTGCCCAGGCACAAACAAGGTGTATGTATTTAGAACAAGGTGTATGTATTTAGAAGGTGAATTTTGGTCCATTTGACAGAGCACCATTTTCCAAGTTATCTGTTCCCCCTGCTTTCGTAAATGTTTTGGTAAATATATTCGTTAACGAAATTTCCTCGAAAAGATTTACGAAATTCCAAACTAATTCCAGGATACTTTGCTTATGTTTGGATTCTGTTTGTTTACACTTTCAATGAACCCTGCTCATAAAATGAACCGGAACCATTTTCACCGCATGTAAACCACTGATGGCGGACGGTTATCACAACGGATTTACGTCCACGGAAGGGTTTCGGATGGAATTATGGCGTATTTTTAGGAGACGGATGGGTTCTGTTCGGTCCGAACTGGAAGAGAACGCGCGAAAGAATGGCTTTATTCTCACTGACAGTTTGCCTTGCCCAGGTCCCAAAGGGCTATTCGTATGTACACAATGGGTAACATTCATTCGGACGTTACAACTCGGCTATCCTGAACATAAATTACCCTACATTTACCATCCGGTGGGCTCAGCCCAACATCTTATTTGACTAGCTTCGAGAACCCCATCGTAGGGTAACTGTGTGAGTTAACATCCTTCTACTTCGGGTACCACGTATGTATCTGTTATATACTGTACTATTACTAGCAATAGTAGCCTTAGTAGTAGTAAGCGCTCCACCTTGATCACACATACATCTTAGGTAGCATTAGTATAAAAGCCCTCGTCAAAATGATTATACCGTTCTTTCTCCGTTATATGTAATAAAGTAAAGAATCAACACACCGTAACTACCCGCAATCATAACATAATTTTGGCGACGAGGATTAAAAAGGATAAACGCGGAACGGAACTTTTGCTTTTGTGTAAATCGTGTGGAGTTAATCGATGGTAAAGCAGTAAATCCGTCGATTTGTCGGTAAATCTCATGTCGGAGATCAGTGTCGGTAGTGTAGTGCTGGTGTGTACGGCAACAAAGGATGCCCAACGAGGAAGAACAAAACCGTCCACGTCAGGCATGATGAAAGTAAATGTGGCTATGTCTATGTTCGGCCACATGGAACCTTTTGTGATCGGGGAGAATTTCGACGAGTATGTTAGTCGCCTGCAACAATTCTTCATCGTTATTGATGTGGAAGAAACCAAGAAAGTGCCAATGTTAGTGACAATGGCTGGACCGTCACTTTATTCGATAGCCAATCGAATATGTTCGCCAGAGGATCCGTGTTCAAAACCGTGTAAGAACCAGATCGAGCTGCTGAAGCAGCATTTAGCGCCAAAGGTCAACGTAATGGCCGAACGCTGCAAGTACCACAAGTGCGAACAAGCAGCAAACCAGACAATAACGGAGTTCATCATCGAGCTAAAAGCGTTATCACAATCGTGTGATTTCGGCACGTTTTTGTCGCAAGCGCTACGAGATCGATGCGTCGCAGGATTGCAAAACTCCGGGTTGCGAACCAAGCTCCTAGCAGAAGGTGATCTCACGTTGGAAAAAGCTTGTGAGATTGGAAGAAGTTGCAGGATGTTGGAAGTTGGAAGATGCAAGGACCAGCAAAATTGGACCAGTGGAAGTCGTCGGATCGAACGCCAGTAAGAAATAGCAAGCGTTTGTCTACGCGTTCTTTACCAGCAAGGCATCGAGATAATAAATCCTTTCGTTGTGGTAGAAATCATAACCCCGAGATCATTCCCTGTCCTGCCAAACAATGGAAGTGTTACGCATGCGGTAACATTGGTCTTGTGGGACGACAAGAGTGTTCCAAACGGTATCAGGGCAAACTATTCGTCCGGTAGGAGAGCTACCAGTAAGCGCAAAAAACAGGTATGAAGATTTCGTTTCGCTATACATGTTTGTTCTGGAACCGGAGAAAAAGAAGATGCTTACACCGCTCCTCGGTCGCTCGAGCTTAGATGTCCTTATACCAGAATGGAGAAAATTGGTAAGTCTGAATTACTCGTCTCTTAGTGCTATTCACCACAGTCTAAAGTCTGAAATTGAACACCAATACCCATACGTATTTTCTGGGGATGCCAATCAGGTAATAGAAGGTTTTACAGCAAATATTTTTCTTAAACGAGGTGCTGTACCAATTTTTCATAAACCATACACGGTACCGCTCAAATTTCGCGAAAATCTAGAAGAAGAAATAAATCGCATGGTGAAAAAGGGAATTATAGTCCCTGTTCGTTCGATTGAGGACATCTTAGCAAATTTATCGATTTTCAATTTTTTTTTTTGTAAAACCGATTTAACGGGAGCCTTTCTCCAAGTACGATTGTCACGCACAACTCTAGAGTTACGTATCATAAATACCCACCGTGGATGATGCAGGTATACAAGAATGCCATTTGGGATAAGTTCGGCGCCCTCAGTATTTCAGTCTATTATAGATCAAATTTTGCTCGGAACAAAATCTATTCCGTATTTAGATGATATCCTTATTGGTGGCAGTACGCTACATGAATGCAAGGAAAATTTATTCCATGTGTTGGATTAATTCAATCAGCATAAAGTGCAAATATATTGGGCCCGATTGCGATTTTTTGAAACAGAAATTGAACATCTCGGTTTCTGACGGAATTCGTCCATGTCAAGCTAAAGTGGAAGCAATATGTCTTGCTCCAGCGCCTAAAGATATAGGTCAATTACAGTCGTTCTTAGGTCTTTTGAACTACTTCCACAAATTTTAGCCAAATCTGTCGTTGGAATTACATCCGTTATATAAACTGTTAAGGAGAGAAAGTAGATTCTCGTGGTCAGTCGAGTGTGAAAACGCATTTAAAAAGTGTAAAGAATTGTTGATCTCCAATGATGTATTAGAGCCGTATGATCCACAAAAGCCACTAATACTAACTACGGATGCCAGTCCGTATGGAGTTGGTGCTATTTTATCTCCTTAGTGGGACAAGTGGAGAAGCCTGTGTATTTTGCGTCATCAACACTCACACACGCACAACGAAATTACGGGCAAATACATAAAGAAGCAGTAGCAGTTGTATTTGGAATAAAAAAAATTCTCATGTATTTGTATGGTACGAGTTTTACTCTCGTTACCGATAGTTCTGCGTTAAAACAAATGTTTAAACCACACAAGAGTTCTTCTGCTGTGGCAATTTCATGATTACACAGATGGGCTGTAATTTTGTCTAATTACTCCAATAGCGTAGTACATAGTCCTGGTAAATGTATTAGTAATGCCGATGCGTTATCTCGTTTACCGTTGCCAACTGAAAACCGGATTGAGCACATATCAGTTGCTGAAAGTACAGTACAGGGATTTATTGGTATCGAAGAGATAAAAGAGGAGCAGCACAAAGACGCTGTGATCGTTGAACTGCTCAAAGTGACACAAACCGGTTGGCCTAAAGAAGTAGTGGAAAAAGTTAAGCAATATGCAATGACCAGACACAAATGCGAAATAGAAAATGATTGTCTTTATTTTAAGGATCGTGTAGTGGTACCCAAGGCCCTTCAGCGCCGTGTGCTGGAGAAACTACATGAAAATCATGATCGGGTAATGTGAGAAATTGATTTCATGAAATTAGGTAGGATTAATTAAAATAAGTTTTCATGAAATATTTCGTTTAAATACAAACTGGACTAGAGGAATTAGGACGAAGTGATCTAGAGCGGTAAATGAATTTTGAAATGAACTTTGTAATGAAATGAACTTGACAACCGAATACACAGTAGCAAACGGAACGGCGCAAAGTGTACATCTCTTTTTCTTTCAAGGTAACTCCGTAAATTTCACGCCCAGTAAATTCAGTGAGTTTTACTCACATTTTATGGTCCTTCGAACCGGATAGTGAATTTACGAAGTTTTCATCTAATCGCTCTGCATCAAGAGCACAGTGGGAAAAGGGCTCTGCATCAAGAGCAAATTCGGCAATTCATCGTCGCGTCGTTTACCGCCATCGCATTCGCTCTGCATCAGGGGGCAACGGCCAGCGTTCGAACATTTCGCCATCATTTTTTGCGCCAAAGTGTTGTTTCTTTCGTGTGTAAAGTGAAATATGGATAAGAAAATAAAGGCCATACAACTAAAAAGGAGGATCGCAGTGGAAAACATAAACGCTCTCGAACGGTTTATTGGACAATATTCCGGGGATGACTACAAGCAAATCCCAGAAGCGTTAGAAGACCTGGAGAGACATAGGGAAGGGTTCTTCGCCGCGGTATCAAAGTTGGAAGAGCTCGACGATACCAATGACGCGATCGAAGCGTGCATTATGGACCGAATCAATATCGAAGAGCGGTGTAGAAAAATAAAATCTTTCTTACGCGAGAATAATCGAAAGGAAGACGGTTCCCTCAACGAAACCACGGGTTTGGTTTCTTCTACGCTAGCGTTTGGACGGCCGAACGCACCGCACTTGCGTCTCCCTAAGATCGAGCTGCCGACCTTCGATGGGGACCAAACGAAATGGCTGTCGTTTCGCGATCGATTTATCGCCATGATCGACGCTTCACCAGAGCTGCCATCGATAGCAAAATTGGAATATTTGCTCTCTTCTTTGAAAGGGGACGCGGCCCTACCTTTTGAACACACCTCTCTCACGGCTGACAACTATTCAGTGACCTGGGCAGCGTTGCTCAAACGCTACGATAATTCGCGCCTGCTCGTACGTGAGTATTACCGTAAATTGCACTATTTACCCTGCGTTCAATCGGAGAGTGTTGAAAAACTGACGAACTTAGTGGACGAATTTTCGCGATACGTGAACGGTTTTGTGAAACTGAATGAACCAGTAGATTCGTGGGACACGCCGCTGTCGAACATGTTGCTCATGAAGTTGGATCGAGCAACAGTTTTAGCGTGGGAGAAACATTCGGTGCACTTCACTAGGGACAGATATAAGGACGTGCTCGATTTTGTACATGATAGGATACAAATTTTGAAATCGACCAACAACTTTGCTAATGACGCAGTGATTGTTCGCGAAAGGTGGCCGGCTCCGCTCGTCCATCTACATCACGACGATCGATCGCAACCGCAACTCCTACGCGATCATCGCCACCCAGTGCAACGAGCCACAAGTGTCCTTTACAGTGCGTTGAGGGCCACCTTCTTCGCAACTGTCCGGTATTTTTTGGAAAGGACGTGCAACAACGTCGTGATATTGTGGCTTCGAAACATTTGTGTTGGAACTGTTTAAGTGATTCCCACCAAGTAAAGGCATGTAAGTCGGATTATACCTGCCGTACGTGTGGTCAGCGTCACCACACATTATTACACTCTCCTCTTCCTAACGCAACGGTCGCAATGACAGCGCAAACAGACAACCACATGGTGTTTTTGGAAACGACGCTGCTGTCCATCGTGGATGGTTACGGAAATCGGCATGAGGCAAGAGCTCTCCTCGATTCGGGCTCTATGTCGAATTTCATTTCCGAGGCACTGGCTCGGAAGCTCATTGGAACACCTCGGAAGAAGGTGAACGTTTCGGTATCAGGCATCGGGAACGCAGTGCAGCGAGTGAACGGTTCACTTATCGCATCCGTGGAATCAACGAACCGTACGCATGTCGCTCAGCTGGAGTTGCTCATTGTTGACGCTCCATTCTGGCATATTCCACCGGCACCCGTTGATGCGTCGGCGTGGAGAATCCCTGATGTGCCACTCGCGGATCCATCGTTCTACAAGCCTGGCCAGATCGACATTATCATCGGAGGAGACACGTATTGGGAGCTGCATTCCGGCAGGAAGCGGTCCCTCGGCAAAGGGAAACCGTGGCTAGTGGAAACCCCTTTCGGTTGGGTCGTCGCTGGGCATTCGTCGAAGACTTCCGCACAAGGATCATCGGCTTTTCACCTTTCTACCAGCGAATCATCCCCACTGGAATCGATCTTGGAACGGTTCTGGGAACTCGAGACAATCGGCGATGATCCAGCATTATCAACGGAGGAGGATGCTTGCGAGAAGCATTTCGTGCCCACTACAACCAGAGATGCATCTGGCAGGTATGTTGTTCGTTTACCTCAATCCACTAATCCTGGTATCGTTTTAGGAGCATCCAAGGCGATAGCTGATCGTCGGCTCCTAGCAGTAGAACGTCGTTTGAAATCCAACCCTAGAATGAAGATAGAATACATCAAATTCATGAAGGAGTATGAGCGACTAGGGCACATGAAACTACTCACCGAACCGATTGATGACACTTGTGAACACTACTATCTTCCTCATCACGCGGTAGTGAAGGAGACGAGCACAACCACGAAGGTCAGAGTTGTATTCGATGCTTCGTGTAAGACATCCTCGGGTTACTCATTGAATGACAAGCTGTTGGTTGGGCCTGTGATTCAAGACGACCTTTTCAACATCATCGTTCGGTTTCGTTCGCACGCAGTCGCCCTATCAGCGGATGTAGAGAAGATGTATCGCCAAGTGCTGCACGATGAATGCGACCAACGATACCTTCGCATTCGGTACCGAGAGAATCCGGAAGTACCGATTAAAACCTACCAGCTACAAACAGTTACCTACGGTACCGCATCGGCGCCCTTTCTGGCAACTAGGACCTTGCAACAAATCGCTCATGATCATCAAACGCACTATCCAAGAGCGGTGAATGCAGTACTCCACGACTTCTATGTGGACGATCTACTAACAGGAACAGAAGACGTAGCGGATGCGGCTGAGATACGGAAGCAGATATCGGGAATGCTTAATTCAGCTGGCTTCTCGTTGAAAAAGTGGGCATCCAACGTACCGGAAGCTCTAGAAGGTGTCCCATCGGATGATTTGGCAATGCTTCCTACTCACGAATGGCAAGATCAACAATTCGTATCAACGCTGGGCTTGGTTTGGGAACCCGCAGTTGATATACTTCGGTTTCGGATCGATCTGCCACCTACGGCGACGGTGTTAACAAAGAGGCTAACTTTATCATACATCGCAAGGGTTTTCGACCCACTCGGTTTACTTGGCCCAACCATCATTATTGCCAAACTCTTTATGCAACAATTGTGGGCCTTAAAATCAAACGGGAAGGCTTGGGATTGGGATACTGAGCTCCCATCACATCTACAAAAGGAATGGATGGTGTTTCATTCCAAGCTACACTTACTCCGTGAAGTGCGCATCCCTCGGTTCACATCACTTAGAGGAGCAACAAGTAAGCAGTTGCACATTTTCGCAGATGCTTCGCAACTAGCTTACGGTGCTTGTTGCTACATCAGAACAGAGGGCCCTTCAGGAATTTCGGTGCAACTTATGGCGGCAAAATCGAAAGTGGTGTCATTGGCGAACACCAATTCAATCGCAAGGTTGGAGCTTTGTGCTGCAAGATTGGCAACGCAACTGTTTCGGAAGGTCAGTCAGTCTATTCCCAGTATTTGCGAAGCCTTTTGCTGGACTGATTCAATGACCGTCTTACACTGGCTAAACTCACCACCAAGGCGTTGGAAGCCATTCGTTGCAAATAGAGTAGCACAAATTCAGGCAGAAACAAAAATAAAATGCTGGCGTCATGTTCCGGGTGTGGACAACCCAGCAGACGATGTGTCGCGCGGTCTGCTTCCTGATAAATTACTATCATGCCATCGGTGGTGGCACGGACCGTATTGGCTGAGCAGCAAAGAAGACGCATGGCCAAAAGGAGAACCTGAAACAGGAGGAATCGAATCAACGGGAGAAGAACGGGCGGTTCAAATGCAGGTTGCTTCCTTGTCAATGACCAATGAGTTTAGCAACAGCTTTTTTTCACGGTTCTCTACTTACCTGCGACTACGTCGAACTACGGCATATTGTTTGCGTTTCATTGCGTGCATGAAGTCGAGCAAATCATCAACGGGGTCAGCAAACAATACGCATCGCTCCATTCATTCACTCATCGTCACAGTACCACCTCTGACAAGCAACGAGTTACACCGAGCCGAGCTTCAGTTGTGTCTATTAGCGCAGCAGGATTCGTTCCCGGACGAGCGGACCGAGATTGCCAATGGAAGACAGATACCACGTAGCTCGCGACTAAAATGGTTATCCCCATTCATCGACCAGGCGGGATTAATGCGTGTTGGTGGCCGGCTACGCAATGCGCAACTCGAAGAATCGTCAAAACATCCAATATTGCTTTCTTCCAAGCATCAATTGGCAGTATTGTTGGCACAGGCATACCACCAGAATCACCTGCATGCCGGTCCGGAACTTTTGTTATCGATACTCCGTCAACGTTTTTGGATCATCGGTGGACGCAACTTGACGAAGTCTGTGTTTCATCGATGTCACAGATGCTTCAGAACCAAACCCTCATTAGTGAAACAATCAGTCGCAGATCTTCCACTTTCAAGGGTTTCACCAAAGAGGCCATTTTCAGTGAGCGGCATTGATTACTGCGGCCCGGTATTCTTAAAGTCGTCTGTTCGCAACCGAGGTGCTACGAAAGCGTACATCGCGATTTTTGTGTGCTTCGCAACCCGGGCGGTCCATATCGAACTCGTGAGCGATCTAACTACAGCTGCTTTCTTGGCAGCACTACGGCGTTTCGTGGCTCGCAGAGGTAGGATCGTGGAACTTCACTCGGATAACGCCACCACATTCAAGGGGGCTGCACACGAGCTACATCGCATCTATGAAATGCTTAAGTGCAGTGATCGCGAACGCAACGCAATTTTCAATTGGTGTGCCAACGATGAAATTCGGTGGAAATTCATTCCACCACGCGCCCCTCACTTTGGAGGGCTGTGGGAGGCAGCGGTACGATCAGCAAAGCAGCACATAATACGCACGTTAGGAAGCACGAGTCTCACTCAGGAAGGCATGATCACACTGTTGGCTCAGGTTGAACAGTGCTTGAATACGCGACCATTAGTTCCTTTGTCCAGCGATCCGTCAGACACAGAACCGCTAACTCCAGGGCATTTTTTAGTAGGTTCGAATATGCTATCAATACCACAAATTGATAGAAGCCAGGTCCCATCGAACAGGTTGAAGGAGTTCGAACTCGTTCAGAAGCATCTTCAATGCATATGGTCGCGATGGTATCCGGAGTACCTTCAACAACTTCAGGCTCGCGCAAAAAACGTGGCGAATCAACCGGTGCAACTAGAAATAGGGCAATTGGTAATCATCAAGGAAGACAACGTACCACCTACCTTGTGGCCAATGGGCAGAATCACTACGTTACATCCAGGAAAGGACGGTGTAGTTAGGGTTGTAACACTTCGCACAGCTGCAGGAAAGGAAATTGTCCGAGCTACAGCTAGAATTGCCATTCTCCCTAAACCCAACACTTCTTCCGATGATACATGTAAACAAATCATAGGAAGCTAACGTATGCGACGTATTAGTATGCGGATGGATTAGAATTACGTGAATTTAAAGAAGTTCCTTCTTTGATGGCCGGAAATGTGAGAAATTGATTTCATGAAATTAGGTAGGATTAATTAAAATAAGTTTTCATGAAATATTTCGTTTAAATACAAACTGGACTAGAGGAATTAGGACGAAGTGATCTAGAGCGGTAAATGAATTTTGAAATGAACTTTGTAATGAAATGAACTTGACAACCGAATACACAGTAGCAAACGGAACGGCGCAAAGTGTACATCTCTTTTTCTTTCAAGGTAACTCCGTAAATTTCACGCCCAGTAAATTCAGTGAGTTTTACTCACAGGTAATCAGAATGAAAATGATCGGACGATCATATTTTTGGTGGAAAGGGTTTGATAAAGATATTGTGATTTTTTTAAAGTCGTGCCCCATGTGTCAAAAAACCGCAAAACGTACCAAGGGAAATAGTTACGTCTAGATGGCCTCTAGCCACTCATGCATTCCAAAGGATCCATTTGGATTTATTTCATTTTGATGGAAATACCTTTCTGATAATAGTGGATGCCTATTCAAAATTAATTGATGTGAAAATAATACGAAAAACGTGTACGGAGAGTGTATTGGAACGATTGGAAAAAATGTATACTTATTTTGGGTTGCCTTCTAAAGTGTGTTCGGTTAATGATCCACCTTTCAACTCATCTGGGTTAATACATGCGTGTCATTCAAATAATATAAAAGTAATTAAATCTCCTCCTTATCACCCTCAATCCAACGGACTAGCGGAGAGGGGGGTACAGACGATCAAGAATGTGTTGAGAAAGTATCTGATAGATGAGCGATTAAAACCAATACCACTTCAGAAAAAGATTACCAAGATTCTGTTTACTTATCGTAATACTCCATCTACGTCCACTGGCAAAACTCCATCTTCATTATTGTTTAACTATGTGCTTCGCACATTACTAAATAAGAGCTATCCAGTTAAGTTATCCATAGAGAATGATAAAAACTATGTACGCAAATCTCCTGACACTAACCGTGTAACGAAATCAGTAAGACCCACTCATCATACCTATAGCCGTGGAGACAAAATATTATATAGAAATCATCAAGAAGATATAGTTAGGTGGATCCCCGCGATAGTATTAGAGAAAATAAGTCCTAGCACTTACTTCATTAATTTACATTGGAATGTTAGAATGGTGCATACCAATCAGATTCGTGCTGCTCAGCTCTCAGGTGAATTTCACCCTACTTGCATATAACATATTGCATATATCAATGACTGATACTGCGACAGGCAATAATGAAACAAGAGTACCAACCGGAAGAGAAAAAATGCATTCAAAAAGAAAAAGTAGTGAATCATCCTCGCCAAAACTACGCAGATCAAAGAGGATAAAAGCTAGGCAAATGAAAGAATAATCAGAATATTAGGAATGAATTAAATCTCATTTAAAGTTGGGAGGAGTTTTATATACTGAACTATTACTAGCAATAGTAGCCCTGGTAGTAACAACAACACACGCACTTACCGATAATTTGTGTCACTCCAGCAGTGCCTGAAGAATCGAGCACTAATCGCACACTTCATTTTACTCTTAGAGCCACTCTGAACCAGTAAACACACACACTCCAAAGTATATATCATGCACTGACACCTATCGCCAACCAAATTAACCACCAGTTGATAAATATATCGATCGATATAAAGACTATCATGGCGGGATGGTATCGCGACGCAACAAATTTGTCAACCCGTAAAACGATGGTAACAACTGTCATGGCCGTCATACAAATCGTGAGGAAAAAGTCGAGCAGTGGTTAAAAAAGTCGTTAATTTGCATCGCGAACGACACAGTTTGGCACTACCGATCGATATATTTATCTACTGTCACGAACCAGTTGATAAACGGTACGGAGTCGGATTTGAGAGCTTACGTTGGATTTAGAAAAAAAAATTGTACTATTTATGTGCTATGTCAAAATGTTTTCTAGTAAATTTAACGATTTTATTAGGTCGTAAAAGGAAAAAAATGCTGAAAATTATATTTAGCATGATTTTGCCGAGAATTTCAATGAATTTCGAATTTTGAATAAATCTAAACAATCAACATGTAATGTAATAATATTGAAAAACTTAAAATCATGAACACTTATAAAAATAGGCAACGGCTGTTCATCCAACAAGGATTAGTACACAACACGCATAATTTAAGTTGCTGGCAAACTACCAGTAACGTAATGACCAACGGAACACTCAATCTCCTAATACCGGGCCACGCGCGCACCCGACATACGACACGCGCTCTGCGACACCCTTCGGAAGGCTCTTCATCAAAGTTCAGTGTGCGCTTCTCCGGGAACTAGAGCCAGTAACCACCTGACTAGCCATACTGTAAACCACTGCCCGTCTTCAGAGTGTACACCTCCTAGCATCCTTCCACGTATCAATGCAATTGATGGTCACTTCCACCACACATGTTTTCCCTTACGTTTTATCTGGTAATTCAAAATGCCTGGTAACAAATGCCTTCGGTATGCTGCAAGATTTGTATGATCATCATCACCATCATCCGTTAAAAATAATGCATTAAACATTTTTAACCAAACTTTTCCCACTAGCAATTACAATCTTGTGTTGCTATTTGTAAACAAACAAGAGATTTTACAGTCAATTTGACAGATAGCGTAACTACTCGATCAGTATTTATATCGATCGTTATCTTTTTATCGACTCGTGAGCGGTAGGCGTTCGCGATGCCAATTCGAGTAGATAAATTTATTGGTCGATATAACCAAACCAGTGGTTTATTTTTATCGACTGGCTTCGCGATAGATGTCACTATTTGCACCTGCCTGGATATGCGAGCAGTTTAGAGCAGTATTTTTAAGCTACTGAACAATTCCAATAACAAAGCATCACTCGCGAACGCTTTGATTAATGCAAACAGCGCTCGAAAAAAATCGAGCACTTCTCGCGAACTAAAATCCACTCATAAAAACGCTGTGACGAATAATCTTACACCAAAGTATACGCCAGGTATACTTTTGGCTAAAGCATCCATATTCGAGAAGTAGTCGAGCAGTTGTCGAGCACCTGCAACATGTCCCAGCAAACCCTCCCAGCCAACAACAGCTATTCCGAACACACTTCTGATTGCAGAAAAGCTGCTTGCAATTTGAGCAGTTTTATTTTTTGTCGCTTGGGTACTGGCGATTTTTGTCCGATGGGAATCCGTTTTTGCTTTTGTCAAAATTCGGACGCCGGAAAGCCGACAGCCTACAAATTTCCATACATTTCCTAATTTCAAACGTTTTTCCGACGGAAGCGGATTGCACGCTCGGTTCACATCACTACAATTCAAACCGCACTCAATTCGATCCATAAATGAGCAAGTTATTTACACTTTTGCATTAAACGCGGTATATCCGCCACGTGGTGGTGCTGTCACACTTCTGCCACCTCCGTTTGTTCACTTATTTAGCCTACTTAAGACGTTTTTCACTGCGGTTTTTTGGGTTCGATCAATTGATTGCACACTACCACACCGGAAAGGATCGCTTCCGGACCTATCCGTGCGAAATTGGCCGCAAAAACACACACCCGACACTGCATCACCTCTACCACCCCACCATTGATGCACTTTTTGGACCACGTAGCTTTCGCACTAATTGGCCGATTTTTACCCCGCTTTCGGCTTGCGCAACAATTTGGCCACCTTATCGACCGTTTTCACTCACTTCCAAACCCGAGAAATTGGGGATTTCCCGAGAAATTGTGTGCCAATCAGCCTTGACGGCTATTGTTGTTGTTTGTGTGGCCTACACGCGCGACATTCCGTCCTAAAAGCAGCGGAAATCCACAGTTTCTTCACTGAAACCACTTTATTGACCATTTATCACTTAACTGAAACACAAACCGCTCTCCGATCGGTTCACTTTCACAGGGAAAACTGTGTCCATTTGAGTCTGCTTACCGCACCATGTGCTGGAACAATGGGCCACTTTGAAACACATTTTTTCACCAATTTTGGAGCCATTTTTACTTTTGTACAGTAAAACTTGCCATTTTACCTCCATTGTGCACAATATCTGGTGGATCGAGCACAATTTTACACCCTTTTTTAACCAAATAAAAACGGAGCGCACTTTGCACAGAGTGCCACGCGCACCGGATGACAGCTCGACACTGCTACAGTGACATTACACTGCCCAAGCACAACCAAGGTGTATGTATTTAGAACAAGGTTTATGTATTTCGAACAAGGTGTATGTATTTAGAAGGTGAATTTTGGTCCATTTGACAGAGCACCATTTTCCAAGTTATCTGTTCCCCCTGCTTTCGTAAATGTTTTGGTAAATATATTCGTTAACGAAATTTCCTCGAAAAAATTTACGAAATTCCAAATTATTTAGAGGATTCTTTGCTTATGTTTGGATTCTGTTTGTTTACACTTTCAATGAACCTTGCTCATAAAATGAACCGGAACCATGTTCATTGAATGTAAACCGCTGATGGCGGACGGTTATCACAACGGATTTACATCCACGGAAGGCTTTCGGAAGGAATTATGGCGTATTTTTAGGAGACGGATGGGTTCTGTTCGGTCCGAACTGGAAGAGAACGCGCGAAAGAATGGCTTTATTCTCACTGCAGTTTGCCTTGCCCAGGTCGCAAAGGGCTATTCGTATGTACACAATGGGTAACATTCATTCGGACGTTACAACTCGGCTATCCTGAACATAAATTACCCTACATTTACCATCCGGTGGGCTCAGCCCAACATCTTATTTGACTAGCTTCGAGAACCCCATCGTAGGGTAACTGTGTGAGTTAACATCCTTCTACTTCGGGTACCACGTATGTATCTGTTATATACTGTACTATTACTAGCAATAGTAGCCTTAGTAGTAGTAAGCGCTCCACCTTGATCACACATACATCTTAGGTAGCATTAGTATAAAAGCCCTCGTCAAAATGATTATACCGTTCTTTCTCCGTTATATGTAATAAAGTAAAGAATCAACACACCGTAACTACCCGCAATCATAACATAATTTTGGCGACGAGGATTAAAAAGGATAAACGCGGAACGGAACTTTTGCTTTTGTGTAAATCGTGTGGAGTTAATCGATGGTAAAGCAGTAAATCCGTCGATTTGTCGGTAAATCTCATGTCGGAGATCAGTGTCGGTAGTGTAGTGCTGGTGTGTACGGCAACAAAGGATGCCCAACGAGGAAGAACAAAACCGTCCACGTCAGGCATGATGAAAGTAAATGTGGCTATGTCTATGTTCGGCCACATGGAACCGTTTGTGATCGGGGAGAATTTCGACGAGTATGTTAGTCGCCTGCAACAATTCTTCATCGTTATTGATGTGGAAGAAACCAAGAAAGTGCCAATGTTAGTGACAATGGCTGGACCGTCACTTTATTCGATAGCCAATCGAATATATTCGCCAGAGGATCCGTGTTCAAAACCGTGTAAGAACCAGATCGAGCTGCTGAAGCAGCATTTAGCGCCAAAGGTCAACGTAATGGCCGAACGCTGCAAGTACCACAAGTGCGAACAAGCAGCAAACCAGACAATAACGGAGTTCATAATCGAGCTAAAAGCGTTATCACAATCGTGTGATTTCGGCACGTTTTTGTCGCAAGCGCTACGAGATCGATGCGTCGCAGGATTGCAAAACTCCGGGTTGCGAACCAAGCTCCTAGCAGAAGGTGATCTCACGTTGGAAAAAGCTTGTGAGATTGGAAGAAGTTGCAGGATGTTGGAAGTTGGAAGATGCAAGGACCAGCAAAATTGGACCAGTGGAAGTCGTCGGATCGAACGCCAGTAAGAAATAGCAAGCGTTTGTCTACGCGTTCTTTACCAGCAAGGCATCGAGATAATAAATCCTTTCGTTGTGGTAGAAATCATAACCCCGAGATCATTCCCTGTCCTGCCAAACAATGGAAGTGTTACGCATGCGGTAACATTGGTCTTGTGGGACGACAAGAGTGTTCCAAACGGTATCAGGGCAAACTATTCGTCCGGTAGGAGAGCTACCAGTAAGCGCAAAAAACAGGTATGAAGATTTCGTTTCGCTATACATGTTTGTTCTGGAACCGGAGAAAAAGAAGATGCTTACACCGCTCCTCGGTCGCTCGAGCTTAGATGTCCTTATACCAGAATGGAGAAAATTGGTAAGTCTGAATTACTCGTCTCTTAGTGCTATTCACCACAGTCTAAAGTCTGAAATTGAACACCAATACCCATACGTATTTTCTGGGGATGCCAATCAGGTAATAGAAGGTTTTACAGCAAATATTTTTCTTAAACGAGGTGCTGTACCAATTTTTCATAAACCATACACGGTACCGCTCAAATTTCGCGAAAATCTAGAAGAAGAAATAAATCGCATGGTGAAAAAGGGAATTATAGTCCCTGTTCGTTCGATTGAGGACATCTTAGCAAATTTATCGATTTTCAATTTTTTTTTTGTAAAACCGATTTAACGGGAGCCTTTCTCCAAGTACGATTGTCACGCACAACTCTAGAGTTACGTATCATAAATACCCACCGTGGATGATGCAGGTATACAAGAATGCCATTTGGGATAAGTTCGGCGCCCTCAGTATTTCAGTCTATTATAGATCAAATTTTGCTCGGAACAAAATCTATTCCGTATTTAGATGATATCCTTATTGGTGGCAGTACGCTACATGAATGCAAGGAAAATTTATTCCATGTGTTGGATTAATTCAATCAGCATAAAGTGCAAATATATTGGGCCCGATTGCGATTTTTTGAAACAGAAATTGAACATCTCGGTTTCTGACGGAATTCGTCCATGTCAAGCTAAAGTGGAAGCAATATGTCTTGCTCCAGCGCCTAAAGATATAGGTCAATTACAGTCGTTCTTAGGTCTTTTGAACTACTTCCACAAATTTTAGCCAAATCTGTCGTTGGAATTACATCCGTTATATAAACTGTTAAGGAGAGAAAGTAGATTCGCGTGGTCAGTCGAGTGTGAAAACGCATTTAAAAAGTGTAAAGAATTGTTGATCTCCAATGATGTATTAGAGCCGTATGATCCACAAAAGCCACTAATACTAACTACGGATGCCAGTCCGTATGGAGTTGGTGCTATTTTATCTCCTTAGTGGGACAAGTGGAGAAGCCTGTGTATTTTGCGTCATCAACACTCACACACGCACAACGAAATTACGGGCAAATACATAAAGAAGCAGTAGCAGTTGTATTTGGAATAAAAAAAATTCTCATGTATTTGTATGGTACGAGTTTTACTCTCGTTACCGATAGTTCTGCGTTAAAACAAATGTTTAAACCACACAAGAGTTCTTCTGCTGTGGCAATTTCATGATTGCACAGATGGGCTGTAATTTTGTCTAATTACTCCAATAGCGTAGTACATAGTCCTGGTAAATGTATTAGTAATGCCGATGCGTTATCTCGTTTACCGTTGCCAACTGAAAACCGGATTGAGCACATATCAGTTGCTGAAAGTACAGTACAGGGATTTATTGGTATCGAAGAGATAAAAGAGGAGCAGCACAAAGACGCTGTGATCGTTGAACTGCTCAAAGTGACACAAACCGGTTGGCCTAAAGAAGTAGTGGAAAAAGTTAAGCAATATGCAATGACCAGACACAAATGCGAAATAGAAAATGATTGTCTTTATTTTAAGGATCGTGTAGTGGTACCCAATGCCCTTCAGCGCCGTGTGCTGGAGAAACTACATGAAAATCATGATCGGGTAATCAGAATGAAAATGATCGGACGATCATATTTTTGGTGGAAAGGGTTTGATAAAGATATTGTGATTTTTTTAAAGTCGTGCCCCATGTGTCAAAAAACCGCAAAACGTACCAAGGGAAATAGTTACGTCTAGATGGCCTCTAGCCACTCATGCATTCCAAAGGATCCATTTGGATTTATTTCATTTTGATGGAAATACCTTTCTGATAATAGTGGATGCCTATTCAAAATTAATTGATGTGAAAATAATACGAAAAACGTGTACGGAGAGTGTATTGGAACGATTGGAAAAAATGTATACTTATTTTGGGTTGCCTTCTAAAGTGTGTTCGGTTAATGATCCACCTTTCAACTCATCTGGGTTAATACATGCGTGTCATTCAAATAATATAAAAGTATTTAAATCTCCTCCCTATCACCCTCAATCCAACGGACTAGCGGAGAGGGGGGTACAGACGATCAAGAATGTGTTGAGAAAGTATCTGATAGATGAGCGATTAAAACCAATACCACTTCAGAAAAAGATTACCAAGATTCTGTTTACTTATCGTAATACTCCATCTACGTCCACTGGCAAAACTCCATCTTCATTATTGTTTAACTATGTGCTTCGCACATTACTAAATAAGAGCTATCCAGTTAAGTTATCCATAGAGAATGATAACAACTATGTACGCAAATCTCCTGACACTAACCGTGTAACGAAATCAGTAAGACCCACTCATCATACCTATAGCCGTGGAGACAAAATATTATATAGAAATCATCAAGAAGATATAGTTAGGTGGATCCCCGCGATAGTATTAGAGAAAATAAGTCCTAGCACTTACTTCATTAATTTACATTGGAATGTTAGAATGGTGCATACCAATCAGATTCGTGCTGCTCAGCTCTCAGGTGAATTTCACCCTACTTGCATATAACTATATCAATGACTGATACTGCGACAGGCAATAATGAAACAAGAGTACCAACCGGAAGAGAAAAAATGCATTAAAAAGAAAAAGTAGTGAATCATCCTCGCCAAAACTACGCAGATCAAAGAGGATAAAAGCTAGGCAAATGAAAGAATAATCAGAATATTAGGAATGAATTAAATCTCATTTAAAGTTGGGAGGAGTTTTATATACTGAACTATTACTAGCAATAGTAGCCCTGGTAGTAACAACAACACACGCACTTACCGATAATTTGTGTCACTCCAGCAGTGCCTGAAGAATCGAGCACTAATCGCACACTTCATTTTACTCTTAGAGCCACTCTGAACCAGTAAACACACACACTCCAAAGTATATATCATGCACTATTTGCACCTGCCTGGATATGCGAGCAGTTTAGAGCAGTATTTTTAAGCTACTGAACAATTCCAATAACAAAGCATCACTCGCGAACGCTTTGATTAATGCAAACAGCGCTCGAAAAAAATCGAGCACTTCTCGCGAACTAAAATCCACTCATAAAAACGCTGTGACGAATAATCTTACACCAAAGTATACGCCAGGTATACTTTTGGCTAAAGCATCCATATTCGAGAAGTAGTCGAGCAGTTGTCGAGCACCTGCAACATGTCCCAGCAAACCCTCCCAGCCAACAACAGCTATTCCGAACACACTTCTGATTGCAGAAAAGCTGCTTGCAATTTGAGCAGTTTTATTTTTTGTCGCTTGGGTACTGGCGATTTTTGTCCGATGGGAATCCGTTTTTGCTTTTGTCAAAATTCGGACGCCGGAAAGCCGACAGCCTAAAAATTTCCATAAATTTCCGAATTTCCAACGTTTTTCCGACGGAAGCGGATTGCACGCTCGGTTCACATCACTACAATTCAAACCGCACTCAATTCGATCCATAAATGAGCAAGTTATTTACACTTTTGCATTAAACGCGGTATATCCGCCACGTGGTGGTGCTGTCACACTTCTGCCACCTCCGTTTGTTCACTTATCCCACTCGTCATACAAGTGCTCGAATCCGCATGCAACGTCCTAATTTTGTGTCACAAGCCCGCCGGCCATACAAAATTGAGGACGTTTTTACATGGACTGAGGACATTCTGAGGACGTTCGGATTCGGGCTTATGGGGTGGTGTGCGTGAGCGTTTGCGCTCCAGGGGTATACATGTGTGTGTGATCACGCTGTTTGTATGTATTGTGATATGTGTTTTCTTTCGCCTTGCCACTATTTGCTTCACAAACAAAACAGCTCTTTTTTTAAACCATTTATTAAAAGAGGCTTTGGCCCTCAGAGACCTCATCCGCCTCTTTAAACACTCCGATAGTATCCGATGCCGGCTCCGAAACACATCCGGAAGCTTCCTACGCCGGCTCCGAAAGAGAGCCAAAGGCTTTCATTGCACTACGTTTTTCCCGCAAATTTTTAGCACAATTGATTAATGCGACGGTCCCTCCGATACAGGAGCGATCTCGACGTGACGCGGATGTTTTGGCTAGCGAATTTGCTTTGCCTAAACACAATTCTAATCCATAACAGCAACTGCGGCCAATGGTTTGTTTCCGTGCCGGCACCGTACCTGTCAAGTCTACACCGACGCGACAATACATACCAATACCGCGCGTTTACACGGTCGAGCAGTGGCATACACAGGCATACACATCGACACAGGCTGTGGAAGAATTGACAGAGCAGCACAGACGATCATTGCCATACTGGCAAAGAGGGATAGCAATATGGAATGTTGCACACGGGCACAAAATTGGGTACAAAGCTGAGGACCTTGTGCGGAAACTGCTCGACAGGACCAGTGGGATTTAGCCTACTTAAGACGTTTTTCACTGCGGTTTTTTGGGTTCGATCAATTGATTGCACACTACCACACCGGAAAGGATCGCTTCCGGACCTATCCGTGCGAAATTGGCCGCAAAAACACACACCCGACACTGCATCACCTCTACCACCCCACCATTGATGCACTTTTTGGACCACGTAGCTTTCGCACTAATTGGCCGATTTTTACACCGCTTTCGGCTTGCGCAACAATTTGACCACCTTATCGACCGTTTTCACTCACTTCCAAACCCGAGAAATTGGGGATTTCCCGAGAAATTGTGTGCCAATCAGCCTTGACGGCTATTGTTGTTGTTTGTGTGGCCTACACGCGCGACATTCCGTCCTAAAAGCAGCGGAAATCCACAGTTTCTTCACTGAAACACAAACCGCTCTCCGATCGGTTCACTTTCACAGGGAAAACTGTGTCCATTTGAGTCTGCTTACCGCACCATGTGCTGGAACAATGGGCCACTTTGAAACACATTTTTTCACCAATTTTGGAGCCATTTTTACTTTTGTACAGTAAAACTTGCCATTTTACCTCCATTGTGCACAATATCTGGTGGATCGAGCACAATTTTACACCCTTTTTTAACCAAATAAAAACGGAGCGCACTTTGCACAGAGTGCCACGCGCACCGGATGACAGCTCGACACTGCTACAGTGACATTACACTGCCCAAGCACAACCAAGGTGTATGTATTTAGAACAAGGTTTATGTATTTCGAACAAGGTGTATGTATTTAGAAGGTGAATTTTGGTCCATTTGACAGAGCACCATTTTCCAAGTTATCTGTTCCCCCTGCTTTCGTAAATGTTTTGGTAAATATATTCGTTAACGAAATTTCCTCGAAAAAATTTACGAAATTCCAAATTATTTAGAGGATTCTTTGCTTATGTTTGGATTCTGTTTGTTTACACTTTCAATGAACCTTGCTCATAAAATGAACCGGAACCATGTTCATTGAATGTAAACCGCTGATGGCGGACGGTTATCACAACGGATTTACATCCACGGAAGGCTTTCGGAAGGAATTATGGCGTATTTTTAGGAGACGGATGGGTTCTGTTCGGTCCGAACTGGAAGAGAGCGCGCGAAAGAATGGCTTTATTCTCACTGCAGTTTGCCTTGCCCAGGTCGCAAAGGGCTATTCGTATGTACACAATGGGTAACATTCATTCGGACGTTACAACTCGGCTATCCTGAACATAAATTACCCTACATTTACCATCCGGTGGGCTCAGCCCAACATCTTATTTGACTAGCTTCGAGAACCCCATCGTAGGGTAACTGTGTGAGTTAACATCCTTCTACTTCGGGTACCACGTATGTATCTGTTATATACTGTACTATTACTAGCAATAGTAGCCTTAGTAGTAGTAAGCGCTCCACCTTGATCACACATACATCTTAGGTAGCATTAGTATAAAAGCCCTCGTCAAAATGATTATACCGTTCTTTCTCCGTTATATGTAATAAAGTAAAGAATCAACACACCGTAACTACCCGCAATCATAACATAATTTTGGCGACGAGGATTAAAAAGGATAAACGCGGAACGGAACTTTAGCTTTTGTGTAAATCGTGTGGAGTTAATCGATAGTAAAGCAGTAAATCCGTCGATTTGTCGGTAAATCTCGTGTCGGAGATGAGTGTCGGTAGTGTAGTGCTGGTGTGTACGGCAACAAAGGATGCCCAACGAGAAGGAACAAAACCGTCCACGTCAGGCACGATGAAAGTAAATGTGGCTATGTCTATGTTCGGCTACATGGAACCGTTTGTGATCGGGGAGAATTTCGACGAGTATTTTAGTCGCCTGCAACAATTCTTCATCGTTATTGATGTGGAAGAAACCAAGAAAGTGCCAATGTTAGTGACAATGGCTGGACCGTCACTTTATTCGATAGCCAATCGAATATGTTCGCCAGAGGATCCGTGTTCAAAACCGTGTAAGAACCAGATCGAACTGCTGAAGCAGCATTTAGCGCCAAAGGTCAACGTAATGGCCGAACGCTGCAAGTACCACAAGTGCGAACAAGCAGCAAACCAGACAATAACGGAGTTCATCATCGAGCTAAAAGCGTTATCACAATCGTGTGATTTCGGCACGACGTTTTTGTCGCAAGCGCTACGAGATCGATGCGTCGCAGGATTGCAAAACTCCGGGTTGCGAACCAAGCTCCTAGCAGAAGGTGATCTCACGTTGGAAAAAGCTTGTGAGATTGGAAGAAGTTGCAGGATGTTGGAAGTTGGAAGATGCAAGGACCAGCAAAATTGGACCAGTGGAAGTCGTCGGATCGAACGCCAGTAAGAAATAGCAAGCGTTTGTCTACGCGTTCTTTACCAGCAAGGCATCGAGATAATAAATCCTTTCGTTGTGGTAGAAATCATAACCCCGAGATCATTCCCTGTCCTGCCAAACAATGGAAGTGTTACGCATGCGGTAACATTGGTCTTGTGGGACGACAAGAGTGTTCCGAACGGTATCAGGGCAAACTATTCGTCCGGTAGGAGAGCTACCAGTAAGCGCAAAAAACAGGTATGAAGATTTCGTTTCGCTATACATGTTTGTTCTGGAACCGGAGAAAAAGAAGATGCTTACACCGCTCCTCGGTCGCTCGAGCTTAGATGTCCTTATACCAGAATGGAGAAAATTGGTAAGTCTGAATTACTCGTCTCTTAGTGCTATTCACCACAGTCTAAAGTCTGAAATTGAACACCAATACCCATACGTATTTTCTGGGGATGCCAATCAGGTAATAGAAGGTTTTACAGCAAATATTTTTCTTAAACGAGGTGCTGTACCAATGTTTCATAAACCATACACGGTACCGCTCAAATTTCGCGAAAATCTAGAAGAAGAAATAAATCGCATGGTGAAAAAGGGAATTATAGTCCCTGTTCGTTCGATTGAGGACATCTAAGCAAATTTATCGATTTTCAATTTTTTTTTTTTTTGTAAAACCGATTTAACGGGAGCCTTTCTCCAAGTACGATTGTCACGCACAACTCTAAAGTTACGTATCATAAATACCCACCGTGGATGATGCAGGTATACAAGAATGCCATTTGGGATAAGTTCGGCGCCCTCAGTATTTCAGTCTATTATAGATCAAATTTTGCTCGGAACAAAATCTATTCCGTATTAGATGATATCCTTATTGGTGGCAGTACGCTACATGAATGCAAGGAAAATTTATTCCATGTATTGGATTAATTAAATAAGCATAAAGTGCAAATATATTGGGCCCGATCGCGATTTTTTGAAACAGAAATTGAACATCTCGGTTTCATGCTCACATCTGACGGAATTCGTCCATGTCAAGCTAAAGTGGAAGCAATCTGTCTTGCTCCAGCGCCTAAAGATATAGGTCAATTACAGTCGTTCTTAGGTCTTTTGAACTACTTCCACAAATTTTAGCCAAATCTGTCGTTGGAATTACATCCGTTATATAAACTGTTAAGGAGAGAAAGTAGATTCTCGTGGTCAGTCGAGTGTGAAAACGCATTTAAAAAGTGTAAAGAATTGTTGATCTCCAATGATGTATTAGAGCCGTATGATCCACAAAAGCCACTAATACTAACTACGGATGCCAGTCCGTATGGAGTTGGTGCTATTTTATCTCCTTAGTGGGACAAGTGGAGAAGCCTGTGTATTTTGCGTCATCAACACTCACACACGCACAACGAAATTACGGGCAAATACATAAAGAAGCAGTAGCAGTTGTATTTGGAATAAAAAAAATTCACATGTATTTGTATGGTACGAGTTTTACTCTCGTTACCGATAGTTCTGCGTTAAAACAAATGTTTAAACCACACAAGAGTTCTTCTGCTGTGGCAATTTCATGATTGCACAGATGGGCTGTAATTTTGTCTAATTACTCCAATAGCGTAGTACATAGGCCTGGTAAATGTATTAGTAATGCCGATGCGTTATCTCGTTTACCGTTGCCAACTGAAAACCGGATTGAGCACATATCAGTTGCTGAAAGTACAGTACAGGGATTTATTGGTATCGAAGAGATAAAAGAGGAGCAGCACAAAGACGCTGTGATCGTTGAACTGCTCAAAGTGACACAAACCGGTTGGCCTAAAGAAGTAGTGGAAAAAGTTAAGCAATATGCAATGACCAGACACAAATGCGAAATAGAAAATGATTGTCTTTATTTTGAGGATCGTGTAGTGGTACCCAAGGCCCTTCAGCGCCGTGTGCTGGAGAAACTACATGAAAATCATGATCGGGTAATCAGAATGAAAATGATCGGACGATCATATTTTTGGTGGAAAGGGTTTAATAAAGATATTGTGAATTTTTTAAAGTCGTGCCCCATGTGTCAAAAAACCGCAAAACGTACCAAGGGAAATAGCTACGTCTAGATGGCCTCTAGCCACATTTGGATTTATTTCATTTTGATGGAAATACCTTTCTGATAATAGTGGATGCCTATTCAAAATTAATAGATGTGAAAATAATACGAATAACGTGTACGGAGAGTGTATTGGAACGATTGGAAAAAATGTATACTTATTTTGGGTTGCCTTCTGAAGTGTGTTCGGATAATGATCCACCTTTCAACTCATCTGGTTTTATACATGCGTGTAATTCAAATAATATAAAAGTATTTAAATCTCCTCCTTATCACCCTCAATCCAACGGACTAGCGGAGAGGGGGGTACAGACGATCAAGAATGTGTTGAGAAAGTATCTGATAGATGAGCGATTAAAACCAATACCACTTCAGAAAAAGATTACCAAGATTCTGTTTACTAATCGTAATACTCCATCTACGTCCACTGGCAAAACTCCATCTTCATTATTGTTTAACTATGTGCTTCGCACATTACTAAATAAGAGCTATCCAGTTAAGTTATCCATAGAGAATGATAAAAACTATGTACGCAAATCTCCTGACACTAACCGTGTAACGAATAGCAATACGGCCAGGCCGTTCTTTATGAATAAAAAAAAAAAAAAAAAAAAAACCGTGTAACGAAATCAGTAAGACCCACTCATCATACCTATAGCCGTGGAGACAAAATATTATATAGAAATCATCAAGAAGATATAGTTAGGTGGATCCCCGCGATAGTATTAGAGAAAATAAGTCCTAGCACTTACTTCATTAATTTACATTGGAATGTTAGAATGGTGCATACCAATCAGATTCGTGCTGCTCAGCTCTCAGGTGAATTTCACCCTACTTTGCATATAACTATATCAATGACTGATACTGCGACAGGAAATAATGAAACAAGAGTACCAACCGGAAGAGAAAAAATGCATTCAAAAAGAAAAAGTAGTGAATCATCCTCGCCAAAACTACGCAGATCAAAGAGGATAAAAGCTAGGCAAATGAAAGAATAACCATAACATTAGGAATGAATTAAATCTCATTTAAAGTTGGGAGGAGTTTTATATGCTGAACTATTACTAGCAATAGTAGCCCTGGTAGTAACAACAACACACGCACTTACCGATAATTTGTGTCACTCCAGCAGTGCTTGAAGAATCGAGCACTAATCGCACACTTCATTTTACTCTTAGAGCCACTCTGAACCAGTAAACACACACACTCCAAAGTATATATCATGCACTATTTGCACCTGCCTGGATATGCGAGCAGTTTAGAGCAGTATTTTTAAGCTACAAACAATTCCAATAACAAAGCATCACTCGCGAACGCTTTGATTAATTCAAACAGCGCTCGAAAAAAATCGAGCACTTCTCGCGAACTAAAATCCACTCATAAAAACGCTGTGACGAATAATCTTACACCAAAGTATACGCCAGGTATACTTTTGGCTAAAGCATCCATATTCGAGAAGTAGTCGAGCAGTTGTCGAGCACCTGCAACATGTCCCAGCAAACCCTCCCAGCCAACAACAGCTATTCCGAACACACTTCTGATTGCAGAAAAGCTGCTTGCAATTTGAGCAGTTTTATTTTTTGTCGCTTGGGTACTGGCGATTTTTGTCCGATGGGAATCCGTTTTTGCTTTTGTCAAAATTCGGACACCGCCCACTGGTCCTGTCGAGCAGTTTCCGCACAAGGTCCTCAGCTTTGTACCCAATTTTGTGCTCGTGTGCAACATTCCATATTGCTATCCCTCTTTGCCAGTACGGCAATGATCGTCTGTGCTGCTCTGTCAATTCTTCCACAGCCTGTGTCCATGTGTATACGTGTGTATGCCACTGCTCGACCGTGTAAACGCGCGGTATTGGTATGTATTGTCGCGTCGGTGTAGACTTGACAGGTACGGTGCCGGCACGGAAACAAACCATTGGCCGCAGTTGCTGTTATGGATTAGAATTGTGTTTAGGCAAAGCAAATTTGCCAGCCAAAACATCCGCGTCACGTCGAGATCGCTCCTGTATCGGAGGGACCGTCGCATTAATCAATTGTGTTAAAAATTTGCGGGAAAAACGTAGTGCAATGAAAGCCTTTGGCACTCTTTCGGAGCCGGCGTAGGAAGCTTCCGGATGTGTTTCGGAGCCGGCATCGGATACTATCGGAGTGTTTAAAGAGGCGGATGAGGTCTCTGAGGGCCAAAGCCTCTCTTAATAAATGATTTTAAAAAGAGCTGTTTTGTTTGTGAAGCAAATAGTGGCAAGGCGAAAGAAAACACATATCACAATACATACAAAAAGCGTGATCACACACACATGTATACCCCTGGAGCGCAAACGCTCACACACACCACCCCATAAGCCCGAATCCGAACGTCCTCAGAATGTCCTCAGCCCATGTAAAAACGTCCTCAATTTTGTATGGCCGGCGGGCTTGTGACACAAAATTAGGACGTTGCATGCGGATTCGAGCACTTGTATGACGAGTGGGCGGAAAGCCGACAGCCTAAAAATTTCCATACATTTCCGAATTTCCAACGTTTTTCCGACGGAAGCGGATTGCACGCTCGGTTCACATCACTACAATTCAAACCGCACTCAATTCGATCCATAAATGAGCAAGTTATTTACACTTTTGCATTAAACGCGGTATATCCGCCACGTGGTGGTGCTGTCACACTTCTGCCACCTCCGTTTGTTCACTTATTTAGCCTACTTAAGACGTTTTTCACTGCGGTTTTTTGGGTTCGATCAATTGATTGCACACTACCACACCGGAAAGGATCGCTTCCGGACTTATCCGTGCGAAATTGGCCGCAAAAACACACACCCGACACTGCATCACCTCTACCACCCCACCATTGATGCACTTTTTGGACCACGTAGCTTTCGCACTAATTGGCCGATTTTTACCCCGCTTTCGGCTTGCGCAACAATTTGGCCACCTTATCGACCGTTTTCACTCACTTCCAAACCCGAGAAATTGGGGATTTCCCGAGAAATTGTGTGCCAATCAGCCTTGACGGCTATTGTTGTTGTTTGTGTGGCCTACACGCGCGACATTCCGTCCTAAAAGCAGCGGAAATCCACAGTTTCTTCACTGAAACCACTGTGGGAATTAGAATAATTATATAATCTTGCATGCATTTGAACTACAGGATTTAATATTACAATTTTCGAGCATGCATTTAAATTTCACGAATTAAACAGTAGACAATTAAGGATTAAGATTAGGACTACTCGACTGTTATACACTTACACGAACTACTCGAATTACATGTAAATCATTATGGACAAACGAATACACAGTTGCAAACCGACCAGCGATACGAGTGCACACAGTCTCACTTCAATCCTCAAAATATATCACAACCACCCCCTTTCGTGAACATTTTCACATTTGTTGGTCCTTCGAACCGGATCGTGATATACGGAGAGGAAGTTTCATTCTGCAACCAAGAGTGGAACTCGGTATACGGAAATTGTGCAAGTCATTACGTGACAAATTCGCCATCGCATTCGGCCCCGCGTCAAGGGCAACGGTCGGTTACACTCCACCATTTCGAATTTCGCGCCAACGAGTTGTTCGTTACCGTCGTGTGATATTTCGTGTGATATTTTCGAGAAGCAATGGATAAGAAAATCAAGGCAGTGCAGTTGAAGAAAAGGATTGCTGTGGAAAGCATTAAATCCATGGAGCGGTTCCAGACGGATTTCCAACCCAACGACGCCCAACAGATTCCGGAGGTGTTAGAGAATTTGGAATCGCATCAGGCAGGGTTCTTCGCCGCTATTTCTAAACTGGAGGAACTCGACGAAAGTGATGCAACAATCGAAGCGTGCATTATGGAGAGAATCCACTTCGAGGAACGTTGCAGGAAGCTGAAATCATTTTTACGTGCAAATCAACCCAAGGAAGAAGGAGCGGTCAACGATACGACAGGTTTGGCTTCGTCGACACTCGCTTTTGGTCGACCGCACGCACCAAACCTACGCTTACCCAAAATCGAGCTTCCAACGTTCGATGGAGATCATACGAAATGGCTGTCGTTCCGCGATCGCTTCCTTGCTATGATCGACGCTTCGCCTGAGCTTCCGTCCATCGCAAAACTGCAGTACTTACTTTCATCGCTAAAAGGAGAGGCTGCACTACCCTTCGAGCACACACCTCTAACGGAAGACAATTACGCAATCACATGGGCTGCTCTGCTTAAACGGTACGACAACTCGCGTCTACTAATCCGTGAGTATTATCGGAAAATGCACTATCTCCCCGGAGTGCATTCGGTGTGCGTGGATAAGCTTTCCCACTTGGTGGATGAATTCACGCGCTTCGTGAACGGATTAGTGAAGTTAAAGGAACCGGTAGATTCGTGGGATACACCGCTGTCGAATATGCTGCTTATGAAGTTAGATCGGGAAACGCTGTTGGCTTGGGAAAAGCATTCGGTACACTTCACGCGGGACAAATACAAGGATGTGATCGAGTTTGTTCAAGATCGGATCCAAATCTTGAAATCGACCAACACTTTCGTGATGGATCAAAGCGCTGGTGGTACCAAGGTGGCCGGCAACAGTCGGCAGCCAGTGCAACGACGGTTCATCGCGTATGCAGCTACTTCTCGCCCGGCTCCTGTTCCTTCGTCTGCCCTCATCCAACCGCCAAAGTGTCCACTGGAGTGTTCCGAAGGTCACACTTTGCGCAACTGCCCAGTGTTCACAGGTAAAGAAGTTCAGCAACGACGAGACATTGTTGCAACGAATCGACTGTGCTGGAATTGTTTGAGCAGCAATCATCAGGTGAGGGAGTGTAAATCGGAATTTTCGTGTCGCATATGTCGGGAGCGTCATCACAGCTTATTGCATCACACTCCACGCTACACTCCTCCCACAACGGTTACAATGTCTGCTCAAACGGATGACGACAATGTGTTCCTTGCAACGGCAAACATCCAAATCAAGGATGACTACGGCAACATCCACGAAGCAAGGGCTTTATTGGATTCGGGTTCCACATCGAATTTCATCGCGGAAGACCTAGCTCGAAGGCTGTTGACCAGTCGCAAAAGGGTCAACGTCGCTGTTTCGGGCATCGGCAATTCGGTACAGCTGGTCAAGGGTTCGATCGTCGCCACCGTTCACTCCAAGACACAACCCTTCTCAACGGAAATGGCGTTCCTGGTTCTGGACACGCCATGTACAAACATTCCTACTTCACCAACGGACATCTCTTCATGGGAAATGCCGGATGTGGCATTGGCGGACAGCACCTTTAATCATCCGGGGCAAGTCGATATCGTCATCGGAGGCGATACGTTCTGGGAGCTGCACACCGGTCGCAAGCGCTCTATTGGCAGAGGCAAGCCGTGGCTGATTGAAACCCGTTTCGGTTGGGTTGTCAGCGGCATCTCTCATCATATATCAGCCGGTCCGCGGCTGTGTCATCTTTCTGCACACGATGCCACATTGGAGGAGATCCTGCATCGATTCTGGGAGAGCGAAACCATAGCCGAGGATCCTGTGCTATCGGTCGAGGAGAATGCTTGCGAAAAGCATTTCGCTGCAACAACTGTTCGCACTACAAGTGGAAGGTATGTCGTTCGTTTGCCTTTTAACCCCAATCCTAATGTCGTTTTAGGAGAGTCGAAACAAATAGCTGATCGTAGATTGCGTAGTATGGAACGGCGGTTGAACAGTAATCCTACAATGAAAAGGGAGTATGCCAAATTCATGAGAGAATACGAACAGTTGGGGCATATGAAACGACTTACCAGTCCTGCAGATGATTCGATAGATCACTATTACCTTCCACACCATGCCGTTGTTAAAGAGTCGAGCACAACCACGAAGGTTCGCGTCGTGTTCGATGCATCGTGCAAAACGTCGAGTGGTTACTCGTTGAACGACAAACTCATGGTGGGACCAGTCGTTCAAGAAGATCTCCTATCGATCATCCTTCGGTTCCGTTCTCGTGCCATCGCATTGTCTGCCGACGTAGAGAAGATGTATCGGCAAATTTTACACAGTCCCGATGATTGTAGATATCTGCGCATCCGGTACAGAGAAGATCCTGCTGAACCCATCTCAACCTTTGAACTACAGACGGTTACGTACGGCACAGCATCAGCTCCTTTTCTAGCTACAAGGACCTTGAAACAAGCTGCTATTGACAACAAGGAAGAGTACCCGCTGGCAGTGAACGCTGTCCTAAACGACTTCTACGTTGATGATTTGTTAACGGGTACCGATGATATCTATGAAGCGATTGAAATGCAGAAGCAGATATCAGGCATGTTAAATTCAGCTGGTTTCACACTGAAGAAATGGGCTTCAAACCGCACCGAAGCATTGCAAACCGTGCCGTCTGAAGATGTAGCAGTTCAACTAACGCATGAATGGAAGGATTCGAAGCAGGTTTCCACGTTAGGTATCATGTGGGAACCAGCTGCTGACACTCTACGTTTTCGGATCGATATACCACCTACACCATCCCGCATGACAAAAAGGCTAGTTTTGTCATACATAGCTAAAATATTCGATCCCCTCGGGTTGCTGGGTCCAACGATCATCATCGCCAAAATGTTCATGCAGCAACTGTGGGCTCTAAAGCAGAACGGAAGATCGTGGGATTGGGACAGCGAGCTACCATCGCACCTACAGCAAGAATGGTTGAACTTCCACTCTACCTTATCCTCACTGCGCAACCTGAGAATACCACGGTACATAGCTCAACGCACGGCCACAAGTCTGCAAATACACATCTTTGCTGACGCATCACAACTAGCATACGGCGCTTGTTGTTACATCCGCGCTGAAGGCTTGGAAGGAGTCACCGTACAGCTGCTAACAGCCAAGTCGAAAGTCGTCGCATTATCTAACTCACACTCTATAGCTAGGTTGGAATTATGTGCAGCGCGATTGGCCACACTCCTACACGAGAAGGTGATTAATTCACTGAAGGTTTCTGCTACTACAATCTGTTGGACCGACTCAATGACTGTACTTCACTGGTTGAACTCCGTACCAAATCGCTGGAAGCCGTTCGTAGCCAACAGGGTGGCTAAAATCCAGCAAACTTCCGGCATACAGTGCTGGAAGCATGTTCCAGGCACCGACAATCCAGCAGACGACATCTCGCGTGGCTTAACACCAGAGAAACTATGAGGCATGTGAACGCTGGTGGCACGGGCCACATTGGTTAGCACGCAACGCTGAAGATTGGCCACAAAACACTTCACCACCAAACGAGGCTGAGAGCGCAGAGGAGGAGAGGTTAACTTCACCACGGGTTGCAACAACATCTACAATCTGCGAATTTCGGAACAGGTTGTTTTCCCGAATTTCGGCTTACCACACACTGCAAAGGGTTGTTGCATACGGCTTGCGCTTTATTCATAACGCGAAGCTTCACAAGGGAAATACGGCACATTCAAAACACATACCACCTCTCACTACGGACGAACTCAAGGCGGCAGAACTCAAACTGTGTTACCTATCACAACGAGACACTTTCTTCGAGGAGATACAAGCCCTACAGAAGGGCAAAGAGATTCCAAAGAACTCCAAACTGAAGTGGATCTCACCCTTCATCGACATCGACGGGATCCTGCGCATCGGTGGCCGGCTCACTAACGCACAACTAACAGAAGCAGAAAAACACCCGGTCATCTTATCTTCAAAGCACCCACTTGCCGCACTACTAGCTGTTTCGATTCACTTGCAAAAGTTGCATGCTGCACCACAATTGCTGCTATCTACTCTGCGCCAAAGATTTTGGATTATTGGTGGTCGCAATTTGTGCAAATCCGTGTACCACACTTGCCACGCGTGTTTTAAGGTAAAACCAACACTCATCAAACAAACTATCGCCGATCTGCCAACATCACGCGTCACACCAACAAGGCCATTCTCGGTATGCGGAGTGGATTACTGCGGGCCAATCTACCTAAAACCAACCATCCGCAACAGAAGTCCGATCAAAGCATACATCGCTATTTTTGTATGTTTTTCAACACGAGCGGTACACATCGAACTGGTTGGCGATTTAACCTCAACAGCATTCATAAATGCACTTCGTCGTTTGGTTGCACGCCGCGGTCAAATCAGGGAACTTCACTCCGACAATGCAACCACATTCAAGGGAGCCGCGCACGAGCTGAATCGCATCTACAAGATGCTTAAATGCGACGAACACGATCGAGCTGCAATATTTGATTGGTGCGCGACGAATCAGATGAAGTGGAAATTCATCCCACCGAGAGCGCCGCATTTTGGAGGTTTATGGGAGGCAGCGGTGAAAGCAGCTAAAAAACACATCATTAGAACCATCGGCACTACAAGCATCACGCAGGAGAACATGCTTACCTTGCTTGCCCAGGTAGAGCAATGTTTAAATTCACGGCCAATAACACCTTTATCCGATGAGCCGTGTGATTTAGAACCACTGACACCGGGCCACTTCCTTGTCGGTGGCAATATGCAAGCGGTACCAGACATCGATTACACCAATACGCCGAGCAATCACCTGAAGGAATACCAATTGGTACAAAAACATCTCCAATCGATTTGGGCCCGATGGTATCCGGAGTATCTGCAACAGTTACAAGCCCGGGCCAAATATTGTTCCGGTAAAGCAGCCGTCCTACAACAAAATCAATTGGTGATTATTAAGGAAGACAATGTTCATCCTACCTCTTGGCCCATGGGGCGCATCGTTGCAGTACATCCAGGAAAGGACGGGGTAGTTCGCGTTGTTACACTGCGCACTGCTTCAGGGAAGCATATCGTCCGCGCAGCTAATCGTCTAGCTGTTCTACCAAATCCAGACCCGCTAAGTCATCTTGAAACCACGGAAACCACATGCACTGATTAATGCGCACTTGTAAACCACGCTACATTGTTTACATTCACAAGTGTCAATCACGGATCAAGATAAACAAACACACGCCCACACGCACCCACATATACACACACACACATGATAACAGGCAGATAGGAGATAAGCATTGCGTCAGGAGTACACGATTAGTTTTGAATTCACATTTGCATGAAATTTAAAGAAGTTCCTTCTTTGGTGGCCGGGAATGTGGGAATTAGAATAATTATATAATCTTGCATGCATTTGAACTACAGGATTTAATATTACAATTTTCGAGCATGCATTTAAATTTCACGAATTAAACAGTAGACAATTAAGGATTAAGATTAGGACTACTCGACTGTTATACACTTACACGAACTACTCGAATTACATGTAAATCATTATGGACAAACGAATACACAGTTGCAAACCGACCAGCGATACGAGTGCACACAGTCTCACTTCAATCCTCAAAATATATCACAACCACCCCCTTTCGTGAACATTTTCACAACCACTTTATTGACCATTTATCACTTAACTGAAACACAAACCGCTCTCCGATCGGTTCACTTTCACAGGGAAAACTGTGTCCATTTGAGTCTGCTTACCGCACCATGTGCTGGAACAATGGGCCACTTTGAAACACATTTTTTCACCAATTTTGGAGCCATTTTTACTTTTGTACAGTAAAACTTGCCATTTTACCTCCATTGTGCACAATATCTGGTGGATCGAGCACAATTTTACACCCTTTTTTAACCAAATAAAAACGGAGCGCACTTTGCACAGAGTGCCACGCGCACCGGATGACAGCTCGACACTGCTACAGTGACATTACACTGCCCAAGCACAACCAAGGTGTATGTATTTAGAACAAGGTTTATGTATTTCGAACAAGGTGTATGTATTTAGAAGGTGAATTTTGGTCCATTTGACAGAGCACCATTTTCCAAGTTATCTGTTCCCCCTGCTTTCGTAAATGTTTTGGTAAATATATTCGTTAACGAAATTTCCTCGAAAAAATTTACGAAATTCCAAATTATTTAGAGGATTCTTTGCTTATGTTTGGATTCTGTTTGTTTACACTTTCAATGAACCTTGCTCATAAAATGAACCGGAACCATGTTCATTGAATGTAAACCGCTGATGGCGGACGGTTATCACAACGGATTTACATCCACGGAAGGCTTTCGGAAGGAATTATGGCGTATTTTTAGGAGACGGATGGGTTCTGTTCGGTCCGAACTGGAAGAGAACGCGCGAAAGAATGGCTTTATTCTCACTGCAGTTTGCCTTGCCCAGGTCGCAAAGGGCTATTCGTATGTACACAATGGGTAACATTCATTCGGACGTTACAACTCGGCTATCCTGAACATAAATTACCCTACATTTACCATCCGGTGGGCTCAGCCCAACATCTTATTTGACTAGCTTCGAGAACCCCATCGTAGGGTAACTGTGTGAGTTAACATCCTTCTACTTCGGGTACCACGTATGTATCTGTTATATACTGTACTATTACTAGCAATAGTAGCCTTAGTAGTAGTAAGCGCTCCACCTTGATCACACATACATCTTAGGTAGCATTAGTATAAAAGCCCTCGTCAAAATGATTATACCGTTCTTTCTCCGTTATATGTAATAAAGTAAAGAATCAACACACCGTAACTACCCGCAATCATAACATAATTTTGGCGACGAGGATTAAAAAGGATAAACGCGGAACGGAACTTTTGCTTTTGTGTAAATCGTGTGGAGTTAATCGATGGTAAAGCAGTAAATCCGTCGATTTGTCGGTAAATCTCATGTCGGAGATCAGTGTCGGTAGTGTAGTGCTGGTGTGTACGGCAACAAAGGATGCCCAACGAGAAGGAACAAAACCGTCCACGTCAGGCACGATGAAAGTAAATGTGGCTATGTCTATGTTCGGCTACATGGAACCGTTTGTGATCGGGGAGAATTTCGACGAGTATTTTAGTCGCCTGCAACAATTCTTCATCGTTATTGATGTGGAAGAAACCAAGAAAGTGCCAATGTTAGTGACAATGGCTGGACCGTCACTTTATTCGATAGCCAATCGAATATGTTCGCCAGAGGATCCGTGTTCAAAACCGTGTAAGAACCAGATCGAACTGCTGAAGCAGCATTTAGCGCCAAAGGTCAACGTAATGGCCGAACGCTGCAAGTACCACAAGTGCGAACAAGCAGCAAACCAGACAATAACGGAGTTCATCATCGAGCTAAAAGCGTTATCACAATCGTGTGATTTCGGCACGACGTTTTTGTCGCAAGCGCTACGAGATCGATGCGTCGCAGGATTGCAAAACTCCGGGTTGCGAACCAAGCTCCTAGCAGAAGGTGATCTCACGTTGGAAAAAGCTTGTGAGATTGGAAGAAGTTGCAGGATGTTGGAAGTTGGAAGATGCAAGGACCAGCAAAATTGGACCAGTGGAAGTCGTCGGATCGAACGCCAGTAAGAAATAGCAAGCGTTTGTCTACGCGTTCTTTACCAGCAAGGCATCGAGATAATAAATCCTTTCGTTGTGGTAGAAATCATAACCCCGAGATCATTCCCTGTCCTGCCAAACAATGGAAGTGTTACGCATGCGGTAACATTGGTCTTGTGGGACGACAAGAGTGTTCCAAACGGTATCAGGGCAAACTATTCGTCCGGTAGGAGAGCTACCAGTAAGCGCAAAAAACAGGTATGAAGATTTCGTTTCGCTATACATGTTTGTTCTGGAACCGGAGAAAAAGAAGATGCTTACACCGCTCCTCGGTCGCTCGAGCTTAGATGTCCTTATACCAGAATGGAGAAAATTAGTAAGTCTGAATTACTCGTCTCTTAGTGCTATTCACCACAGTCTAAAGTCTGAAATTGAACACCAATACCCATACGTATTTTCTGGGGATGCCAATCAGGTAATAGAAGGTTTTACAGCAAATATTTTTCTTAAACGAGGTGCTGTACCAATGTTTCATAAACCATACACGGTACCGCTCAAATTTCGCGAAAATCTAGAAGAAGAAATAAATCGCATGGTGAAAAAGGGAATTATAGTCCCTGTTCGTTCGATTGAGGACATCTAAGCAAATTTATCGATTTTCAATTTTTTTTTTTTGTAAAACCGATTTAACGGGAGCCTTTCTCCAAGTACGATTGTCACGCACAACTCTAGAGTTACGTATCATAAATACCCACCGTGGATGATGCAGGTATACAAGAATGCCATTTGGGATAAGTTCGGCGCCCTCAGTATTTCAGTCTATTATAGATCAAATTTTGCTCGGAACAAAATCTATTCCGTATTTAGATGATATCCTTATTGGTGGCAGTACGCTACATGAATGCAAGGAAAATTTATTCCATGTGTTGGATTAATTCAATCAGCATAAAGTGCAAATATATTGGGCCCGATTGCGATTTTTTGAAACAGAAATTGAACATCTCGGTTTCATGCTCACATCTGACGGAATTCGTCCATGTCAAGCTAAAGTGGAAGCAATATGTCTTGCTCCAGCGCCTAAAGATATAGGTCAATTACAGTCGTTCTTAGGTCTTTTGAACTACTTCCACAAATTTTAGCCAAATCTGTCGTTGGAATTACATCCGTTATATAAACTGTTAAGGAGAGAAAGTAGATTCGCGTGGTCAGTCGAGTGTGAAAACGCATTTAAAAAGTGTAAAGAATTGTTGATCTCCAATGATGTATTAGAGCCGTATGATCCACAAAAGCCACTAATACTAACTACGGATGCCAGTCCGTATGGAGTTGGTGCTATTTTATCTCCTTAGTGGGACAAGTGGAGAAGCCTGTGTATTTTGCGTCATCAACACTCACACACGCACAACGAAATTACGGGCAAATACATAAAGAAGCAGTAGCAGTTGTATTTGGAATAAAAAAAATTCTCATGTATTTGTATGGTACGAGTTTTACTCTCGTTACCGATAGTTCTGCGTTAAAACAAATGTTTAAACCACACAAGAGTTCTTCTGCTGTGGCAATTTCATGATTGCACAGATGGGCTGTAATTTTGTCTAATTACTCCAATAGCGTAGTACATAGTCCTGGTAAATGTATTAGTAATGCCGATGCGTTATCTCGTTTACCGTTGCCAACTGAAAACCGGATTGAGCACATATCAGTTGCTGAAAGTACAGTACAGGGATTTATTGGTATCGAAGAGATAAAAGAGGAGCAGCACAAAGACGCTGTGATCGTTGAACTGCTCAAAGTGACACAAACCGGTTGGCCTAAAGAAGTAGTGGAAAAAGTTAAGCAATATGCAATGACCAGACACAAATGCGAAATAGAAAATGATTGTCTTTATTTTAAGGATCGTGTAGTGGTACCCAATGCCCTTCAGCGCCGTGTGCTGGAGAAACTACATGAAAATCATGATCGGGTAATCAGAATGAAAATGATCGGACGATCATATTTTTGGTGGAAAGGGTTTGATAAAGATATTGTGATTTTTTTAAAGTCGTGCCCCATGTGTCAAAAAACCGCAAAACGTACCAAGGGAAATAGTTACGTCTAGATGGCCTCTAGCCACTCATGCATTACAAAGGATCCATTTGGATTTATTTCATTTTGATGGAAATACCTTTCTGATAATAGTGGATGCCTATTCAAAATTAATTGATGTGAAAATAATACGAAAAACGTGTACGGAGAGTGTATTGGAACGATTGGAAAAAATGTATACTTATTTTGGGTTGCCTTCTAAAGTGTGTTCGGTTAATGATCCACCTTTCAACTCATCTGGGTTAATACATGCGTGTCATTCAAATAATATAAAAGTATTTAAATCTCCTCCCTATCACCCTCAATCCAACGGACTAGCGGAGAGGGGGGTACAGACGATCAAGAATGTGTTGAGAAAGTATCTGATAGATGAGCGATTAAAACCAATACCACTTCAGAAAAAGATTACCAAGATTCTGTTTACTTATCGTAATACTCCATCTACGTCCACTGGCAAAACTCCATCTTCATTATTGTTTAACTATGTCCTTCGCACATTACTAAATAAGAGCTATCCAGTTAAGTTATCCATAGAGAATGATAACAACTATGTACGCAAATCTCCTGACACTAACCGTGTAACGAAATCAGTAAGACCCACTCATCATACCTATAGCCGTGGAGACAAAATATTATATAGAAATCATCAAGAAGATATAGTTAGGTGGATCCCCGCGATAGTATTAGAGAAAATAAGTCCTAGCACTTACTTCATTAATTTACATTGGAATGTTAGAATGGTGCATACCAATCAGATTCGTGCTGCTCAGCTCTCAGGTGAATTTCACCCTACTTGCATATAACTATATCAATGACTGATACTGCGACAGGCAATAATGAAACAAGAGTACCAACCGGAAGAGAAAAAATGCATTCAAAAAGAAAAAGTAGTGAATCATCCTCGCCAAAACTACGCAGATCAAAGAGGATAAAAGCTAGGCAAATGAAAGAATAATCAGAATATTAGGAATGAATTAAATCTCATTTAAAGTTGGGAGGAGTTTTATATACTGAACTATTACTAGCAATAGTAGCCCTGGTAGTAACAACAACACACGCACTTACCGATAATTTGTGTCACTCCAGCAGTGCCTGAAGAATCGAGCACTAATCGCACACTTCATTTTACTCTTAGAGCCACTCTGAACCAGTAAACACACACACTCCAAAGTATATATCATGCACTATTTGCACCTGCCTGGATATGCGAGCAGTTTAGAGCAGTATTTTTAAGCTACTGAACAATTCCAATAACAAAGCATCACTCGCGAACGCTTTGATTAATGCAAACAGCGCTCGAAAAAAATCGAGCACTTCTCGCGAACTAAAATCCACTCATAAAAACGCTGTGACGAATAATCTTACACCAAAGTATACGCCAGGTATACTTTTGGCTAAAGCATCCATATTCGAGAAGTAGTCGAGCAGTTGTCGAGCACCTGCAACATGTCCCAGCAAACCCTCCCAGCCAACAACAGCTATTCCGAACACACTTCTGATTGCAGAAAAGCTGCTTGCAATTTGAGCAGTTTTATTTTTTGTCGCTTGGGTACTGGCGATTTTTGTCCGATGGGAATCCGTTTTTGCTTTTGTCAAAATTCGGACGCCGGAAAGCCGACAGCCTAAAAATTTCCATAAATTTCCGAATTTCCAACGTTTTTCCGACGGAAGCGGATTGCACGCTCGGTTCACATCACTACAATTCAAACCGCACTCAATTCGATCCATAAATGAGCAAGTTATTTACACTTTTGCATTAAACGCGGTATATCCGCCACGTGGTGGTGCTGTCACACTTCTGCCACCTCCGTTTGTTCACTTATTTAGCCTACTTAAGACGTTTTTCACTGCGGTTTTTTGGGTTCGATCAATTGATTGCACACTACCACACCGGAAAGGATCGCTTCCGGACCTATCCGTGCGAAATTGGCCGCAAAAACACACACCCGACACTGCATCACCTCTACCACCCCACCATTGATGCACTTTTTGGACCACGTAGCTTTCGCACTAATTGGCCGATTTTTACACCGCTTTCGGCTTGCGCAACAATTTGACCACCTTATCGACCGTTTTCACTCACTTCCAAACCCGAGAAATTGGGGATTTCCCGAGAAATTGTGTGCCAATCAGCCTTGACGGCTATTGTTGTTGTTTGTGTGGCCTACACGCGCGACATTCCGTCCTAAAAGCAGCGGAAATCCACAGTTTCTTCACTGAAACACAAACCGCTCTCCGATCGGTTCACTTTCACAGGGAAAACTGTGTCCATTTGAGTCTGCTTACCGCACCATGTGCTGGAACAATGGGCCACTTTGAAACACATTTTTTCACCAATTTTGGAGCCATTTTTACTTTTGTACAGTAAAACTTGCCATTTTACCTCCATTGTGCACAATATCTGGTGGATCGAGCACAATTTTACACCCTTTTTTAACCAAATAAAAACGGAGCGCACTTTGCACAGAGTGCCACGCGCACCGGATGACAGCTCGACACTGCTACAGTGACATTACACTGCCCAAGCACAACCAAGGTGTATGTATTTAGAACAAGGTTTATGTATTTCGAACAAGGTGTATGTATTTAGAAGGTGAATTTTGGTCCATTTGACAGAGCACCATTTTCCAAGTTATCTGTTCCCCCTGCTTTCGTAAATGTTTTGGTAAATATATTCGTTAACGAAATTTCCTCGAAAAAATTTACGAAATTCCAAATTATTTAGAGGATTCTTTGCTTATGTTTGGATTCTGTTTGTTTACACTTTCAATGAACCTTGCTCATAAAATGAACCGGAACCATGTTCATTGAATGTAAACCGCTGATGGCGGACGGTTATCACAACGGATTTACATCCACGGAAGGCTTTCGGAAGGAATTATGGCGTATTTTTAGGAGACGGATGGGTTCTGTTCGGTCCGAACTGGAAGAGAACGCGCGAAAGAATGGCTTTATTCTCACTGCAGTTTGCCTTGCCCAGGTCGCAAAGGGCTATTCGTATGTACACAATGGGTAACATTCATTCGGACGTTACAACTCGGCTATCCTGAACATAAATTACCCTACATTTACCATCCGGTGGGCTCAGCCCAACATCTTATTTGACTAGCTTCGAGAACCCCATCGTAGGGTAACTGTGTGAGTTAACATCCTTCTACTTCGGGTACCACGTATGTATCTGTTATATACTGTACTATTACTAGCAATAGTAGCCTTAGTAGTAGTAAGCGCTCCACCTTGATCACACATACATCTTAGGTAGCATTAGTATAAAAGCCCTCGTCAAAATGATTATACCGTTCTTTCTCCGTTATATGTAATAAAGTAAAGAATCAACACACCGTAACTACCCGCAATCATAACATAATTTTGGCGACGAGGATTAAAAAGGATAAACGCGGAACGGAACTTTTGCTTTTGTGTAAATCGTGTGGAGTTAATCGATGGTAAAGCAGTAAATCCGTCGATTTGTCGGTAAATCTCATGTCGGAGATCAGTGTCGGTAGTGTAGTGCTGGTGTGTACGGCAACAAAGGATGCCCAACGAGAAGGAACAAAACCGTCCACGTCAGGCACGATGAAAGTAAATGTGGCTATGTCTATGTTCGGCTACATGGAACCGTTTGTGATCGGGGAGAATTTCGACGAGTATTTTAGTCGCCTGCAACAATTCTTCATCGTTATTGATGTGGAAGAAACCAAGAAAGTGCCAATGTTAGTGACAATGGCTGGACCGTCACTTTATTCGATAGCCAATCGAATATGTTCGCCAGAGGATCCGTGTTCAAAACCGTGTAAGAACCAGATCGAACTGCTGAAGCAGCATTTAGCGCCAAAGGTCAACGTAATGGCCGAACGCTGCAAGTACCACAAGTGCGAACAAGCAGCAAACCAGACAATAACGGAGTTCATCATCGAGCTAAAAGCGTTATCACAATCGTGTGATTTCGGCACGACGTTTTTGTCGCAAGCGCTACGAGATCGATGCGTCGCAGGATTGCAAAACTCCGGGTTGCGAACCAAGCTCCTAGCAGAAGGTGATCTCACGTTGGAAAAAGCTTGTGAGATTGGAAGAAGTTGCAGGATGTTGGAAGTTGGAAGATGCAAGGACCAGCAAAATTGGACCAGTGGAAGTCGTCGGATCGAACGCCAGTAAGAAATAGCAAGCGTTTGTCTACGCGTTCTTTACCAGCAAGGCATCGAGATAATAAATCCTTTCGTTGTGGTAGAAATCATAACCCCGAGATCATTCCCTGTCCTGCCAAACAATGGAAGTGTTACGCATGCGGTAACATTGGTCTTGTGGGACGACAAGAGTGTTCCAAACGGTATCAGGGCAAACTATTCGTCCGGTAGGAGAGCTACCAGTAAGCGCAAAAAACAGGTATGAAGATTTCGTTTCGCTATACATGTTTGTTCTGGAACCGGAGAAAAAGAAGATGCTTACACCGCTCCTCGGTCGCTCGAGCTTAGATGTCCTTATACCAGAATGGAGAAAATTGGTAAGTCTGAATTACTCGTCTCTTAGTGCTATTCACCACAGTCTAAAGTCTGAAATTGAACACCAATACCCATACGTATTTTCTGGGGATGCCAATCAGGTAATAGAAGGTTTTACAGCAAATATTTTTCTTAAACGAGGTGCTGTACCAATGTTTCATAAACCATACACGGTACCGCTCAAATTTCGCGAAAATCTAGAAGAAGAAATAAATCGCATGGTGAAAAAGGGAATTATAGTCCCTGTTCGTTCGATTGAGGACATCTAAGCAAATTTATCGATTTTCAATTTTTTTTTTTTTTTGTAAAACCGATTTAACGGGAGCCTTTCTCCAAGTACGATTGTCACGCACAACTCTAGAGTTACGTATCATAAATACCCACCGTGGATGATGCATGTATACAAGAATGCCATTTGGGATAAGTTCGGCGCCCTCAGTATTTCAGTCTATTATAGATCAAATTTTGCTCGGAACAAAATCTATTCCGTATTAGATGATATCCTTATTGGTGGCAATACGCTACATGAATGCAAGGAAAATTTATTCCATGTATTGGATTAATTAAATAAGCATAAAGTGCAAATATATTGGGCCCGATCGCGATTTTTTGAAACAGAAATTGAACATCTCGGTTTCATGCTCACATCTGACGGAATTCGTCCATGTCAAGCTAAAGTGGAAGCAATCTGTCTTGCTCCAGCGCCTAAAGATATAGGTCAATTACAGTCGTTCTTAGGTCTTTTGAACTACTTCCAAAAATTTTAGCCAAATCTGTCGTTGGAATTACATCCGTTATATAAACTGTTAAGGAGAGAAAGTAGATTCGCGTGGTCAGTCGAGTGTGAAAACGCATTTAAAAAGTGTAAAGAATTGTTGATCTCCAATGATGTATTAGAGCCGTATGATCCACAAAAGCCACTAATACTAACTACGGATGCCAGTCCGTATGGAGTTGGTGCTATTTTATCTCCTTAGTGGGACAAGTGGAGAAGCCTGTGTATTTTGCGTCATCAACACTCACACACGCACAACGAAATTACGGGCAAATACATAAAGAAGCAGTAGCAGTTGTATTTGGAATAAAAAAAATTCACATGTATTTGTATGGTACGAGTTTTACTCTCGTTACCGATAGTTCTGCGTTAAAACAAATGTTTAAACCACACAAGAGTTCTTCTGCTGTGGCAATTTCATGATTGCACAGATGGGCTGTAATTTTGTCTAATTACTCCAATAGCGTAGTACATAGGCCTGGTAAATGTATTAGTAATGCCGATGCGTTATCTCGTTTACCGTTGCCAACTGAAAACCGGATTGAGCACATATCAGTTGCTGAAAGTACAGTACAGGGATTTATTGGTATCGAAGAGATAAAAGAGGAGCAGCACAAAGACGCTGTGATCGTTGAACTGCTCAAAGTGACACAAACCGGTTGGCCTAAAGAAGTAGTGGAAAAAGTTAAGCAATATGCAATGACCAGACACAAATGCGAAATAGAAAATGATTGTCTTTATTTTGAGGATCGTGTAGTGGTACCCAAGGCCCTTCAGCGCCGTGTGCTGGAGAAACTACATGAAAATCATGATCGGGTAATCAGAATGAAAATGATCGGACGATCATATTTTTGGTGGAAAGGGTTTAATAAAGATATTGTGAATTTTTTAAAGTCGTGCCCCATGTGTCAAAAAACCGCAAAACGTACCAAGGGAAATAGCTACGTCTAGATGGCCTCTAGCCACATTTGGATTTATTTCATTTTGATGGAAATACCTTTCTGATAATAGTGGATGCCTATTCAAAATTAATAGATGTGAAAATAATACGAATAACGTGTACGGAGAGTGTATTGGAACGATTGGAAAAAATGTATACTTATTTTGGGTTGCCTTCTGAAGTGTGTTCGGATAATGATCCACCTTTCAACTCATCTGGTTTTATACATGCGTGTAATTCAAATAATATAAAAGTATTTAAATCTCCTCCTTATCACCCTCAATCCAACGGACTAGCGGAGAGGGGGGTACAGACGATCAAGAATGTGTTGAGAAAGTATCTGATAGATGAGCGATTAAAACCAATACCACTTCAGAAAAAGATTACCAAGATTCTGTTTACTAATCGTAATACTCCATCTACGTCCACTGGCAAAACTCCATCTTCATTATTGTTTAACTATGTGCTTCGCACATTACTAAATAAGAGCTATCCAGTTAAGTTATCCATAGAGAATGATAAAAACTATGTACGCAAATCTCCTGACACTAACCGTGTAACGAATAGCAATACGGCCAGGCCGTTCTTTATGAATAAAAAAAAAAAAAAAAAAAAAAACCGTGTAACGAAATCAGTAAGACCCACTCATCATACCTATAGCCGTGGAGACAAAATATTATATAGAAATCATCAAGAAGATATAGTTAGGTGGATCCCCGCGATAGTATTAGAGAAAATAAGTCCTAGCACTTACTTCATTAATTTACATTGGAATGTTAGAATGGTGCATACCAATCAGATTCGTGCTGCTCAGCTCTCAGGTGAATTTCACCCTACTTTGCATATAACTATATCAATGACTGATACTGCGACAGGAAATAATGAAACAAGAGTACCAACCGGAAGAGAAAAAATGCATTCAAAAAGAAAAAGTAGTGAATCATCCTCGCCAAAACTACGCAGATCAAAGAGGATAAAAGCTAGGCAAATGAAAGAATAACCATAACATTAGGAATGAATTAAATCTCATTTAAAGTTGGGAGGAGTTTTATATGCTGAACTATTACTAGCAATAGTAGCCCTGGTAGTTACAACAACACACGCACTTACCGATAATTTGTGTCACTCCAGCAGTGCTTGAAGAATCGAGCACTAATCGCACACTTCATTTTACTCTTAGAGCCACTCTGAACCAGTAAACACACACACTCCAAAGTATATATCATGCACTATTTGCACCTGCCTGGATATGCGAGCAGTTTAGAGCAGTATTTTTAAGCTACTAAACAATTCCAATAACAAAGCATCACTCGCGAACGCTTTGATTAATTCAAACAGCGCTCGAAAAAAATCGAGCACTTCTCGCGAACTAAAATCCACTCATAAAAACGCTGTGACGAATAATCTTACACCAAAGTATACGCCAGGTATACTTTTGGCTAAAGCATCCATATTCGAGAAGTAGTCGAGCAGTTGTCGAGCACCTGCAACATGTCCCAGCAAACCCTCCCAGCCAACAACAGCTATTCCGAACACACTTCTGATTGCAGAAAAGCTGCTTGCAATTTGAGCAGTTTTATTTTTTGTCGCTTGGGTACTGGCGATTTTTGTCCGATGGGAATCCGTTTTTGCTTTTGTCAAAATTCGGACACCGCCCACTGGTCCTGTCGAGCAGTTTCCGCACAAGGTCCTCAGCTTTGTACCCAATTTTGTGCTCGTGTGCAACATTCCATATTGCTATCCCTCTTTGCCAGTACGGCAATGATCGTCTGTGCTGCTCTGTCAATTCTTCCACAGCCTGTGTCCATGTGTATACGTGTGTATGCCACTGCTCGACCGTGTAAACGCGCGGTATTGGTATGTATTGTCGCGTCGGTGTAGACTTGACAGGTACGGTGCCGACACGGAAACAAACGATTGGCCGCAGTTGCTGTTATGGATTAGAATTGTGTTAAGGCAAAACAAATTTGCCAGCCAAAACATCCGCGTCACGTCGAGATCGCTCCTGTATCGGAGGGACCGTCGCATTAATCAATTGTGTTAAAAATTTGCGGGAAAAACGTAGTGCAATGAAAGCCTTTGGCTCTCTTACGGAGCCGGCGTAGGAAGCTTCCGGATGTGTTTCGGAGCCGGCATCGGATACTATCGGAGTGTTTAAAGAGGCGGATGAGGTCTCTGAGGGCCAAAGCCTCTTTTAATAAATGATTTAAAAAGAGATGTTTTGTTTGTGAAGCAAATAGTGGCAAGGCGAAAGAAAACACATATCACAATACATACAAACAGCGTGATCACACACACATGTATACCCCTGGAGCGCAAACGCTCACGCACACCACCCCATAAGCCCGAATCCGAACGTCCTCAGAATGTCCTCAGCCCATGTAAAAACGTCCTCAATTTTGTATGGCCGGCGGGCTTGAGACACAAAATTAGGACGTTGCATGCGGATTCGAGCACTTGTATGACGAGTGGGCGGAAAGCCGACAGCCTAAAAATTTCCATACATTTCCGAATTTCCAACGTTTTTCCGACGGAAGCGGATTGCACGCTCGGTTCACATCACTACAATTCAAACCGCACTCAATTCGATCCATAAATGAGCAAGTTATTTACACTTTTGCATTAAACGCGGTATATCCGCCACGTGGTGGTGCTGTCACACTTCTGCCACCTCCGTTTGTTCACTTATTTAGCCTACTTAAGACGTTTTTCACTGCGGTTTTTTGGGTTCGATCAATTGATTGCACACTACCACACCGGAAAGGATCGCTTCCGGACTTATCCGTGCGAAATTGGCCGCAAAAACACACACCCGACACTGCATCACCTCTACCACCCCACCATTGATGCACTTTTTGGACCACGTAGCTTTCGCACTAATTGGCCGATTTTTACACCGCTTTCGGCTTGCGCAACAATTTGGCCACCTTATCGACCGTTTTCACTCACTTCCAAACCCGAGAAATTGGGGATTTCCCGAGAAATTGTGTGCCAATCAGCCTTGACGGCTATTGTTGTTGTTTGTGTGGCCTACACGCGCGACATTCCGTCCTAAAAGCAGCGGAAATCCACAGTTTCTTCACTGAAACCACTTTATTGACCATTTATCACTTAACTGAAACACAAACCGCTCTCCGATCGGTTCACTTTCACAGGGAAAACTGTGTCCATTTGAGTCTGCTTACCGCACCATGTGCTGGAACAATGGGCCACTTTGAAACACATTTTTTCACCAATTTTGGAGCCATTTTTACTTTTGTACAGTAAAACTTGCCATTTTACCTCCATTGTGCACAATATCTGGTGGATCGAGCACAATTTTACACCCTTTTTTAACCAAATAAAAACGGAGCGCACTTTGCACAGAGTGCCACGCGCACCGGATGACAGCTCGACACTGCTACAGTGACATTACACTGCCCAAGCACAACCAAGGTGTATGTATTTAGAACAAGGTTTATGTATTTCGAACAAGGTGTATGTATTTAGAAGGTGAATTTTGGTCCATTTGACAGAGCACCATTTTCCAAGTTATCTGTTCCCCCTGCTTTCGTAAATGTTTTGGTAAATATATTCGTTAACGAAATTTCCTCGAAAAAATTTACGAAATTCCAAATTATTTAGAGGATTCTTTGCTTATGTTTGGATTCTGTTTGTTTACACTTTCAATGAACCTTGCTCATAAAATGAACCGGAACCATGTTCATTGAATGTAAACCGCTGATGGCGGACGGTTATCACAACGGATTTACATCCACGGAAGGCTTTCGGAAGGAATTATGGCGTATTTTTAGGAGACGGATGGGTTCTGTTCGGTCCGAACTGGAAGAGAACGCGCGAAAGAATGGCTTTATTCTCACTGCAGTTTGCCTTGCCCAGGTCGCAAAGGGCTATTCGTATGTACACAATGGGTAACATTCATTCGGACGTTACAACTCGGCTATCCTGAACATAAATTACCCTACATTTACCATCCGGTGGGCTCAGCCCAACATCTTATTTGACTAGCTTCGAGAACCCCATCGTAGGGTAACTGTGTGAGTTAACATCCTTCTACTTCGGGTACCACGTATGTATCTGTTATATACTGTACTATTACTAGCAATAGTAGCCTTAGTAGTAGTAAGCGCTCCACCTTGATCACACATACATCTTAGGTAGCATTAGTATAAAAGCCCTCGTCAAAATGATTATACCGTTCTTTCTCCGTTATATGTAATAAAGTAAAGAATCAACACACCGTAACTACCCGCAATCATAACATAATTTTGGCGACGAGGATTAAAAAGGATAAACGCGGAACGGAACTTTTGCTTTTGTGTAAATCGTGTGGAGTTAATCGATGGTAAAGCAGTAAATCCGTCGATTTGTCGGTAAATCTCATGTCGGAGATCAGTGTCGGTAGTGTAGTGCTGGTGTGTACGGCAACAAAGGATGCCCAACGAGAAGGAACAAAACCGTCCACGTCAGGCACGATGAAAGTAAATGTGGCTATGTCTATGTTCGGCTACATGGAACCGTTTGTGATCGGGGAGAATTTCGACGAGTATTTTAGTCGCCTGCAACAATTCTTCATCGTTATTGATGTGGAAGAAACCAAGAAAGTGCCAATGTTAGTGACAATGGCTGGACCGTCACTTTATTCGATAGCCAATCGAATATGTTCGCCAGAGGATCCGTGTTCAAAACCGTGTAAGAACCAGATCGAACTGCTGAAGCAGCATTTAGCGCCAAAGGTCAACGTAATGGCCGAACGCTGCAAGTACCACAAGTGCGAACAAGCAGCAAACCAGACAATAACGGAGTTCATCATCGAGCTAAAAGCGTTATCACAATCGTGTGATTTCGGCACGACGTTTTTGTCGCAAGCGCTACGAGATCGATGCGTCGCAGGATTGCAAAACTCCGGGTTGCGAACCAAGCTCCTAGCAGAAGGTGATCTCACGTTGGAAAAAGCTTGTGAGATTGGAAGAAGTTGCAGGATGTTGGAAGTTGGAAGATGCAAGGACCAGCAAAATTGGACCAGTGGAAGTCGTCGGATCGAACGCCAGTAAGAAATAGCAAGCGTTTGTCTACGCGTTCTTTACCAGCAAGGCATCGAGATAATAAATCCTTTCGTTGTGGTAGAAATCATAACCCCGAGATCATTCCCTGTCCTGCCAAACAATGGAAGTGTTACGCATGCGGTAACATTGGTCTTGTGGGACGACAAGAGTGTTCCAAACGGTATCAGGGCAAACTATTCGTCCGGTAGGAGAGCTACCAGTAAGCGCAAAAAACAGGTATGAAGATTTCGTTTCGCTATACATGTTTGTTCTGGAACCGGAGAAAAAGAAGATGCTTACACCGCTCCTCGGTCGCTCGAGCTTAGATGTCCTTATACCAGAATGGAGAAAATTGGTAAGTCTGAATTACTCGTCTCTTAGTGCTATTCACCACAGTCTAAAGTCTGAAATTGAACACCAATACCCATACGTATTTTCTGGGGATGCCAATCAGGTAATAGAAGGTTTTACAGCAAATATTTTTCTTAAACGAGGTGCTGTACCAATGTTTCATAAACCATACACGGTACCGCTCAAATTTCGCGAAAATCTAGAAGAAGAAATAAATCGCATGGTGAAAAAGGGAATTATAGTCCCTGTTCGTTCGATTGAGGACATCTAAGCAAATTTATCGATTTTCAATTTTTTTTTTTTTTGTAAAACCGATTTAACGGGAGCCTTTCTCCAAGTACGATTGTCACGCACAACTCTAGAGTTACGTATCATAAATACCCACCGTGGATGATGCAGGTATACAAGAATGCCATTTGGGATAAGTTCGGCGCCCTCAGTATTTCAGTCTATTATAGATCAAATTTTGCTCGGAACAAAATCTATTCCGTATTAGATGATATCCTTATTGGTGGCAGTACGCTACATGAATGCAAGGAAAATTTATTCCATGTATTGGATTAATTAAATAAGCATAAAGTGCAAATATATTGGGCCCGATCGCGATTTTTTGAAACAGAAATTGAACATCTCGGTTTCATGCTCACATCTGACGGAATTCGTCCATGTCAAGCTAAAGTGGAAGCAATCTGTCTTGCTCCAGCGCCTAAAGATATAGGTCAATTACAGTCGTTCTTAGGTCTTTTGAACTACTTCCACAAATTTTAGCCAAATCTGTCGTTGGAATTACATCCGTTATATAAACTGTTAAGGAGAGAAAGTAGATTCTCGTGGTCAGTCGAGTGTGAAAACGCATTTAAAAAGTGTAAAGAATTGTTGATCTCCAATGATGTATTAGAGCCGTATGATCCACAAAAGCCACTAATACTAACTACGGATGCCAGTCCGTATGGAGTTGGTGCTATTTTATCTCCTTAGTGGGACAAGTGGAGAAGCCTGTGTATTTTGCGTCATCAACACTCACACACGCACAACGAAATTACGGGCAAATACATAAAGAAGCAGTAGCAGTTGTATTTGGAATAAAAAAAATTCACATGTATTTGTATGGTACGAGTTTTACTCTCGTTACCGATAGTTCTGCGTTAAAACAAATGTTTAAACCACACAAGAGTTCTTCTGCTGTGGCAATTTCATGATTGCACAGATGGGCTGTAATTTTGTCTAATTACTCCAATAGCGTAGTACATAGGCCTGGTAAATGTATTAGTAATGCCGATGCGTTATCTCGTTTACCGTTGCCAACTGAAAACCGGATTGAGCACATATCAGTTGCTGAAAGTACAGTACAGGGATTTATTGGTATCGAAGAGATAAAAGAGGAGCAGCACAAAGACGCTGTGATCGTTGAACTGCTCAAAGTGACACAAACCGGTTGGCCTAAAGAAGTAGTGGAAAAAGTTAAGCAATATGCAATGACCAGACACAAATGCGAAATAGAAAATGATTGTCTTTATTTTGAGGATCGTGTAGTGGTACCCAAGGCCCTTCAGCGCCGTGTGCTGGAGAAACTACATGAAAATCATGATCGGGTAATCAGAATGAAAATGATCGGACGATCATATTTTTGGTGGAAAGGGTTTAATAAAGATATTGTGAATTTTTTAAAGTCGTGCCCCATGTGTCAAAAAACCGCAAAACGTACCAAGGGAAATAGCTACGTCTAGATGGCCTCTAGCCACATTTGGATTTATTTCATTTTGATGGAAATACCTTTCTGATAATAGTGGATGCCTATTCAAAATTAATAGATGTGAAAATAATACGAATAACGTGTACGGAGAGTGTATTGGAACGATTGGAAAAAATGTATACTTATTTTGGGTTGCCTTCTGAAGTGTGTTCGGATAATGATCCACCTTTCAACTCATCTGGTTTTATACATGCGTGTAATTCAAATAATATAAAAGTATTTAAATCTCCTCCTTATCACCCTCAATCCAACGGACTAGCGGAGAGGGGGGTACAGACGATCAAGAATGTGTTGAGAAAGTATCTGATAGATGAGCGATTAAAACCAATACTACTTCAGAAAAAGATTACCAAGATTCTGTTTACTAATCGTAATACTCCATCTACGTCCACTGGCAAAACTCCATCTTCATTATTGTTTAACTATGTGCTTCGCACATTACTAAATAAGAGCTATCCAGTTAAGTTATCCATAGAGAATGATAAAAACTATGTACGCAAATCTCCTGACACTAACCGTGTAACGAATAGCAATACGGCCAGGCCGTTCTTTATGAATAAAAAAAAAAAAAAAAAAAAAAACCGTGTAACGAAATCAGTAAGACCCACTCATCATACCTATAGCCGTGGAGACAAAATATTATATAGAAATCATCAAGAAGATATAGTTAGGTGGATCCCCGCGATAGTATTAGAGAAAATAAGTCCTAGCACTTACTTCATTAATTTACATTGGAATGTTAGAATGGTGCATACCAATCAGATTCGTGCTGCTCAGCTCTCAGGTGAATTTCACCCTACTTTGCATATAACTATATCAATGACTGATACTGCGACAGGAAATAATGAAACAAGAGTACCAACCGGAAGAGAAAAAATGCATTCAAAAAGAAAAAGTAGTGAATCATCCTCGCCAAAACTACGCAGATCAAAGAGGATAAAAGCTAGGCAAATGAAAGAATAACCATAACATTAGGAATGAATTAAATCTCATTTAAAGTTGGGAGGAGTTTTATATGCTGAACTATTACTAGCAATAGTAGCCCTGGTAGTAACAACAACACACGCACTTACCGATAATTTGTGTCACTCCAGCAGTGCTTGAAGAATCGAGCACTAATCGCACACTTCATTTTACTCTTAGAGCCACTCTGAACCAGTAAACACACACACTCCAAAGTATATATCATGCACTATTTGCACCTGCCTGGATATGCGAGCAGTTTAGAGCAGTATTTTTAAGCTACTAAACAATTCCAATAACAAAGCATCACTCGCGAACGCTTTGATTAATTCAAACAGCGCTCGAAAAAAATCGAGCACTTCTCGCGAACTAAAATCCACTCATAAAAACGCTGTGACGAATAATCTTACACCAAAGTATACGCCAGGTATACTTTTGGCTAAAGCATCCATATTCGAGAAGTAGTCGAGCAGTTGTCGAGCACCTGCAACATGTCCCAGCAAACCCTCCCAGCCAACAACAGCTATTCCGAACACACTTCTGATTGCAGAAAAGCTGCTTGCAATTTGAGCAGTTTTATTTTTTGTCGCTTGGGTACTGGCGATTTTTGTCCGATGGGAATCCGTTTTTGCTTTTGTCAAAATTCGGACACCGGAAAGCCGACAGCCTAAAAATTTCCATACATTTCCGAATTTCCAACGTTTTTCCGACGGAAGCGGATTGCACGCTCGGTTCACATCACTACAATTCAAACCGCACTCAATTCGATCCATAAATGAGCAAGTTATTTACACTTTTGCATTAAACGCGGTATATCCGCCACGTGGTGGTGCTGTCACACTTCTGCCACCTCCGTTTGTTCACTTATTTAGCCTACTTAAGACGTTTTTCACTGCGGTTTTTTGGGTTCGATCAATTGATTGCACACTACCACACCGGAAAGGATCGCTTCCGGACTTATCCGTGCGAAATTGGCCGCAAAAACACACACCCGACACTGCATCACCTCTACCACCCCACCATTGATGCACTTTTTGGACCACGTAGCTTTCGCACTAATTGGCCGATTTTTACCCCGCTTTCGGCTTGCGCAACAATTTGGCCACCTTATCGACCGTTTTCACTCACTTCCAAACCCGAGAAATTGGGGATTTCCCGAGAAATTGTGTGCCAATCAGCCTTGACGGCTATTGTTGTTGTTTGTGTGGCCTACACGCGCGACATTCCGTCCTAAAAGCAGCGGAAATCCACAGTTTCTTCACTGAAACCACTTTATTGACCATTTATCACTTAACTGAAACACAAACCGCTCTCCGATCGGTTCACTTTCACAGGGAAAACTGTGTCCATTTGAGTCTGCTTACCGCACCATGTGCTGGAACAATGGGCCACTTTGAAACACATTTTTTCACCAATTTTGGAGCCATTTTTACTTTTGTACAGTAAAACTTGCCATTTTACCTCCATTGTGCACAATATCTGGTGGATCGAGCACAATTTTACACCCTTTTTTAACCAAATAAAAACGGAGCGCACTTTGCACAGAGTGCCACGCGCACCGGATGACAGCTCGACACTGCTACAGTGACATTACACTGCCCAAGCACAACCAAGGTGTATGTATTTAGAACAAGGTTTATGTATTTCGAACAAGGTGTATGTATTTAGAAGGTGAATTTTGGTCCATTTGACAGAGCACCATTTTCCAAGTTATCTGTTCCCCCTGCTTTCGTAAATGTTTTGGTAAATATATTCGTTAACGAAATTTCCTCGAAAAAATTTACGAAATTCCAAATTATTTAGAGGATTCTTTGCTTATGTTTGGATTCTGTTTGTTTACACTTTCAATGAACCTTGCTCATAAAATGAACCGGAACCATGTTCATTGAATGTAAACCGCTGATGGCGGACGGTTATCACAACGGATTTACATCCACGGAAGGCTTTCGGAAGGAATTATGGCGTATTTTTAGGAGACGGATGGGTTCTGTTCGGTCCGAACTGGAAGAGAACGCGCGAAAGAATGGCTTTATTCTCACTGCAGTTTGCCTTGCCCAGGTCGCAAAGGGCTATTCGTATGTACACAATGGGTAACATTCATTCGGACGTTACAACTCGGCTATCCTGAACATAAATTACCCTACATTTACCATCCGGTGGGCTCAGCCCAACATCTTATTTGACTAGCTTCGAGAACCCCATCGTAGGGTAACTGTGTGAGTTAACATCCTTCTACTTCGGGTACCACGTATGTATCTGTTATATACTGTACTATTACTAGCAATAGTAGCCTTAGTAGTAGTAAGCGCTCCACCTTGATCACACATACATCTTAGGTAGCATTAGTATAAAAGCCCTCGTCAAAATGATTATACCGTTCTTTCTCCGTTATATGTAATAAAGTAAAGAATCAACACACCGTAACTACCCGCAATCATAACATAATTTTGGCGACGAGGATTAAAAAGGATAAACGCGGAACGGAACTTTTGCTTTTGTGTAAATCGTGTGGAGTTAATCGATGGTAAAGCAGTAAATCCGTCGATTTGTCGGTAAATCTCATGTCGGAGATCAGTGTCGGTAGTGTAGTGCTGGTGTGTACGGCAACAAAGGATGCCCAACGAGAAGGAACAAAACCGTCCACGTCAGGCACGATGAAAGTAAATGTGGCTATGTCTATGTTCGGCTACATGGAACCGTTTGTGATCGGGGAGAATTTCGACGAGTATTTTAGTCGCCTGCAACAATTCTTCATCGTTATTGATGTGGAAGAAACCAAGAAAGTGCCAATGTTAGTGACAATGGCTGGACCGTCACTTTATTCGATAGCCAATCGAATATGTTCGCCAGAGGATCCGTGTTCAAAACCGTGTAAGAACCAGATCGAACTGCTGAAGCAGCATTTAGCGCCAAAGGTCAACGTAATGGCCGAACGCTGCAAGTACCACAAGTGCGAACAAGCAGCAAACCAGACAATAACGGAGTTCATCATCGAGCTAAAAGCGTTATCACAATCGTGTGATTTCGGCACGACGTTTTTGTCGCAAGCGCTACGAGATCGATGCGTCGCAGGATTGCAAAACTCCGGGTTGCGAACCAAGCTCCTAGCAGAAGGTGATCTCACGTTGGAAAAAGCTTGTGAGATTGGAAGAAGTTGCAGGATGTTGGAAGTTGGAAGATGCAAGGACCAGCAAAATTGGACCAGTGGAAGTCGTCGGATCGAACGCCAGTAAGAAATAGCAAGCGTTTGTCTACGCGTTCTTTACCAGCAAGGCATCGAGATAATAAATCCTTTCGTTGTGGTAGAAATCATAACCCCGAGATCATTCCCTGTCCTGCCAAACAATGGAAGTGTTACGCATGCGGTAACATTGGTCTTGTGGGACGACAAGAGTGTTCCAAACGGTATCAGGGCAAACTATTCGTCCGGTAGGAGAGCTACCAGTAAGCGCAAAAAACAGGTATGAAGATTTCGTTTCGCTATACATGTTTGTTCTGGAACCGGAGAAAAAGAAGATGCTTACACCGCTCCTCGGTCGCTCGAGCTTAGATGTCCTTATACCAGAATGGAGAAAATTGGTAAGTCTGAATTACTCGTCTCTTAGTGCTATTCACCACAGTCTAAAGTCTGAAATTGAACACCAATACCCATACGTATTTTCTGGGGATGCCAATCAGGTAATAGAAGGTTTTACAGCAAATATTTTTCTTAAACGAGGTGCTGTACCAATGTTTCATAAACCATACACGGTACCGCTCAAATTTCGCGAAAATCTAGAAGAAGAAATAAATCGCATGGTGAAAAAGGGAATTATAGTCCCTGTTCGTTCGATTGAGGACATCTAAGCAAATTTATCGATTTTCAATTTTTTTTTTTTGTAAAACCGATTTAACGGGAGCCTTTCTCCAAGTACGATTGTCACGCACAACTCTAGAGTTACGTATCATAAATACCCACCGTGGATGATGCATGTATACAAGAATGCCATTTGGGATAAGTTCGGCGCCCTCAGTATTTCAGTCTATTATAGATCAAATTTTGCTCGGAACAAAATCTATTCCGTATTAGATGATATCCTTATTGGTGGCAATACGCTACATGAATGCAAGGAAAATTTATTCCATGTATTGGATTAATTAAATAAGCATAAAGTGCAAATATATTGGGCCCGATCGCGATTTTTTGAAACAGAAATTGAACATCTCGGTTTCATGCTCACATCTGACGGAATTCGTCCATGTCAAGCTAAAGTGGAAGCAATCTGTCTTGCTCCAGCGCCTAAAGATATAGGTCAATTACAGTCGTTCTTAGGTCTTTTGAGCTACTTCCAAAAATTTTAGCCAAATCTGTCGTTGGAATTACATCCGTTATATAAACTGTTAAGGAGAGAAAGTAGATTCGCGTGGTCAGTCGAGTGTGAAAACGCATTTAAAAAGTGTAAAGAATTGTTGATCTCCAATGATGTATTAGAGCCGTATGATCCACAAAAGCCACTAATACTAACTACGGATGCCAGTCCGTATGGAGTTGGTGCTATTTTATCTCCTTAGTGGGACAAGTGGAGAAGCCTGTGTATTTTGCGTCATCAACACTCACACACGCACAACGAAATTACGGGCAAATACATAAAGAAGCAGTAGCAGTTGTATTTGGAATAAAAAAAATTCACATGTATTTGTATGGTACGAGTTTTACTCTCGTTACCGATAGTTCTGCGTTAAAACAAATGTTTAAACCACACAAGAGTTCTTCTGCTGTGGCAATTTCATGATTGCACAGATGGGCTGTAATTTTGTCTAATTACTCCAATAGCGTAGTACATAGGCCTGGTAAATGTATTAGTAATGCCGATGCGTTATCTCGTTTACCGTTGCCAACTGAAAACCGGATTGAGCACATATCAGTTGCTGAAAGTACAGTACAGGGATTTATTGGTATCGAAGAGATAAAAGAGGAGCAGCACAAAGACGCTGTGATCGTTGAACTGCTCAAAGTGACACAAACCGGTTGGCCTAAAGAAGTAGTGGAAAAAGTTAAGCAATATGCAATGACCAGACACAAATGCGAAATAGAAAATGATTGTCTTTATTTTGAGGATCGTGTAGTGGTACCCAAGGCCCTTCAGCGCCGTGTGCTGGAGAAACTACATGAAAATCATGATCGGGTAATCAGAATGAAAATGATCGGACGATCATATTTTTGGTGGAAAGGGTTTAATAAAGATATTGTGAATTTTTTAAAGTCGTGCCCCATGTGTCAAAAAACCGCAAAACGTACCAAGGGAAATAGCTACGTCTAGATGGCCTCTAGCCACATTTGGATTTATTTCATTTTGATGGAAATACCTTTCTGATAATAGTGGATGCCTATTCAAAATTAATAGATGTGAAAATAATACGAATAACGTGTACGGAGAGTGTATTGGAACGATTGGAAAAAATGTATACTTATTTTGGGTTGCCTTCTGAAGTGTGTTCGGATAATGATCCACCTTTCAACTCATCTGGTTTTATACATGCGTGTAATTCAAATAATATAAAAGTATTTAAATCTCCTCCTTATCACCCTCAATCCAACGGACTAGCGGAGAGGGGGGTACAGACGATCAAGAATGTGTTGAGAAAGTATCTGATAGATGAGCGATTAAAACCAATACTACTTCAGAAAAAGATTACCAAGATTCTGTTTACTAATCGTAATACTCCATCTACGTCCACTGGCAAAACTCCATCTTCATTATTGTTTAACTATGTGCTTCGCACATTACTAAATAAGAGCTATCCAGTTAAGTTATCCATAGAGAATGATAAAAACTATGTACGCAAATCTCCTGACACTAACCGTGTAACGAATAGCAATACGGCCAGGCCGTTCTTTATGAATAAAAAAAAAAAAAAAAAAAAAAACCGTGTAACGAAATCAGTAAGACCCACTCATCATACCTATAGCCGTGGAGACAAAATATTATATAGAAATCATCAAGAAGATATAGTTAGGTGGATCCCCGCGATAGTATTAGAGAAAATAAGTCCTAGCACTTACTTCATTAATTTACATTGGAATGTTAGAATGGTGCATACCAATCAGATTCGTGCTGCTCAGCTCTCAGGTGAATTTCACCCTACTTTGCATATAACTATATCAATGACTGATACTGCGACAGGAAATAATGAAACAAGAGTACCAACCGGAAGAGAAAAAATGCATTCAAAAAGAAAAAGTAGTGAATCATCCTCGCCAAAACTACGCAGATCAAAGAGGATAAAAGCTAGGCAAATGAAAGAATAACCATAACATTAGGAATGAATTAAATCTCATTTAAAGTTGGGAGGAGTTTTATATGCTGAACTATTACTAGCAATAGTAGCCCTGGTAGTAACAACAACACACGCACTTACCGATAATTTGTGTCACTCCAGCAGTGCTTGAAGAATCGAGCACTAATCGCACACTTCATTTTACTCTTAGAGCCACTCTGAACCAGTAAACACACACACTCCAAAGTATATATCATGCACTATTTGCACCTGCCTGGATATGCGAGCAGTTTAGAGCAGTATTTTTAAGCTACTAAACAATTCCAATAACAAAGCATCACTCGCGAACGCTTTGATTAATTCAAACAGCGCTCGAAAAAAATCGAGCACTTCTCGCGAACTAAAATCCACTCATAAAAACGCTGTGACGAATAATCTTACACCAAAGTATACGCCAGGTATACTTTTGGCTAAAGCATCCATATTCGAGAAGTAGTCGAGCAGTTGTCGAGCACCTGCAACATGTCCCAGCAAACCCTCCCAGCCAACAACAGCTATTCCGAACACACTTCTGATTGCAGAAAAGCTGCTTGCAATTTGAGCAGTTTTATTTTTTGTCGCTTGGGTACTGGCGATTTTTGTCCGATGGGAATCCGTTTTTGCTTTTGTCAAAATTCGGACACCGGAAAGCCGACAGCCTAAAAATTTCCATACATTTCCGAATTTCCAACGTTTTTCCGACGGAAGCGGATTGCACGCTCGGTTCACATCACTACAATTCAAACCGCACTCAATTCGATCCATAAATGAGCAAGTTATTTACACTTTTGCATTAAACGCGGTATATCCGCCACGTGGTGGTGCTGTCACACTTCTGCCACCTCCGTTTGTTCACTTATTTAGCCTACTTAAGACGTTTTTCACTGCGGTTTTTTGGGTTCGATCAATTGATTGCACACTACCACACCGGAAAGGATCGCTTCCGGACTTATCCGTGCGAAATTGGCCGCAAAAACACACACCCGACACTGCATCACCTCTACCACCCCACCATTGATGCACTTTTTGGACCACGTAGCTTTCGCACTAATTGGCCGATTTTTACCCCGCTTTCGGCTTGCGCAACAATTTGGCCACCTTATCGACCGTTTTCACTCACTTCCAAACCCGAGAAATTGGGGATTTCCCGAGAAATTGTGTGCCAATCAGCCTTGACGGCTATTGTTGTTGTTTGTGTGGCCTACACGCGCGACATTCCGTCCTAAAAGCAGCGGAAATCCACAGTTTCTTCACTGAAACCACTTTATTGACCATTTATCACTTAACTGAAACACAAACCGCTCTCCGATCGGTTCACTTTCACAGGGAAAACTGTGTCCATTTGAGTCTGCTTACCGCACCATGTGCTGGAACAATGGGCCACTTTGAAACACATTTTTTCACCGATTTTGGAGCCATTTTTACTTTTGTACAGTAAAACTTGCCATTTTACCTCCATTGTGCACAATATCTGGTGGATCGAGCACAATTTTACACCCTTTTTTAACCAAATAAAAACGGAGCGCACTTTGCACAGAGTGCCACGCGCACCGGATGACAGCTCGACACTGCTACAGTAACATTACACTGTCCAGGCACAACCAAGGTGTATGTATTTAGAACAAGGTTTATGTATTTCGAACAAGGTGTATGTATTTAGAAGGTGAATTTTGGTCCATTTGACAGAGCACCATTTTCCAAGTTATCTGTTCCCCCTGCTTTCGTAAATGTTTTGGTAAATATATTCGTTAACGAAATTTCCTCGAAAAAATTTACGAAATTCCAAATTATTTCGAGGATTCTTTGCTTATGTTTGGATTCTGTTTGTTTACACTTTCAATGAACCTTGCTCATAAAATGAACCGGAACCATGTTCATTGAATGTAAACCGCTGATGGCGGACGGTTATCACAACGGATTTACATCCACGGAAGGCTTTCGGAAGGAATTATGGCGTATTTTTAGGAGACGGATGGGTTCTGTTCGGTCCGAACTGGAAGAGAACGCGCGAAAGAATGGCTTTATTCTCACTGACAGTTTGCCTTGCCCAGGTCGCAAAGGCCTATTCGTATGTACACAATGGGTAACATTTATCCGGACGTTACATCTCGGCTATCCTGAACATAAATTACCCTACATTTACCATCCGGTGGGCTCAGCCCAACATCTTATTTGACTAGCTTCGAGAACCCCATCGTAGGGTAACTGTGTGAGTTAACATCCTTCTACTTCGGGTACCACGTATGTATCTGTTATATACTGAACTATTACTAGCAATAGTAGCCTTAGTAGTAGTAAGCGCTCCACCTTGATCACACATACATCTTAGGTAGCATTAGTATAAAAGCCCTCGTCAAAATGATTATACCGTTCTTTCTCCGTTATATGTAATAAAGTAAAGAATCAACACACCGTAACTACCCGCAATCATAACATAATTTTGGCGACGAGGATTAAAAAGGATAAACGCGGAACGGAACTTTTGCTTTTGTGTAAATCGTGTGGAGTTAATCGATGGTAAAGCAGTAAATCCGTCGATTTGTCGGTAAATCTCATGTCGGAGATCAGTGTCGGTAGTGTAGTGCTGGTGTGTACGGCAACAAAGGATGCCCAACGAGGAAGAACAAAACCGTCCACGTCAGGCATGATGAAAGTAAATGTGGCTATGTCTATGTTCGGCCACATGGAACCTTTTGTGATCGGGGAGAATTTCGACGAGTATGTTAGTCGCCTGCAACAATTCTTCATCGTTATTGATGTGGAAGAAACCAAGAAAGTGCCAATGTTAGTGACAATGGCTGGACCGTCACTTTATTCGATAGCCAATCGAATATGTTCCCCAGAGGATCCGTGTTCAAAACCGTGTAAGAACCAGATCGAGCTGCTGAAGCAGCATTTAGCGCCAAAGGTCAACGTAATGGCCGAACGCTGCAAGTACCACAAGTGCGAACAAGCAGCAAACCAGACAATAACGGAGTTCATCATCGAGCTAAAAGCGTTATCACAATCGTGTGATTTCGGCACGTTTTTGTCGCAAGCGCTACGAGATCGATGCGTCGCAGGATTGCAAAACTCCGGGTTGCGAACCAAGCTCCTAGCAGAAGGTGATCTCACGTTGGAAAAAGCTTGTGAGATTGGAAGAAGTTGCAGGATGTTGGAAGTTGGAAGATGCAAGGACCAGCAAAATTGGACCAGTGGAAGTCGTCGGATCGAACGCCAGTAAGAAATAGCAAGCGTTTGTCTACGCGTTCTTTACCAGCAAGGCATCGAGATAATAAATCCTTTCGTTGTGGTAGAAATCATAACCCCGAGATCATTCCCTGTCCTGCCAAACAATGGAAGTGTTACGCATGCGGTAACATTGGTCTTGTGGGACGACAAGAGTGTTCCAAACGGTATCAGGGCAAACTATTCGTCCGGTAGGAGAGCTACCAGTAAGCGCAAAAAACAGGTATGAAGATTTCGTTTCGCTATACATGTTTGTTCTGGAACCGGAGAAAAAGAAGATGCTTACACCGCTCCTCGGTCGCTCGAGCTTAGATGTCCTTATACCAGAATGGAGAAAATTGGTAAGTCTGAATTACTCGTCTCTTAGTGCTATTCACCACAGTCTAAAGTCTGAAATTGAACACCAATACCCATACGTATTTTCTGGGGATGCCAATCAGGTAATAGAAGGTTTTACAGCAAATATTTTTCTTAAACGAGGTGCTGTACCAATTTTTCATAAACCATACACGGTACCGCTCAAATTTCGCGAAAATCTAGAAGAAGAAATAAATCGCTTGGTGAAAAAGGGAATTATAGTCCCTGTTCGTTCGATTGAGGACATCTTAGCAAATTTATCGATTTTCAATTTTTTTTTTGTAAAACCGATTTAACGGGAGCCTTTCTCCAAGTACGATTGTCACGCACAACTCTAGAGTTACGTATCATAAATACCCACCGTGGATGATGCAGGTATACAAGAATGCCATTTGGGATAAGTTCGGCGCCCTCAGTATTTCAGTCTATTATAGATCAAATTTTGCTCGGAACAAAATCTATTCCGTATTTAGATGATATCCTTATTGGTGGCAGTACGCTACATGAATGCAAGGAAAATTTATTCCATGTGTTGGATTAATTCAATCAGCATAAAGTGCAAATATATTGGGCCCGATTGCGATTTTTTGAAACAGAAATTGAACATCTCGGTTTCTGACGGAATTCGTCCATGTCAAGCTAAAGTGGAAGCAATATGTCTTGCTCCAGCGCCTAAAGATATAGGTCAATTACAGTCGTTCTTAGGTCTTTTGAACTACTTCCACAAATTTTAGCCAAATCTGTCGTTGGAATTACATCCGTTATATAAACTGTTAAGGAGAGAAAGTAGATTCGCGTGGTCAGTCGAGTGTGAAAACGCATTTAAAAAGTGTAAAGAATTGTTGATCTCCAATGATGTATTAGAGCCGTATGATCCACAAAAGCCACTAATACTAACTACGGATGCCAGTCCGTATGGAGTTGGTGCTATTTTATCTCCTTAGTGGGACAAGTGGAGAAGCCTGTGTATTTTGCGTCATCAACACTCACACACGCACAACGAAATTACGGGCAAATACATAAAGAAGCAGTAGCAGTTGTATTTGGAATAAAAAAAATTCTCATGTATTTGTATGGTACGAGTTTTACTCTCGTTACCGATAGTTCTGCGTTAAAACAAATGTTTGAACCACACAAGAGTTCTTCTGCTGTGGCAATTTCATGATTGCACAGATGGGCTGTAATTTTGTCTAATTACTCCAATAGCGTAGTACATAGTCCTGGTAAATGTATTAGTAATGCCGATGCGTTATCTCGTTTACCGTTGCCAACTGAAAACCGGATTGAGCACATATCAGTTGCTGAAAGTACAGTACAGGGATTTATTGGTATCGAAGAGATAAAAGAGGAGCAGCACAAAGACGCTGTGATCGTTGAACTGCTCAAAGTGACACAAACCGGTTGGCCTAAAGAAGTAGTGGAAGAAGTTAAGCAATATGCAATGACCAGACACAAATGCGAAATAGAAAATGATTGTCTTTATTTTAAGGATCGTGTAGTGGTACCCAAGGCCCTTCAGCGCCGTGTGCTGGAGAAACTACATGAAAATCATGATCGGGTAATCAGAATGAAAATGATCGGACGATCATATTTTTGGTGGAAAGGGTTTGATAAAGATATTGTGATTTTTTAAAAGTCGTGCCCCATGTGTCAAAAAACCGCAAAACGTACCAAGGGAAATAGTTACGTCTAGATGGCCTCTAGCCACTCATGCATTCCAAAGGATCCATTTGGATTTATTTCATTTTGATGGAAATACCTTTCTGATAATAGTGGATGCCTATTCAAAATTAATTGATGTGAAAATAATACGAAAAACGTGTACGGAGAGTGTATTGGAACGATTGGAAAAAATGTATACTTATTTTGGGTTGCCTTCTAAAGTGTGTTCGGTTAATGATCCACCTTTCAACTCATCTGGGTTAATACATGCGTGTCATTCAAATAATATAAAAGTATTTAAATCTCCTCCTTATCACCCTCAATCCAACGGACTAGCGGAGAGGGGGGTACAGACGATCAAGAATGTGTTGAGAAAGTATCTGATAGATGAACGATTAAAACCAATACCACTTCAGAAAAAGATTACCAAGATTCTGTTTACTTATCGTAATACTCCATCTACGTCCACTGGCAAAACTCCATCTTCATTATTGTTTAACTATGTGCTTCGCACATTACTAAATAAGAGCTATCCAGTTAAGTTATCCATAGAGAATGATAAAAACTATGTACGCAAATCTCCTGACACTAACCGTGTAACGAAATCAGTAAGACCCACTCATCATACCTATAGCCGTGGAGACAAAATATTATATAGAAATCATCAAGAAGATATAGTTAGGTGGATCCCCGCGATAGTATTAGAGAAAATAAGTATACTAAAATAAGTAGAAGTCCTAGCACTTACTTCATTAATTTACATTGGAATGTTAGAATGGTGCATACCAATCAGATTCGTGCTGCTCAGCTCTCAGGTGAATTTCACCCTACTTGCATATAACTATATCAATGACTGATACTGCGACAGGCAATAATGAAACAAGAGTACCAACCGGAAGAGAAAAAATGCATTCAAAAAGAAAAAGTAGTGAATCATCCTCGCCAAAACTACGCAGATCAAAGAGGATAAAAGCTAGGCAAATGAAAGAATAATCAGAATATTAGGAATGAATTAAATCTCATTTAAAGTTGGGAGGAGTTTTATATACTGAACTATTACTAGCAATAGTAGCCCTGGTAGTAACAACAACACACGCACTTACCGATAATTTGTGTCACTCCAGCAGTGCCTGAAGAATCGAGCACTAATCGCACACTTCATTTTACTCTTAGAGCCACTCTGAACCAGTAAACACACACACTCCAAAGTATATATCATGCACTATTTGCACCTGCCTGGATATGCGAGCAGTTTAGAGCAGTATTTTTAAGCTACTGAACAATTCCAATAACAAAGCATCACTCGCGAACGCTTTGATTAATGCAAACAGCGCTCGAAAAAAATCGAGCACTTCTCGCGAACTAAAATCCACTCATAAAAACGCTGTGACGAATAATCTTACACCAAAGTATACGCCAGGTATACTTTTGGCTAAAGCATCCATATTCGAGAAGTAGTCGAGCAGTTGTCGAGCACCTGCAACATGTCCCAGCAAACCCTCCCAGCCAACAACAGCTATTCCGAACACACTTCTGATTGCAGAAAAGCTGCTTGCAATTTGAGCAGTTTTATTTTTTGTCGCTTGGGTACTGGCGATTTTTGTCCGATGGGAATCCGTTTTTGCTTTTGTCAAAATTCGGACGCCGGAAAGCCGACAGCCTACAAATTTCCATACATTTCCTAATTTCAAACGTTTTTCCGACGGAAGCGGATTGCACGCTCGGTTCACATCACTACAATTCAAACCGCACTCAATTCGATCCATAAATGAGCAAGTTATTTACACTTTTGCATTAAACGCGGTATATCCGCCACGTGGTGGTGCTGTCACACTTCTGCCACCTCCGTTTGTTCACTTATTTAGCCTACTTAAGACGTTTTTCACTGCGGTTTTTTGGGTTCGATCAATTGATTGCACACTACCACACCGGAAAGGATCGCTTCCGGACCTATCCGTGCGAAATTGGCCGCAAAAACACACACCCGACACTGCATCACCTCTACCACCCCACCATTGATGCACTTTTTGGACCACGTAGCTTTCGCACTAATTGGCCGATTTTTACCCCGCTTTCGGCTTGCGCAACAATTTGGCCACCTTATCGACCGTTTTCACTCACTTCCAAACCCGAGAAATTGGGGATTTCCCGAGAAATTGTGTGCCAATCAGCCTTGACGGCTATTGTTGTTGTTTGTGTGGCCTACACGCGCGACATTCCGTCCTAAAAGCAGCGGAAATCCACAGTTTCTTCACTGAAACCACTTTATTGACCATTTATCACTTAACTGAAACACAAACCGCTCTCCGATCGGTTCACTTTCACAGGGAATACTGTATCCATTTGAGTCTGCTTACCGCACCATGTGCTGGAACAATGGGCCACTTTGAAACACATTTTTTCACCGATTTTGGAGCCATTTTTACTTTTGTACAGTAAAACTTGCCATTTTACCTCCATTGTGCACAATATCTGGTGGATCGAGCACAATTTTACACCCTTTTTTAACCAAATAAAAACGGAGCGCACTTTGCACAGAGTGCCACGCGCACCGGATGACAGCTCGACACTGCTACAGTGACATTACACTGCCCAGGCACAACCAAGGTGTATGTATTTAGAACAAGGTTTATGTATTTCGAACAAGGTGTATGTATTTAGAAGGTGAATTTTGGTCCATTTGACAGAGCACCATTTTCCAAGTTATCTGTTCCCCCTGCTTTCGTAAATGTTTTGGTAAATGTATTCGTTAACGAAATTTCCTCGAAAAAATTTACGAAATTCCAAATTATTTCGAGGATTCTTTGCTTATGTTTGGATTCTGTTTGTTTACACTTTCAATGAACCTTGCTCATAAAATGAACCGGAACCATGTTCATTGAATGTAAACCGCTGATGGCGGACGGTTATCACAACGGATTTACATCCACGGAAGGCTTTCGGAAGGAATTATGGCGTATTTTTAGGAGACGGATGGGTTCTGTTCGGTCCGAACTGGAAGAGAACGCGCGAAAGAATGGCTTTATTCTCACTGCAGTTTGCCTTGCCCAGGTCGCAAAGGGCTATTCGTATGTACACAATGGGTAACATTCATTCGGACGTTACAACTCGGCTATCCTGAACATAAATTACCCTACATTTACCATCCGGTGGGCTCAGCCCAACATCTTATTTGACTAGCTTCGAGAACCCCATCGTAGGGTAACTGTGTGAGTTAACATCCTTCTACTTCGGGTACCACGTATGTATCTGTTATATACTGTACTATTACTAGCAATAGTAGCCTTAGTAGTAGTAAGCGCTCCACCTTGATCACACATACATCTTAGGTAGCATTAGTATAAAAGCCCTCGTCAAAATGATTATACCGTTCTTTCTCCGTTATATGTAATAAAGTAAAGAATCAACACACCGTAACTACCCGCAATCATAACATAATTTTGGCGACGAGGATTAAAAAGGATAAACGCGGAACGGAACTTTAGCTTTTGTGTAAATCGTGTGGAGTTAATCGATAGTAAAGCAGTAAATCCGTCGATTTGTCGGTAAATCTCGTGTCGGAGATGAGTGTCGGTAGTGTAGTGCTGGTGTGTACGGCAACAAAGGATGCCCAACGAGAAGGAACAAAACCGTCCACGTCAGGCACGATGAAAGTAAATGTGGCTATGTCTATGTTCGGCTACATGGAACCGTTTGTGATCGGGGAGAATTTCGACGAGTATTTTAGTCGCCTGCAACAATTCTTCATCGTTATTGATGTGGAAGAAACCAAGAAAGTGCCAATGTTAGTGACAATGGCTGGACCGTCACTTTATTCGATAGCCAATCGAATATGTTCGCCAGAGGATCCGTGTTCAAAACCGTGTAAGAACCAGATCGAACTGCTGAAGCAGCATTTAGCGCCAAAGGTCAACGTAATGGCCGAACGCTGCAAGTACCACAAGTGCGAACAAGCAGCAAACCAGACAATAACGGAGTTCATCATCGAGCTAAAAGCGTTATCACAATCGTGTGATTTCGGCACGACGTTTTTGTCGCAAGCGCTACGAGATCGATGCGTCGCAGGATTGCAAAACTCCGGGTTGCGAACCAAGCTCCTAGCAGAAGGTGATCTCACGTTGGAAAAAGCTTGTGAGATTGGAAGAAGTTGCAGGATGTTGGAAGTTGGAAGATGCAAGGACCAGCAAAATTGGACCAGTGGAAGTCGTCGGATCGAACGCCAGTAAGAAATAGCAAGCGTTTGTCTACGCGTTCTTTACCAGCAAGGCATCGAGATAATAAATCCTTTCGTTGTGGTAGAAATCATAACCCCGAGATCATTCCCTGTCCTGCCAAACAATGGAAGTGTTACGCATGCGGTAACATTGGTCTTGTGGGACGACAAGAGTGTTCCAAACGGTATCAGGGCAAACTATTCGTCCGGTAGGAGAGCTACCAGTAAGCGCAAAAAACAGGTATGAAGATTTCGTTTCGCTATACATGTTTGTTCTGGAACCGGAGAAAAAGAAGATGCTTACACCGCTCCTCGGTCGCTCGAGCTTAGATGTCCTTATACCAGAATGGAGAAAATTGGTAAGTCTGAATTACTCGTCTCTTAGTGCTATTCACCACAGTCTAAAGTCTGAAATTGAACACCAATACCCATACGTATTTTCTGGGGATGCCAATCAGGTAATAGAAGGTTTTACAGCAAATATTTTTCTTAAACGAGGTGCTGTACCAATGTTTCATAAACCATACACGGTACCGCTCAAATTTCGCGAAAATCTAGAAGAAGAAATAAATCGCATGGTGAAAAAGGGAATTATAGTCCCTGTTCGTTCGATTGAGGACATCTTAGCAAATTTATCGATTTTCAATTTTTTTTTTTTGTAAAACCGATTTAACGGGAGCCTTTCTCCAAGTACGATTGTCACGCACAACTCTAGAGTTACGTATCATAAATACCCACCGTGGATGATGCAGGTATACAAGAATGCCATTTGGGATAAGTTCGGCGCCCTCAGTATTTCAGTCTATTATAGATCAAATTTTGCTCGGAACAAAATCTATTCCGTATTTAGATGATATCCTTATTGGTGGCAGTACGCTACATGAATGCAAGGAAAATTTATTCCATGTGTTGGATTAATTCAATCAGCATAAAGTGCAAATATATTGGGCCCGATTGCGATTTTTTGAAACAGAAATTGAACATCTCGGTTTCATGCTCACATCTGACGGAATTCGTCCATGTCAAGCTAAAGTGGAAGCAATATGTCTTGCTCCAGCGCCTAAAGATATAGGTCAATTACAGTCGTTCTTAGGTCTTTTGAACTACTTCCACAAATTTTAGCCAAATCTGTCGTTGGAATTACATCCGTTATATAAACTGTTAAGGAGAGAAAGTAGATTCGCGTGGTCAGTCGAGTGTGAAAACGCATTTAAAAAGTGTAAAGAATTGTTGATCTCCAATGATGTATTAGAGCCGTATGATCCACAAAAGCCACTAATACTAACTACGGATGCCAGTCCGTATGGAGTTGGTGCTATTTTATCTCCTTAGTGGGACAAGTGGAGAAGCCTGTGTATTTTGCGTCATCAACACTCACACACGCACAACGAAATTACGGGCAAATACATAAAGAAGCAGTAGCAGTTGTATTTGGAATAAAAAAAATTCTCATGTATTTGTATGGTACGAGTTTTACTCTCGTTACCGATAGTTCTGCGTTAAAACAAATGTTTAAACCACACAAGAGTTCTTCTGCTGTGGCAATTTCATGATTGCACAGATGGGCTGTAATTTTGTCTAATTACTCCAATAGCGTAGTACATAGTCCTGGTAAATGTATTAGTAATGCCGATGCGTTATCTCGTTTACCGTTGCCAACTGAAAACCGGATTGAGCACATATCAGTTGCTGAAAGTACAGTACAGGGATTTATTGGTATCGAAGAGATAAAAGAGGAGCAGCACAAAGACGCTGTGATCGTTGAACTGCTCAAAGTGACACAAACCGGTTGGCCTAAAGAAGTAGTGGAAGAAGTTAAGCAATATGCAATGACCAGACACAAATGCGAAATAGAAAATGATTGTCTTTATTTTAAGGATCGTGTAGTGGTACCCAAGGCCCTTCAGCGCCGTGTGCTGGAGAAACTACATGAAAATCATGATCGGGTAATCAGAATGAAAATGATCGGACGATCATATTTTTGGTGGAAAGGGTTTGATAAAGATATTGTGATTTTTTAAAGTCGTGCCCCATGTGTCAAAAAACCGCAAAACGTACCAAGGGAAATAGTTACGTCTAGATGGCCTCTAGCCACTCATGCATTCCAAAGGATCCATTTGGATTTATTTCATTTTGATGGAAATACCTTTCTGATAATAGTGGATGCCTATTCAAAATTAATTGATGTGAAAATAATACGAAAAACGTGTACGGAGAGTGTATTGGAACGATTGGAAAAAATGTATACTTATTTTGGGTTGCCTTCTAAAGTGTGTTCGGTTAATGATCCACCTTTCAACTCATCTGGGTTAATACATGCGTGTCATTCAAATAATATAAAAGTATTTAAATCTCCTCCTTATCACCCTCAATCCAACGGACTAGCGGAGAGGGGGGTACAGACGATCAAGAATGTGTTGAGAAAGTATCTGATAGATGAGCGATTAAAACCAATACCACTTCAGAAAAAGATTACCAAGATTCTGTTTACTTATCGTAATACTCCATCTACGTCCACTGGCAAAACTCCATCTTCATTATTGTTTAACTATGTGCTTCGCACATTACTAAATAAGAGCTATCCAGTTAAGTTATCCATAGAGAATGATAAAAACTATGTACGCAAATCTCCTGACACTAACCGTGTAACGAAATCAGTAAGACCCACTCATCATACCTATAGCCGTGGAGACAAAATATTATATAGAAATCATCAAGAAGATATAGTTAGGTGGATCCCCGCGATAGTATTAGAGAAAATAAGTCCTAGCACTTACTTCATTAATTTACATTGGAATGTTAGAATGGTGCATACCAATCAGATTCGTGCTGCTCAGCTCTCAGGTGAATTTCACCCTACTTGCATATAACTATATCAATGACTGATACTGCGACAGGCAATAATGAAACAAGAGTACCAACCGGAAGAGAAAAAATGCATTCAAAAAGAAAAAGTAGTGAATCATCCTCGCCAAAACTACGCAGATCAAAGAGGATAAAAGCTAGGCAAATGAAAGAATAATCAGAATATTAGGAATGAATTAAATCTCATTTAAAGTTGGGAGGAGTTTTATATACTGAACTATTACTAGCAATAGTAGCCCTGGTAGTAACAACAACACACGCACTTACCGATAATTTGTGTCACTCCAGCAGTGCCTGAAGAATCGAGCACTAATCGCACACTTCATTTTACTCTTAGAGCCACTCTGAACCAGTAAACACACACACTCCAAAGTATATATCATGCACTATTTGCACCTGCCTGGATATGCGAGCAGTTTAGAGCAGTATTTTTAAGCTACTGAACAATTCCAATAACAAAGCATCACTCGCGAACGCTTTGATTAATGCAAACAGCGCTCGAAAAAAATCGAGCACTTCTCGCGAACTAAAATCCACTCATAAAAACGCTGTGACGAATAATCTTACACCAAAGTATACGCCAGGTATACTTTTGGCTAAAGCATCCATATTCGAGAAGTAGTCGAGCAGTTGTCGAGCACCTGCAACATGTCCCAGCAAACCCTCCCAGCCAACAACAGCTATTCCGAACACACTTCTGATTGCAGAAAAGCTGCTTGCAATTTGAGCAGTTTTATTTTTTGTCGCTTGGGTACTGGCGATTTTTGTCCGATGGGAATCCGTTTTTGCTTTTGTCAAAATTCGGACGCCGGAAAGCCGACAGCCTAAAAATTTCCATACATTTCCGAATTTCCAACGTTTTTCCGACGGAAGCGGATTGCACGCTCGGTTCACATCACTACAATTCAAACCGCACTCAATTCGATCCATAAATGAGCAAGTTATTTACACTTTTGCATTAAACGCGGTATATCCGCCACGTGGTGGTGCTGTCACACTTCTGCCACCTCCGTTTGTTCACTTATTTAGCCTACTTAAGACGTTTTTCACTGCGGTTTTTTGGGTTCGATCAATTGATTGCACACTACCACACCGGAAAGGATCGCTTCCGGACCTATCCGTGCGAAATTGGCCGCAAAAACACACACCCGACACTGCATCACCTCTACCACCCCACCATTGATGCACTTTTTGGACCACGTAGCTTTCGCACTAATTGGCCGATTTTTACCCCGCTTTCGGCTTGCGCAACAATTTGGCCACCTTATCGACCGTTTTCACTCACTTCCAAACCCGAGAAATTGGGGATTTCCCGAGAAATTGTGTGCCAATCAGCCTTGACGGCTATTGTTGTTGTTTGTGTGGCCTACACGCGCGACATTCCGTCCTAAAAGCAGCGGAAATCCACAGTTTCTTCACTGAAACCACTTTATTGACCATTTATCACTTAACTGAAACACAAACCGCTCTCCGATCGGTTCACTTTCACAGGGAAAACTGTGTCCATTTGAGTCTGCTTACCGCACCATGTGCTGGAACAATGGGCCACTTTGAAACACATTTTTTCACCAATTTTGGAGCCATTTTTACTTTTGTACAGTAAAACTTGCCATTTTACCTCCATTGTGCACAATATCTGGTGGATCGAGCACAATTTTACACCCTTTTTTAACCAAATAAAAACGGAGCGCACTTTGCACAGAGTGCCACGCGCACCGGATGACAGCTCGACACTGCTACAGTGACATTACACTGCCCAGGCACAACCAAGGTGTATGTATTTAGAACAAGGTTTATGTATTTCGAACAAGGTGTATGTATTTAGAAGGTGAATTTTGGTCCATTTGACAGAGCACCATTTTCCAAGTTATCTGTTCCCCCTGCTTTCGTAAATGTTTTGGTAAATATATTCGTTAACGAAATTTCCTCGAAAAAATTTACGAAATTCCAAATTATTTAGAGGATTCTTTGCTTATGTTTGGATTCTGTTTGTTTACACTTTCAATGAACCTTGCTCATAAAATGAACCGGAACCATGTTCATTGAATGTAAACCGCTGATGGCGGACGGTTATCACAACGGATTTACATCCACGGAAGGCTTTCGGAAGGAATTATGGCGTATTTTTAGGAGACGGATGGGTTCTGTTCGGTCCGAACTGGAAGAGAACGCGCGAAAGAATGGCTTTATTCTCACTGCAGTTTGCCTTGCCCAGGTCGCAAAGGGCTATTCGTATGTACACAATGGGTAACATTCATTCGGACGTTACAACTCGGCTATCCTGAACATAAATTACCCTACATTTACCATCCGGTGGGCTCAGCCCCACATCTTATTTGACTAGCTTCGAGAACCCCATCGTAGGGTAACTGTGTGAGTTAACATCCTTCTACTTCGGGTACCACGTATGTATCTGTTATATACTGTACTATTACTAGCAATAGTAGCCTTAGTAGTAGTAAGCGCTCCACCTTGATCACACATACATCTTAGGTAGCATTAGTACAAAAGCCCTCGTCAAAATGATTATACCGTTCTTTCTCCGTTATATGTAATAAAGTAAAGAATCAACACACCGTAACTACCCGCAATCATAACATAATTTTGGCGACGAGGATTAAAAAGGATAAACGCGGAACGGAACTTTAGCTTTTGTGTAAATCGTGTGGAGTTAATCGATAGTAAAGCAGTAAATCCGTCGATTTGTCGGTAAATCTCATGTCGGAGATCAGTGTCGGTAGTGTAGTGCTGGTGTGTACGGCAACAAAGGATGCCCAACGAGGAAGAACAAAACCGTCCACGTCAGGCATGATGAAAGTAAATGTGGCTATGTCTATGTTCGGCCACATGGAACCGTTTGTGATCGGGGAGAATTTCGACGAGTATGTTAGTCGCCTGCAACAATTCTTCATCGTTATTGATGTGGAAGAAACCAAGAAAGTGCCAATGTTAGTGACAATGGCTGGACCGTCACTTTATTCGATAGCCAATCGAATATGTTCGCCAGAGGATCCGTGTTCAAAACCGTGTAAGAACCAGATCGAACTGCTGAAGCAGCATTTAGCGCCAAAGGTCAACGTAATGGCCGAACGCTGCAAGTACCACAAGTGCGAACAAGCAGCAAACCAGACAATAACGGAGTTCATCATCGAGCTAAAAGCGTTATCACAATCGTGTGATTTCGGCACGACGTTTTTGTCGCAAGCGCTACGAGATCGATGCGTCGCAGGATTGCAAAACTCCGGGTTGCGAACCAAGCTCCTAGCAGAAGGTGATCTCACGTTGGAAAAAGCTTGTGAGATTGGAAGAAGTTGCAGGATGTTGGAAGTTGGAAGATGCAAGGACCAGCAAAATTGGACCAGTGGAAGTCGTCGGATCGAACGCCAGTAAGAAATAGCAAGCGTTTGTCTACGCGTTCTTTACCAGCAAGGCATCGAGATAATAAATCCTTTCGTTGTGGTAGAAATCATAACCCCGAGATCATTCCCTGTCCTGCCAAACAATGGAAGTGTTACGCATGCGGTAACATTGGTCTTGTGGGACGACAAGAGTGTTCCAAACGGTATCAGGGCAAACTATTCGTCCGGTAGGAGAGCTACCAGTAAGCGCAAAAAACAGGTATGAAGATTTCGTTTCGCTATACATGTTTGTTCTGGAACCGGAGAAAAAGAAGATGCTTACACCGCTCCTCGGTCGCTCGAGCTTAGATGTCCTTATACCAGAATGGAGAAAATTGGTAAGTCTGAATTACTCGTCTCTTAGTGCTATTCACCACAGTCTAAAGTCTGAAATTGAACACCAATACCCATACGTATTTTCTGGGGATGCCAATCAGGTAATAGAAGGTTTTACAGCAAATATTTTTCTTAAACGAGGTGCTGTACCAATGTTTCATAAACCATACACGGTACCGCTCAAATTTCGCGAAAATCTAGAAGAAGAAATAAATCGCATGGTGAAAAAGGGAATTATAGTCCCTGTTCGTTCGATTGAGGACATCTTAGCAAATTTATCGATTTTCAATTTTTTTTTTTTGTAAAACCGATTTAACGGGAGCCTTTCTCCAAGTACGATTGTCACGCACAACTCTAGAGTTACGTATCATAAATACCCACCGTGGATGATGCAGGTATACAAGAATGCCATTTGGGATAAGTTCGGCGCCCTCAGTATTTCAGTCTATTATAGATCAAATTTTGCTCGGAACAAAATCTATTCCGTATTTAGATGATATCCTTATTGGTGGCAGTACGCTACATGAATGCAAGGAAAATTTATTCCATGTGTTGGATTAATTCAATCAGCATAAAGTGCAAATATATTGGGCCCGATTGCGATTTTTTGAAACAGAAATTGAACATCTCGGTTTCATGCTCACATCTGACGGAATTCGTCCATGTCAAGCTAAAGTGGAAGCAATATGTCTTGCTCCAGCGCCTAAAGATATAGGTCAATTACAGTCGTTCTTAGGTCTTTTGAACTACTTCCACAAATTTTAGCCAAATCTGTCGTTGGAATTACATCCGTTATATAAACTGTTAAGGAGAGAAAGTAGATTCGCGTGGTCAGTCGAGTGTGAAAACGCATTTAAAAAGTGTAAAGAATTGTTGATCTCCAATGATGTATTAGAGCCGTATGATCCACAAAAGCCACTAATACTAACTACGGATGCCAGTCCGTATGGAGTTGGTGCTATTTTATCTCCTTAGTGGGACAAGTGGAGAAGCCTGTGTATTTTGCGTCATCAACACTCACACACGCACAACGAAATTACGGGCAAATACATAAAGAAGCAGTAGCAGTTGTATTTGGAATAAAAAAAATTCTCATGTATTTGTATGGTACGAGTTTTACTCTCGTTACCGATAGTTCTGCGTTAAAACAAATGTTTAAACCACACAAGAGTTCTTCTGCTGTGGCAATTTCATGATTGCACAGATGGGCTGTAATTTTGTCTAATTACTCCAATAGCGTAGTACATAGTCCTGGTAAATGTATTAGTAATGCCGATGCGTTATCTCGTTTACCGTTGCCAACTGAAAACCGGATTGAGCACATATCAGTTGCTGAAAGTACAGTACAGGGATTTATTGGTATCGAAGAGATAAAAGAGGAGCAGCACAAAGACGCTGTGATCGTTGAACTGCTCAAAGTGACACAAACCGGTTGGCCTAAAGAAGTAGTGGAAAAAGTTAAGCAATATGCAATGACCAGACACAAATGCGAAATAGAAAATGATTGTCTTTATTTTAAGGATCGTGTAGTGGTACCCAATGCCCTTCAGCGCCGTGTGCTGGAGAAACTACATGAAAATCATGATCGGGTAATCAGAATGAAAATGATCGGACGATCATATTTTTGGTGGAAAGGGTTTGATAAAGATATTGTGATTTTTTTAAAGTCGTGCCCCATGTGTCAAAAAACCGCAAAACGTACCAAGGGAAATAGTTACGTCTAGATGGCCTCTAGCCACTCATGCATTCCAAAGGATCCATTTGGATTTATTTCATTTTGATGGAAATACCTTTCTGATAATAGTGGATGCCTATTCAAAATTAATTGATGTGAAAATAATACGAAAAACGTGTACGGAGAGTGTATTGGAACGATTGGAAAAAATGTATACTTATTTTGGGTTGCCTTCTAAAGTGTGTTCGGTTAATGATCCACCTTTCAACTCATCTGGGTTAATACATGCGTGTCATTCAAATAATATAAAAGTATTTAAATCTCCTCCTTATCACCCTCAATCCAACGGACTAGCGGAGAGGGGGGTACAGACGATCAAGAATGTGTTGAGAAAGTATCTGATAGATGAGCGATTAAAACCAATACCACTTCAGAAAAAGATTACCAAGATTCTGTTTACTTATCGTAATACTCCATCTACGTCCACTGGCAAAACTCCATCTTCATTATTGTTTAACTATGTGCTTCGCACATTACTAAATAAGAGCTATCCAGTTAAGTTATCCATAGAGAATGATAAAAACTATGTACGCAAATCTCCTGACACTAACCGTGTAACGAAATCAGTAAGACCCACTCATCATACCTATAGCCGTGGAGACAAAATATTATATAGAAATCATCAAGAAGATATAGTTAGGTGGATCCCCGCGATAGTATTAGAGAAAATAAGTCCTAGCACTTACTTCATTAATTTACATTGGAATGTTAGAATGGTGCATACCAATCAGATTCGTGCTGCTCAGCTCTCAGGTGAATTTCACCCTACTTGCATATAACTATATCAATGACTGATACTGCGACAGGCAATAATGAAACAAGAGTACCAACCGGAAGAGAAAAAATGCATTCAAAAAGAAAAAGTAGTGAATCATCCTCGCCAAAACTACGCAGATCAAAGAGGATAAAAGCTAGGCAAATGAAAGAATAATCAGAATATTAGGAATGAATTAAATCTCATTTAAAGTTGGGAGGAGTTTTATATACTGAACTATTACTAGCAATAGTAGCCCTGGTAGTAACAACAACACACGCACTTACCGATAATTTGTGTCACTCCAGCAGTGCCTGAAGAATCGAGCACTAATCGCACACTTCATTTTACTCTTAGAGCCACTCTGAACCAGTAAACACACACACTCCAAAGTATATATCATGCACTATTTGCACCTGCCTGGATATGCGAGCAGTTTAGAGCAGTATTTTTAAGCTACTGAACAATTCCAATAACAAAGCATCACTCGCGAACGCTTTGATTAATGCAAACAGCGCTCGAAAAAAATCGAGCACTTCTCGCGAACTAAAATCCACTCATAAAAACGCTGTGACGAATAATCTTACACCAAAGTATACGCCAGGTATACTTTTGGCTAAAGCATCCATATTCGAGAAGTAGTCGAGCAGTTGTCGAGCACCTGCAACATGTCCCAGCAAACCCTCCCAGCCAACAACAGCTATTCCGAACACACTTCTGATTGCAGAAAAGCTGCTTGCAATTTGAGCAGTTTTATTTTTTGTCGCTTGGGTACTGGCGATTTTTGTCCGATGGGAATCCGTTTTTGCTTTTGTCAAAATTCGGACGCCGGAAAGCCGACAGCCTAAAAATTTCCATAAATTTCCGAATTTCCAACGTTTTTCCGACGGAAGCGGATTGCACGCTCGGTTCACATCACTACAATTCAAACCGCACTCAATTCGATCCATAAATGAGCAAGTTATTTACACTTTTGCATTAAACGCGGTATATCCGCCACGTGGTGGTGCTGTCACACTTCTGCCACCTCCGTTTGTTCACTTATTTAGCCTACTTAAGACGTTTTTCACTGCGGTTTTTTGGGTTCGATCAATTGATTGCACACTACCACACCGGAAAGGATCGCTTCCGGACCTATCCGTGCGAAATTGGCCGCAAAAACACACACCCGACACTGCATCACCTCTACCACCCCACCATTGATGCACTTTTTGGACCACGTAGCTTTCGCACTAATTGGCCGATTTTTACCCCGCTTTCGGCTTGCGCAACAATTTGGCCACCTTATCGACCGTTTTCACTCACTTCCAAACCCGAGAAATTGGGGATTTCCCGAGAAATTGTGTGCCAATCAGCCTTGACGGCTATTGTTGTTGTTTGTGTGGCCTACACGCGCGACATTCCGTCCTAAAAGCAGCGGAAATCCACAGTTTCTTCACTGAAACCACTTTATTGACCATTTATCACTTAACTGAAACACAAACCGCTCTCCGATCGGTTCACTTTCACAGGGAAAACTGTGTCCATTTGAGTCTGCTTACCGCACCATGTGCTGGAACAATGGGCCACTTTGAAACACATTTTTTCACCGATTTTGGAGCCATTTTTACTTTTGTACAGTAAAACTTGCCATTTTACCTCCATTGTGCACAATATCTGGTGGATCGAGCACAATTTTACACCCTTTTTTAACCAAATAAAAACGGAGCGCACTTTGCACAGAGTGCCACGCGCACCGGATGACAGCTCGACACTGCTACAGTGACATTACACTGCCCAGGCACAACCAAGGTGTATGTATTTAGAACAAGGTTTATGTATTTCGAACAAGGTGTATGTATTTAGAAGGTGAATTTTGGTCCATTTGACAGAGCACCATTTTCCAAGTTATCTGTTCCCCCTGCTTTCGTAAATGTTTTGGTAAATATATTCGTTAACGAAATTTCCTCGAAAAAATTTACGAAATTCCAAATTATTTCGAGGATTCTTTGCTTATGTTTGGATTCTGTTTGTTTACACTTTCAATGAACCTTGCTCATAAAATGAACCGGAACCATGTTCATTGAATGTAAACCGCTGATGGCGGACGGTTATCACAACGGATTTACATCCACGGAAGGCTTTCGGAAGGAATTATGGCGTATTTTTAGGAGACGGATGGGTTCTGTTCGGTCCGAACTGGAAGAGAACGCGCGAAAGAATGGCTTTATTCTCACTGACAGTTTGCCTTGCCCAGGTCGCAAAGGGCTATTCGTATGTACACAATGGGTAACATTCATTCGGACGTTACAACTCGGCTATCCTGAACATAAATTACCCTACATTTACCATCCGGTGGGCTCAGCCCAACATCTTATTTGACTAGCTGCGAGAACCCCATCGTAGGGTAACTGTGTGAGTTAACATCCTTCTACTTCGGGTACCACGTATGTATCTGTTATATACTGTACTATTACTAGCAATAGTAGCCTTAGTAGTAGTAAGCGCTCCACCTTGATCACACATACATCTTAGGTAGCATTAGTATAAAAGCCCTCGTCAAAATGATTATACCGTTCTTTCTCCGTTATATGTAATAAAGTAAAGAATCAACACACCGTAACTACCCGCAATCATAACATAATTTTGGCGACGAGGATTAAAAAGGATAAACGCGGAACGGAACTTTTGCTTTTGTGTAAATCGTGTGGAGTTAATCGATAGTAAAGCAGTAAATCCGTCGATTTGTCGGTAAATCTCGTGTCGGAGATGAGTGTCGGTAGTGTAGTGCTGGTGTGTACGGCAACAAAGGATGCCCAACGAGGAAGAACAAAACCGTCCACGTCAGGCATGATGAAAGTAAATGTGGCTATGTCTATGTTCGGCCACATGGAACCGTTTGTGATCGGGGAGAATTTCGACGAGTGTGTTAGTCGCCTGCAACAATTCTTCATCGTTATTGATGTGGAAGAAACCAAGAAAGTGCCAATGTTAGTGACAATGGCTGGACCGTCACTTTATTCGATAGCCAATCGAATATGTTCGCCAGAGGATCCGTGTTCAAAACCGTGTAAGAACCAGATCGAGCTGCTGAAGCAGCATTTAGCGCCAAAGGTCAACGTAATGGCCGAACGCTGCAAGTACCACAAGTGCGAACAAGCAGCAAACCAGACAATAACGGAGTTCATCATCGAGCTAAAAGCGTTATCACAATCGTGTGATTTCGGCACGTTTTTGTCGCAAGCGCTACGAGATCGATTCGTCGCAGGATTGCAAAACTCCGGGTTGCGAACCAAGCTCCTAGCAGAAGGTGATCTCACGTTGGAAAAAGCTTGTGAGATTGGAAGAAGTTGCAGGATGTTGGAAGTTGGAAGATGCAAGGACCAGCAAAATTGGCAGCGTTCATTCAAGCAACGCACATCGTGGAAGTCGTCGGATCGAACGCCAGTAAGAAATAGCAAGCATTTGTCTACGCGTTCTTTACCAGCAAGGCATCGAGATAATAAATGCTTTCGTTGTGGCAGAAATCATAACAAAGAGATCATTCCCTGTCCTGCCAAACAATGGAAGTGTTACGCATGCGGTAACATTGGTCTTGTGGGACGACAAGAGTGTTCCAAACGGTATCAGGGCAAACTATTCGTCCGGTAGGAGAGCTACCAGTAAGCGCAAAAAACAGGTATGAAGATTTCGTTTCGCTATACATTTTTGTTCTGGAACCGGAGAAAAAGAAGATGCTTACACCGCTCCTCGGTCGCTCGAGCTTAGATGTCCTTACACCAGAATGGAGAAAATTGGTAAGTCTGAATTACTCGTCTCTTAGTGCTATTCACCACAGTCTAAAGTCTGAAATTGAACACCAATACCCATACGTATTATCTGGGGATGCCAATCAGGTAATAGAAGGTTTTACAGCAAATATTTTTCTTAAACGAGGTGCTGTACCAATTTTTCATAAACCATACACGGTACCGCTCAAATTTCGCGAAAATCTAGAAGAAGAAATAAATCGCATGGTGAAAAAGGGAATTATAGTCCCTGTTCGTTCGATTGAGGACATCTAAGCAAATTTATCGATTTTCAACTTTTTTTTTTGTAAAACCGATTTAACGGGAGCCTTTCTCCAAGTACGATTGTCACGCACAACTCTAGAGTTACGTATCATAAATACCCACCGTGGATGATGCAGGTATACAAGAATGCCATTTGGGATAAGTTCGGCGCCCTCAGTATTTCAGTCTATTATAGATCAAATTTTGCTCGGAACAAAATCTATTCCGTATTAGATGATATCCTTATTGGTGGCAGTACGCTACATGAATGCAAGGAAAATTTATTCCATGTATTGGATTAATTAAATAAGCATAAAGTGCAAATATATTGGGCCCGATCGCGATTTTTTGAAACAGAAATTGAACATCTCGGTTTCATGCTCACATCTGACGGAATTCGTCCATGTCAAGCTAAAGTGGAAGCAATCTGTCTAGCTCCAGCGCCTAAAGATATAGGTCAATTACAGTCGTTCTTAGGTCTTTTGAACTACTTCCACAAATTTTAGCCAAATCTGTCGTTGGAATTACATCCGTTATATAAACTGTTAAGGAGAGAAAGTAGATTCTCGTGGTCAGTCGAGTGTGAAAACGCATTTAAAAAGTGTAAAGAATTGTTGATCTCCAATGATGTATTAGAGCCGTATGATCCACAAAAGCCACTAATACTAACTACGGATGCCAGTCCGTATGGAGTTGGTGCTATTTTATCTCCTTAGTGGGACAAGTGGAGAAGCCTGTGTATTTTGCGTCATCAACACTCACACACGCACAACGAAATTACGGGCAAATACATAAAGAAGCAGTAGCAGTTGTATTTGGAATAAAAAAAATTCACATGTATTTGTATGGTACGAGTTTTACTCTCGTTACCGATAGTTCTGCGTTAAAACAAATGTTTAAACCACACAAGAGTTCTTCTGCTGTGGCAATTTCATGATTGCACAGATGGGCTGTAATTTTGTCTAATTACTCCAATAGCGTAGTACATAGGCCTGGTAAATGTATTAGTAATGCCGATGCGTTATCTCGTTTACCGTTGCCAACTGAAAACCGGATTGAGCACATATCAGTTGCTGAAAGTACAGTACAGGGATTTATTGGTATCGAAGAGATAAAAGAGGAGCAGCACAAAGACGCTGTGATCGTTGAACTGCTCAAAGTGACACAAACCGGTTGGCCTAAAGAAGTAGTGGAAGAAGTTAAGCAATATGCAATGACCAGACACAAATGCGAAATAGAAAATGATTGTCTTTATTTTGAGGATCGTGTAGTGGTACCCAAGGCCCTTCAGCGCCGTGTGCTGGAGAAACTACATGAAAATCATGATCGGGTAATCAGAATGAAAATGATCGGACGATCATATTTTTGGTGGAAAGGGTTTAATAAAGATATTGTGAATTTTTTAAAGTCGTGCCCCATGTGTCAAAAAACCGCAAAACGTACCAAGGGAAATAGCTACGTCTAGATGGCCTCTAGCCACATTTGGATTTATTTCATTTTGATGGAAATACCTTTCTGATAATAGTGGATGCCTATTCAAAATTAATAGATGTGAAAATAATACGAATAACGTGTACGGAGAGTGTATTGGAACGATTGGAAAAAATGTATACTTATTTTGGGTTGCCTTCTGAAGTGTGTTCGGATAATGATCCACCTTTCAACTCATCTGGGTTTATACATGCGTGTAATTCAAATAATATAAAAGTATTTAAATCTCCTCCTTATCACCCTCAATCCAACGGACTAGCGGAGAGGGGGGTACAGACGATCAAGAATGTGTTGAGAAAGTATCTGATAGATGAGCGATTAAAACCAATACCACTTCAGAAAAAGATTACCAAGATTCTGTTTACTAATCGTAATACTCCATCTACGTCCACTGGCAAAACTCCATCTTCATTATTGTTTAACTATGTGCTTCGCACATTACTAAATAAGAGCTATCCAGTTAAGTTATCCATAGAGAATGATAAAAACTATGTACGCAAATCTCCTGACACTAACCGTGTAACGAAATCAGTAAGACCCACTCATCATACCTATAGCCGTGGAGACAAAATATTATATAGAAATCATCAAGAAGATATAGTTAGGTGGATCCCCGCGATAGTATTAGAGAAAATAAGTCCTAGCACTTACTTCATTAATTTACATTGGAATGTTAGAATGGTGCATACCAATCAGATTCGTGCTGCTTAGCTCTCAGGTGAATTTCACTCTACTTTGCATATAACTATATCAATGACTGATACTGCGACAGGAAATAATGAAACAAGAGTACCAACCGGAAGAGAAAAAATGCATTCAAAAAGAAAAAGTAGTGAATCATCCTCGCCAAAACTACGCAGATCAAAGAGGATAAAAGCTAGGCAAATGAAAGAATAACCAGAACATTAGGAATGAATTAAATCTCATTGTAGAATATTATCACTGGTTGGGAGTGATTTTTGTGATATCAGACGGACGTTAAAGAGTTGTAGTGTTGCGCGCTCGACTTACAATTTCATACTGTTTATTCACTGGTCCGGTTACAAGTTCATCCTATTGGTCAAGTCACTTTCCCCTTAATTCACTTCTAAGTTCGTTCGTGTGCGTCAATTTATACTATCTGCTTATAGTGTTGTTCCTTTACCATATTTCGTGTAATAATTAATATTTCATGCATTTTCTACATTCCGGCCACCAAAAGAGAATTCTTTTCAATTTCTGCAAATTCGTTGTTTTTCTTCATGTAACATGCTAACCAATATCCTATTCGCTAATATATACGTAATTGACGTTTCGCTTGGGTCGGTATCAGTGTTTGGTTACATTATTAGTGCACCATGTGGTTACACAAATCCCTCGTTTGTATCGATTGGTCGTGGTAACAAAGCTAAACGATTAGCTGCTCTAACAATTTGTTTCCCCCCTGCCGTACGTAGCGTAACTACACGCACGACACCATCCTTGCCCGGGTGCAGCGCCGTAATGCGCCCCATTGGCCAAACAGTCGGGTGAAGATTATCTTCCTTGATTATAACCAGCTGATTGATCTCCAGCTTAACCGGTGCGTTGTTAATGTGTTTGGCTCGGGCTTGGAGTTGTTGGATGTATTCCGGATACCATCGGGACCAGATCGTTTGCACGTGCCTCTGCACGAGTTGGTACTCCTTGAGTCGGTTGGTCGGAAGGTGTCGTATGTCAACATCCGGGATTGCTTGCATGTTGCTGCCGATTAGAAAATGACTTGGGGTTAATGGTTCTAAATCGCAAGGATCATCGGATAAAGGGGTCAAAGGACGGGAATTTAAACATTGCTCCACCTGAGCAATAAGTGTAAGCATACTTTCTTGGGCGATACTTGTTATACTTATCGTGCGTAAAATGTGTTTTTTAGCCGACTTGACTGCCGCTTCCCATAATCCGCCGAAGTGAGGGGCCCTTGGGGGAATGAACTTCCATTCCATTTCGTTGGACGAACACCAATTGATGATAGACCGGCGATCGTCATCGTTCTTCTTCAGCATTTCGTACACGCGATGCAGCTCGTGGGCAGCTCCCTTAAACGTTGTCGCGTTGTCGGAGTGTAACTCGCACACCTTGCCTCGGCGTGCCACAAAACGACGTAGTGCTGCCAGAAATGCCGTAGTAGTTAAATCACTCACTAGCTCGATGTGTACGGCTCTAGTCGCGAAGCAAACAAAGATTGCGATGTACGCCTTCGTCGGACTCCGATTGCGGACGGGTGATTTCAGCATAAACGGCCCGCAGTAGTCCACTCCACTGATCGAGAAAGGTCTGGTCGGTGATACTCTCGACGTTGGTAGGTCAGCAACACTTTGTTTCACGAGAGTCGGCTTGTTTTTGAAACAAACGTGACACCGGTGGTAAACAGCCTTAACGAGATTCCTCCCACCAATCAACCAGAATCTTTGACGAAGTGTTGCTAATAACAGTTGCGGTCCAGCATGCAACAGTTGAAGATGATACGCCACTGCCAATAACACCGATAGTGGGTGCTTCGCCGAGAGAATCGCTGGATGTCGTCCTTCTTCTGGAAGATCAGCATTTCCGAGCCGGCCACCGACGCGTAACACACCAGTATGGTCGATGTACGGTGACAACCACTTCAGCTTCGATTTGTCGGAAACATGCTTCTCTTGAGCTAAAACCTTTAGCTCCTCCGCGAACGAATCCCTTTGGGCTAACTGGCATAACTTCAGTTCGGCCCGACGTAGTTCCGTGGCTGTAAGCGGTGGAACACTCTTCTCCTCGATGTGTGGCGCATCCTTGCAGCTTACTCTCGATGATTTGTTGGCTCCCTTGATGCACTCCATGAAGCGTAAACAATAAGCTACAACTCGTCTCAGCCTGTAGTATGATGAGTATCGCTCGAACAGTTTGTCACGGAACTCACACCTCGTAGAAACTGTGACAATCCGTGACGCCGTCGCCCGTTCTTCGATGACACCGTCATTCTCCTTCACTGCTGGTGGATGATTTGGCCATGCATCATGACTGTAAGCCAACCAACGAGGCCCATGCCACCAACGTTCACAATTAAGCAGCTCCTCCGGCTTCAGACCCCGTGATATGTCGTCTGCTGGATTATCACAACCAGGAACGTGACGCCACTCAGCTATCCGCGTTTCTTCCTGTATCTGCGCCACTCGGTTGGCGACAAATGGTTTCCATCGACGTGGTGGAGAATCCAGCCAATACATTACCGTCATTGAATCGGTCCAACAAAAGGCCATCGTAGATGCCGGTAACGTTCGACTCACCTTCTGGAACAGTTGGGTTGCTAATCGTGCGGCGCACAATTCCAACCTGGCGATCGAGTGCGTATTCGCCAATGAAACCACTTTCGACTTCGCTGCTAACAATTGCACCGTCACAATGTTGTCCGTCGATTCTGCGCGTACATAACAGCAAGCACCATATGCACTTTGTGACGCATCAGCGAAGACGTGCAATTGCAAGCTGACCGTTGTAGGTTGGGAGATAAAACGTGGCACTCTTAATTCGCGTAGCGAATATAACGTTGAATGAAAGCTTCTCCACTCTTGTTGAAGCTCACCGGGCAGTGCACGTTCCCAATCCCAAGCCTTTCCATTCTCCTTCAAACTCCACAAACGTTGTAGAAAGACTTTCGCGATGATGATTGTCGGACCCAACAAACCAAGTGGGTCGAATATGCTTGCCGTGTACGACAAGATCAAGCTTCTCGTTAATACTTCAGCTGGTTGTGGAAGGCCAACCTTGAAGGAAAACGAATCGTTGGCGGGTTCCCAAACCAGCCCCAGCGTCGAAACAGCTTGACCATCCTTCCACTCGTGCATTGATTGAATCGCAAGATCTTCACATGGGACATCTAGAAGCGATTCTGGAACGTTAGATGCCCACTTTTTCAATGCGAAACCAGCTGAATCGAGCATTGCGGTGATTTGCTTTCGCACTTCTACTGCTTCGTTAAGGTCAGTCGCTCCTGTTAGTAGATCGTCGACGTAAAAATCACGTAACACGGGATCAACTGCCTTCGGGAATTGATCTTTGTGGTCATGCGCAACCTGCTGGAGCGTTCTAGTGGCGAGGAATGGAGCTGACGCCGTGCCGTAAGTAACGGTATTCAGCTCGTAGGTCGATATCGGATCCAGGGGGCTCTTTCGGTACCTGATACGTAGCAGATTCCGATCGATGATGTTGTGGAGAATTTGCCGGTACATTTTTTCCACATCGGCCACTAATGCGATTGCGTAGGACCTGAATCGCAATATAATCGTTAGTAGATCTTCCTGGACAATTGGGCCAACTAGTAACGTATCGTTTAAGGAGTATCCCGAGCTCGTTTTACAGGACGCGTCAAACACGACCCGTACTTTTGTGGATGTACTCGATTCCTTCACCACCGCATGGTGAGGAATATAACAATGCGGAACACTATCATCCACTGGTTCGGTAAGTTTTCGCATGTGACCAAGTTCCTCGTACTCTTGCATGAAACGCTTATATTCCATCTCCATTTCAGGGTTGATCTTCAATCGCCGCTCCACAGCCATCAGTCGTCGATCCGCAATCTCCTTTGATGAACCCAATACTATATCTGCTCTGGGATTACGAGGCAGACAAACGATGTAACGACCATGGTGATCACGCGTTGTAGTGGCAGCATAATGCTTCTCACAAGCATCTTCCTCAAGCGAGAGAGCGGGTCCCTCTAGATTGGTCTCGTTCTCCCAAAACCGTTGCAGCAATGTATCGAGAGACTCATGGCTCCTAATTGAGTGGCACGAAACAGGACTAGCGACTGAAATGTGGGAAGTATTCCCAGCAACTGTCCACCCAAACGGAGTCTCAACCAACCAAGGACCGCCTTTGACCAGTAACTGCTTCTTTCCGGTATGCCATTCCCAATATGCGTCACTCCCAATGATCACATCAACTCTTGAAGGAAGGTTAAAGGCAGGATCAGCCAACGGAACGTCAGGGAATTTCCAACCAGCAACATCGATTGGGGCAGTCGGTATCTCAGCACAAGGGGAGTTCACTATCAGGAACTCAAGTGGCGACGAAAATGGCGCTGACTTTGACTGCACCGTTGCGATGATCGAACCCTTGGCTTGCTGAACACCCTCACCGATACCTGTCAATGCAACGTTGATCTTTGTACGACGTGTCAGCAGCTTCCGCGCTAGGGATTCGGACACGATATTGCACATGGATCCTGAATCCAACAACGCTCGTGCTTCATGCCGAATGCCATGGTCATCGACTAACCAGAGAACCACCGTTTCGAGAACCACAATTTCATTGCTCGAACCTACGTTCATGGTTACCTGTGGCGGTGAATCGTCGTGCAACATGCTGTGATGACGTGCGTTGCACTTGTTGCAACGGAAGACGGAATTGCACGACCGTACCTGATGATTCGGGTTCAAACAGTTGAAGCATAGTTTATGCTTCGCAATCACTTCACGCCGGAACTTTACGTCTCCTTTGCAGAACTTCGGGCAGCTTCGTAGATGGTGTGGCTCTGCACACTCTAATGGACAGGATGCGTAGGATGTGCTGCTAGCTGGCTTCCGCGTTGACACTGAATTGCTCACGTATCTAACCTTTCCTCCCATTCTTCTTTCTCCACAGGCCACCGGCGTTTGTTTCGATTCAGATATCTTCGCTAACGTTTGGGACGAACGAAGGATTCGGATTCTATCCTGCAGGAAATCGATTAGATCTGAATACTTATCCTTGGGGCTGGCCGATGAATGCTTTTCCCAAGCTAGGATGGTTGATGAATCCAATTTGAAGAACAGCAATGTGGTGAGGGGAGTGTCCCAGTTGTCAACCGGTTCCTTCAGCTTTCTTAAACCGTTCACGTGCCGCGTGAACTCGTCCACAAGCTGCGCCAATTCATCCACAGATCCTTCATGCATCGCGGGAAGGTGATGCAATGTTCGATAATAATCACGGACTAACATGCGCGGGTTATCATACCGTTTCAGCAGCGCGGCCCAGGTGGTCGCATAGTTGTCCGCGGTCAATGTGGTATGCTCGAACAGCAGCGCCGCCTCACTCTTCAATGATGACAACAGATACTGAAGTTTCAGTATCGAAGGTATATCTGCTGACGAATCGATCATTGCCACGAAGCGATCACGAAACGTGAGCCACTTCGTCGTATCACCGTCGAACGTGGGGAGATCGATTTTCGGTAACCGCACATTAATTGATCCGAAATTACCCGTTGAGTTCAGGCTAGAATTGGCTTGCAAAATCGACGCGTTGAGAGGATTGGCTTCACACGGTTGCTTTTGCAACAAAAATCCTTTCACCTTTCGGTACACACTGTCCATTTCACATCGCTCTTGCAGCAAAGCTTCTAACGCTTCGGGAGATTCTTCCAATTCCTCCAGTTTTGCTACCGCGTTCAAATAATCTTGAACATGCCGTTCTAGCTGATCCAAGCACACTGGTATTTCACCCACATCACTTTCACTATAATCGTTTTTAAATTGTTCAATGTTCTTCACAAGCATTTGCGCTTGGCGCTTTTTTAATTGCGCGGCTTTGATTTTCTTCTCCATTTTCTACGTTGCTTCACTAACACACACGTAAAATGAACAAAGTTCAATGTTCTGCACTTCACTAACACTTAATACAGACGATGTAACGTTCACTTTGAATTTGATTCGAAATTGTTCACAACCTGCTGCGTTGCATGCAAGTTTCGTTAGAATACGATAGGAGTGATGGCCGTTAAAATGGAACCACGCTTCGCAATGGCGTAGATTTCCGATGAAGCTAAGCTACGCGGGACGCTAAGCTTTGCCTGTTGCCTTAAGTTGATGCGTAACAACAACTTTCACTCCAGTAAGTCGATTTGAATAAATCGCAACACAACTCACGAGAAAACAAACGAACATACAAGGGTTCACGTGCACGTAATGACCTTTCATAGCAATTCGCGCCAATATGCGGAGCAAGACAGCGAACTGTTCGTTTCCTCACAAACACAGAGATGATTCACGTCACTGTGTACGGTAATTAACGTAGTGAATTTTTTCCGAAATCACTAAACCGACTTCACCAGATCCGGTTCGAAGGACCAAAAATGTAGAATATTATCACTGGTTGGGAGTGATTTTTGTGATATCAGACGGACGTTAAAGAGTTGTAGTGTTGCGCGCTCGACTTACAATTTCATACTGTTTATTCACTGGTCCGGTTACAAGTTCATCCTATTGGTCAAGTCACTTTCCCCTTAATTCACTTCTAAGTTCGTTCGTGTGCGTCAATTTATACTATCTGCTTATAGTGTTGTTCCTTTACCATATTTCGTGTAATAATTAATATTTCATGCATTTTCTACACTCATTTAAAGTTGGGAGGAGTTTTATATGCTGAACTATTACTAGCAATAGTAGCCCTGGTAGTAACAACAACACACGCACTTACCGATAATTTGTGTCACTCCAGCAGTGCTTGAAGAATCGAGCACTAATCGCACACTTCATTTTACTCTTAGAGCCACTCTGAACCAGTAAACACACACACTCCAAAGTATATATCATGCACTATTTGCACCTGCCTGGATATGCGAGCAGTTTAGAGCAGTATTTTTAAGCTACTAAACAATTCCAATAACAAAGCATCACTCGCGAACGCTTTGATTAATTCAAACAGCGACACCTATCGCCAACCAAATTAACCATCAGTCGATAAATATATCGATCGATATAACGACTATCATGGCGGAATGGTATCGCAACGCAACAAATTTGTCAACCCGTAAAACGATGGTAACAACTGTCATGCCCGTCATACAAATCGTGAGGAAAAAGTCGAGCAGTGGTTAAAAAAGTCGTTAATTTGCATCGCGAACGACACAGTTTGGCACTACCGATCGATATATTTATCTACTGCCACGAACCAGTTGATAAACGGTACGGAGTCGGATTTGAGAGCTTACGTTGGATTTAGGAAAAAAAATTGTACTATTTATGTGCTATGTCAAAAATTTTCTAGTAAATTTAACGATTTTATTAGGTCGTAAAAGGAAAAAAAATGCTGAAAATTATATTCATCATGATTTTGCCGAGAATTTCAATGAATTTCGAATTTTGAATAAATCTAAACAATCAACATGTAATGTAATAATATTGAAAAACTTAAAATCATGAACACTTATAAAAATAGGCAACGGCTGTTCATCCAACAAGGATTAGTACACAACACGCATAATTTGAGTTGCTGGCAAACTACCAGTAACGTAATGACCAACGGAACACTCAATCTCCTAATACCGGGCCACGCGCTCTGCGACACCCTTCGGAAGGCTCTTCATCAAAGTTCAGTGTGCGCTTCTCCGGGAACTAGAGCCAGTAACCACCTGACTAGCCATACTGTAAACCACTGCCCGTCTTCAGGGTGTACACCTCCTAGCATCCTTCCACGTATCAATGCAATCGATGGTCACTTCCACCACACATGTTTTCCCTTACGTTTTATCAGGTAATTCAAAATGCCTGGTAACAAATGCCTTCGTTATGCTGCAAGATTTGTATGATCATCATCACCATCATCCGTTAAAAATAATGCATTAAACATTTTTAACCAAACTTTTCCCACTAGCAATAACAATCTTGTGTTGCTATTTGTAAACAAACAAGAGATTTTACAGCCAATTTGACAGATAGCGTAACTACTCGATCAGTATTTATATTGATCGTTATCTTTTTATCGACTCGTGAGCGGTAGGCGTTCGCGATGCCAATTCGAGTAGATAAATTTATTGGTCGATATAACCAAACCAGTGGTTTATTTTTATCGACTGGCTTCGCGATAGATGTCAGCGCTCGAAAAAAATCGAGCACTTCTCGCGAACTAAAATCCACTCATAAAAACGCTGTGACGAATAATCTTACACCAAAGTATACGCCAGGTATACTTTTGGCTAAAGCATCCATATACGAGAAGTAGTCGAGCAGTTGTCGAGCACCTGCAACATGTCCCAGCAAACCCTCCCAGCCAACAACAGCTATTCCGAACACACTTCTGATTGCAGAAAAGCTGCTTGCAATTTGAGCAGTTTTATTTTTTGTCGCTTGGGTACTGGCGATTTTTGTCCGATGGGAATCCGTTTTTGCTTTTGTCAAAATTCGGACGCCGGAAAGCCGACAGCCTACAAATTTCCATACATTTCCGAATTTCCAACGTTTTTCCGACGGAAGCGGATTGCACGCTCGGTTCACATCACTACAATTCAAACCGCACTCAATTCGATCCATAAATGAGCAAGTTATTTACACTTTTGCATTAAACGCGGTATATCCGCCACGTGGTGGTGCTGTCACACTTCTGCCACCTCCGTTTGTTCACTTATTTAGCCTACTTAAGACGTTTTTCACTGCGGTTTTTTGGGTTCGATCAATTGATTGCACACTACCACACCGGAAAGGATCGCTTCCGGACCTATCCGTGCGAAATTGGCCGCAAAAACACACACCCGACACTGCATCACCTCTACCACCCCACCATTGATGCACTTTTTGGACCACGTAGCTTTCGCACTAATTGGCCGATTTTTACCCCGCTTTCGGCTTGCGCAACAATTTGGCCACCTTATCGACCGTTTTCACTCACTTCCAAACCCGAGAAATTGGGGATTTCCCGAGAAATTGTGTGCCAATCAGCCTTGACGGCTATTGTTGTTGTTTGTGTGGCCTACACGCGCGACATTCCGTCCTAAAAGCAGCGGAAATCCACAGTTTCTTCACTGAAACCACTTTATTGACCATTTATCACTTAACTGAAACACAAACCGCTCTCCGATCGGTTCACTTTCACAGGGAAAACTGTGTCCATTTGAGTCTGCTTACCGCACCATGTGCTGGAACAATGGGCCACTTTGAAACACATTTTTTCACCGATTTTGGAGCCATTTTTACTTTTGTACAGTAAAACTTGCCATTTTACCTCCATTGTGCACAATATCTGGTGGATCGAGCACAATTTTACACCCTTTTTTAACCAAATAAAAACGTAGCGCACTTTGCACAGAGTGCCACGCGCACCGGATGACAGCTCGACACTGCTACAGTGACATTACACTGCCCAGGCACAACCAAGGTGTATGTATTTAGAACAAGGTTTATGTATTTCGAACAAGGTGTATGTATTTAGAAGGTGAATTTTGGTCCATTTGACAGAGCACCATTTTCCAAGTTATCTGTTCCCCCTGCTTTCGTAAATGTTTTGGTAAATATATTCGTTAACGAAATTTCCTCGAAAAAATTTACGAAATTCCAAATTATTTCGAGGATTCTTTGCTTATGTTTGGATTCTGTTTGTTTACACTTTCAATGAACCTTGCTCATAAAATGAACCGGAACCATGTTCATTGAATGTAAACCGCTGATGGCGGACGGTTATCACAACGGATTTACATCCACGGAAGGCTTTCGGAAGGAATTATGGCGTATTTTTAGGAGACGGATGGGTTCTGTTCGGTCCGAACTGGAAGAGAACGCGCGAAAGAATGGCTTTATTCTCACTGACAGTTTGCCTTGCCCAGGTCGCAAAGGGCTATTCGTATGTACACAATGGGTAACATTCATTCGGACGTTACAACTCGGCTATCCTGAACATAAATTACCCTACATTTACCATCCGGTGGGCTCAGCCCAACATCTTATTTGACTAGCTGCGAGAACCCCATCGTAGGGTAACTGTGTGAGTTAACATCCTTCTACTTCGGGTACCACGTATGTATCTGTTATATACTGTACTATTACTAGCAATAGTAGCCTTAGTAGTAGTAAGCGCTCCACCTTGATCACACATACATCTTAGGTAGCATTAGTATAAAAGCCCTCGTCAAAATGATTATACCGTTCTTTCTCCGTTATATGTAATAAAGTAAAGAATCAACACACCGTAACTACCCGCAATCATAACATAATTTTGGCGACGAGGATTAAAAAGGATAAACGCGGAACGGAACTTTTGCTTTTGTGTAAATCGTGTGGAGTTAATCGATAGTAAAGCAGTAAATCCGTCGATTTGTCGGTAAATCTCGTGTCGGAGATGAGTGTCGGTAGTGTAGTGCTGGTGTGTACGGCAACAAAGGATGCCCAACGAGGAAGAACAAAACCGTCCACGTCAGGCATGATGAAAGTAAATGTGGCTATGTCTATGTTCGGCCACATGGAACCGTTTGTGATCGGGGAGAATTTCGACGAGTGTGTTAGTCGCCTGCAACAATTCTTCATCGTTATTGATGTGGAAGAAACCAAGAAAGTGCCAATGTTAGTGACAATGGCTGGACCGTCACTTTATTCGATAGCCAATCGAATATGTTCGCCAGAGGATCCGTGTTCAAAACCGTGTAAGAACCAGATCGAGCTGCTGAAGCAGCATTTAGCGCCAAAGGTCAACGTAATGGCCGAACGCTGCAAGTACCACAAGTGCGAACAAGCAGCAAACCAGACAATAACGGAGTTCATCATCGAGCTAAAAGCGTTATCACAATCGTGTGATTTCGGCACGTTTTTGTCGCAAGCGCTACGAGATCGATTCGTCGCAGGATTGCAAAACTCCGGGTTGCGAACCAAGCTCCTAGCAGAAGGTGATCTCACGTTGGAAAAAGCTTGTGAGATTGGAAGAAGTTGCAGGATGTTGGAAGTTGGAAGATGCAAGGACCAGCAAAATTGGCAGCGTTCATTCAAGCAACGCACATCGTGGAAGTCGTCGGATCGAACGCCAGTAAGAAATAGCAAGCATTTGTCTACGCGTTCTTTACCAGCAAGGCATCGAGATAATAAATGCTTTCGTTGTGGCAGAAATCATAACAAAGAGATCATTCCCTGTCCTGCCAAACAATGGAAGTGTTACGCATGCGGTAACATTGGTCTTGTGGGACGACAAGAGTGTTCCAAACGGTATCAGGGCAAACTATTCGTCCGGTAGGAGAGCTACCAGTAAGCGCAAAAAACAGGTATGAAGATTTCGTTTCGCTATACATTTTTGTTCTGGAACCGGAGAAAAAGAAGATGCTTACACCGCTCCTCGGTCGCTCGAGCTTAGATGTCCTTACACCAGAATGGAGAAAATTGGTAAGTCTGAATTACTCGTCTCTTAGTGCTATTCACCACAGTCTAAAGTCTGAAATTGAACACCAATACCCATACGTATTATCTGGGGATGCCAATCAGGTAATAGAAGGTTTTACAGCAAATATTTTTCTTAAACGAGGTGCTGTACCAATTTTTCATAAACCATACACGGTACCGCTCAAATTTCGCGAAAATCTAGAAGAAGAAATAAATCGCATGGTGAAAAAGGGAATTATAGTCCCTGTTCGTTCGATTGAGGACATCTAAGCAAATTTATCGATTTTCAACTTTTTTTTTTGTAAAACCGATTTAACGGGAGCCTTTCTCCAAGTACGATTGTCACGCACAACTCTAGAGTTACGTATCATAAATACCCACCGTGGATGATGCAGGTATACAAGAATGCCATTTGGGATAAGTTCGGCGCCCTCAGTATTTCAGTCTATTATAGATCAAATTTTGCTCGGAACAAAATCTATTCCGTATTAGATGATATCCTTATTGGTGGCAGTACGCTACATGAATGCAAGGAAAATTTATTCCATGTATTGGATTAATTAAATAAGCATAAAGTGCAAATATATTGGGCCCGATCGCGATTTTTTGAAACAGAAATTGAACATCTCGGTTTCATGCTCACATCTGACGGAATTCGTCCATGTCAAGCTAAAGTGGAAGCAATCTGTCTAGCTCCAGCGCCTAAAGATATAGGTCAATTACAGTCGTTCTTAGGTCTTTTGAACTACTTCCACAAATTTTAGCCAAATCTGTCGTTGGAATTACATCCGTTATATAAACTGTTAAGGAGAGAAAGTAGATTCTCGTGGTCAGTCGAGTGTGAAAACGCATTTAAAAAGTGTAAAGAATTGTTGATCTCCAATGATGTATTAGAGCCGTATGATCCACAAAAGCCACTAATACTAACTACGGATGCCAGTCCGTATGGAGTTGGTGCTATTTTATCTCCTTAGTGGGACAAGTGGAGAAGCCTGTGTATTTTGCGTCATCAACACTCACACACGCACAACGAAATTACGGGCAAATACATAAAGAAGCAGTAGCAGTTGTATTTGGAATAAAAAAAATTCACATGTATTTGTATGGTACGAGTTTTACTCTCGTTACCGATAGTTCTGCGTTAAAACAAATGTTTAAACCACACAAGAGTTCTTCTGCTGTGGCAATTTCATGATTGCACAGATGGGCTGTAATTTTGTCTAATTACTCCAATAGCGTAGTACATAGGCCTGGTAAATGTATTAGTAATGCCGATGCGTTATCTCGTTTACCGTTGCCAACTGAAAACCGGATTGAGCACATATCAGTTGCTGAAAGTACAGTACAGGGATTTATTGGTATCGAAGAGATAAAAGAGGAGCAGCACAAAGACGCTGTGATCGTTGAACTGCTCAAAGTGACACAAACCGGTTGGCCTAAAGAAGTAGTGGAAGAAGTTAAGCAATATGCAATGACCAGACACAAATGCGAAATAGAAAATGATTGTCTTTATTTTGAGGATCGTGTAGTGGTACCCAAGGCCCTTCAGCGCCGTGTGCTGGAGAAACTACATGAAAATCATGATCGGGTAATCAGAATGAAAATGATCGGACGATCATATTTTTGGTGGAAAGGGTTTAATAAAGATATTGTGAATTTTTTAAAGTCGTGCCCCATGTGTCAAAAAACCGCAAAACGTACCAAGGGAAATAGCTACGTCTAGATGGCCTCTAGCCACATTTGGATTTATTTCATTTTGATGGAAATACCTTTCTGATAATAGTGGATGCCTATTCAAAATTAATAGATGTGAAAATAATACGAATAACGTGTACGGAGAGTGTATTGGAACGATTGGAAAAAATGTATACTTATTTTGGGTTGCCTTCTGAAGTGTGTTCGGATAATGATCCACCTTTCAACTCATCTGGGTTTATACATGCGTGTAATTCAAATAATATAAAAGTATTTAAATCTCCTCCTTATCACCCTCAATCCAACGGACTAGCGGAGAGGGGGGTACAGACGATCAAGAATGTGTTGAGAAAGTATCTGATAGATGAGCGATTAAAACCAATACCACTTCAGAAAAAGATTACCAAGATTCTGTTTACTAATCGTAATACTCCATCTACGTCCACTGGCAAAACTCCATCTTCATTATTGTTTAACTATGTGCTTCGCACATTACTAAATAAGAGCTATCCAGTTAAGTTATCCATAGAGAATGATAAAAACTATGTACGCAAATCTCCTGACACTAACCGTGTAACGAAATCAGTAAGACCCACTCATCATACCTATAGCCGTGGAGACAAAATATTATATAGAAATCATCAAGAAGATATAGTTAGGTGGATCCCCGCGATAGTATTAGAGAAAATAAGTCCTAGCACTTACTTCATTAATTTACATTGGAATGTTAGAATGGTGCATACCAATCAGATTCGTGCTGCTTAGCTCTCAGGTGAATTTCACTCTACTTTGCATATAACTATATCAATGACTGATACTGCGACAGGAAATAATGAAACAAGAGTACCAACCGGAAGAGAAAAAATGCATTCAAAAAGAAAAAGTAGTGAATCATCCTCGCCAAAACTACGCAGATCAAAGAGGATAAAAGCTAGGCAAATGAAAGAATAACCAGAACATTAGGAATGAATTAAATCTCATTTAAAGTTGGGAGGAGTTTTATATGCTGAACTATTACTAGCAATAGTAGCCCTGGTAGTAACAACAACACACGCACTTACCGATAATTTGTGTCACTCCAGCAGTGCTTGAAGAATCGAGCACTAATCGCACACTTCATTTTACTCTTAGAGCCACTCTGAACCAGTAAACACACACACTCCAAAGTATATATCATGCACTATTTGCACCTGCCTGGATATGCGAGCAGTTTAGAGCAGTATTTTTAAGCTACTAAACAATTCCAATAACAAAGCATCACTCGCGAACGCTTTGATTAATTCAAACAGCGACACCTATCGCCAACCAAATTAACCATCAGTCGATAAATATATCGATCGATATAACGACTATCATGGCGGAATGGTATCGCAACGCAACAAATTTGTCAACCCGTAAAACGATGGTAACAACTGTCATGCCCGTCATACAAATCGTGAGGAAAAAGTCGAGCAGTGGTTAAAAAAGTCGTTAATTTGCATCGCGAACGACACAGTTTGGCACTACCGATCGATATATTTATCTACTGCCACGAACCAGTTGATAAACGGTACGGAGTCGGATTTGAGAGCTTACGTTGGATTTAGGAAAAAAAATTGTACTATTTATGTGCTATGTCAAAAATTTTCTAGTAAATTTAACGATTTTATTAGGTCGTAAAAGGAAAAAAAATGCTGAAAATTATATTCATCATGATTTTGCCGAGAATTTCAATGAATTTCGAATTTTGAATAAATCTAAACAATCAACATGTAATGTAATAATATTGAAAAACTTAAAATCATGAACACTTATAAAAATAGGCAACGGCTGTTCATCCAACAAGGATTAGTACACAACACGCATAATTTGAGTTGCTGGCAAACTACCAGTAACGTAATGACCAACGGAACACTCAATCTCCTAATACCGGGCCACGCGCTCTGCGACACCCTTCGGAAGGCTCTTCATCAAAGTTCAGTGTGCGCTTCTCCGGGAACTAGAGCCAGTAACCACCTGACTAGCCATACTGTAAACCACTGCCCGTCTTCAGGGTGTACACCTCCTAGCATCCTTCCACGTATCAATGCAATCGATGGTCACTTCCACCACACATGTTTTCCCTTACGTTTTATCAGGTAATTCAAAATGCCTGGTAACAAATGCCTTCGTTATGCTGCAAGATTTGTATGATCATCATCACCATCATCCGTTAAAAATAATGCATTAAACATTTTTAACCAAACTTTTCCCACTAGCAATAACAATCTTGTGTTGCTATTTGTAAACAAACAAGAGATTTTACAGCCAATTTGACAGATAGCGTAACTACTCGATCAGTATTTATATTGATCGTTATCTTTTTATCGACTCGTGAGCGGTAGGCGTTCGCGATGCCAATTCGAGTAGATAAATTTATTGGTCGATATAACCAAACCAGTGGTTTATTTTTATCGACTGGCTTCGCGATAGATGTCAGCGCTCGAAAAAAATCGAGCACTTCTCGCGAACTAAAATCCACTCATAAAAACGCTGTGACGAATAATCTTACACCAAAGTATACGCCAGGTATACTTTTGGCTAAAGCATCCATATACGAGAAGTAGTCGAGCAGTTGTCGAGCACCTGCAACATGTCCCAGCAAACCCTCCCAGCCAACAACAGCTATTCCGAACACACTTCTGATTGCAGAAAAGCTGCTTGCAATTTGAGCAGTTTTATTTTTTGTCGCTTGGGTACTGGCGATTTTTGTCCGATGGGAATCCGTTTTTGCTTTTGTCAAATTTCGGACGCCGGAAAGCCGACAGCCTACAAATTTCCATACATTTCCGAATTTCCAACGTTTTTCCGACGGAAGCGGATTGCACGCTCGGTTCACATCACTACAATTCAAACCGCACTCAATTCGATCCATAAATGAGCAAGTTATTTACACTTTTGCATTAAACGCGGTATATCCGCCACGTGGTGGTGCTGTCACACTTCTGCCACCTCCGTTTGTTCACTTATTTAGCCTACTTAAGACGTTTTTCACTGCGGTTTTTTGGGTTCGATCAATTAATTGCACACTACCACACCGGAAAGGATCGCTTCCGGACCTATCCGTGCGAAATTGGCCGCAAAAACACACACGCGACACTGCATCACCTCTACCACCCCACCATTGATGCACTTTTTGGACCACGTAGCTTTCGCACTAATTGGCCGATTTTTACCCCGCTTTCGGCTTGCGCAACAATTTGGCCACCTTATCGACCGTTTTCACTCACTTCCAAACCCGAGAAATTGGTGATTTCCCGAGAAATTGTGTGCCAATCAGCCTTGACGGCTATTGTTGTTGTTTGTGTGGCCTACACGCGCGACATTCCGTCCTAAAAGCAGCGGAAATCCACAGTTTCTTCACTGAAACCACTTTATTGACCATTTATCACTTAACTGAAACACAAACCGCTCTCCGATCGGTTCACTTTCACAGGGAAAACTGTGTCCATTTGAGTCTGCTTACCGCACCATGTGCTGGAACAATGGGCCACTTTGAAACACATTTTTTCACCGATTTTGGAGCCATTTTTACTTTTGTACAGTAAAACTTGCCATTTTACCTCCATTGTGCACAATATCTGGTGGATCGAGCACAATTTTACACCCTTTTTTAACCAAATAAAAACGTAGCGCACTTTGCACAGAGTGCCACGCGCACCGGATGACAGCTCGACACTGCTACAGTGACATTACACTGCCCAGGCACAACCAAGGTGTATGTATTTAGAACAAGGTTTATGTATTTCGAACAAGGTGTATGTATTTAGAAGGTGAATTTTGGTCCATTTGACAGAGCACCATTTTCCAAGTTATCTGTTCCCCCTGCTTTCGTAAATGTTTTGGTAAATATATTCGTTAACGAAATTTCCTCGAAAAAATTTACGAAATTCCAAATTATTTCGAGGATTCTTTGCTTATGTTTGGATTCTGTTTGTTTACACTTTCAATGAACCTTGCTCATAAAATGAACCGGAACCATGTTCATTGAATGTAAACCGCTGATGGCGGACGGTTATCACAACGGATTTACATCCACGGAAGGCTTTCGGAAGGAATTATGGCGTATTTTTAGGAGACGGATGGGTTCTGTTCGGTCCGAACTGGAAGAGAACGCGCGAAAGAATGGCTTTATTCTCACTGACAGTTTGCCTTGCCCAGGTCGCAAAGGGCTATTCGTATGTACACAATGGGTAACATTCATTCGGACGTTACAACTCGGCTATCCTGAACATAAATTACCCTACATTTACCATCCGGTGGGCTCAGCCCAACATCTTATTTGACTAGCTGCGAGAACCCCATCGTAGGGTAACTGTGTGAGTTAACATCCTTCTACTTCGGGTACCACGTATGTATCTGTTATATACTGTACTATTACTAGCAATAGTAGCCTTAGTAGTAGTAAGCGCTCCACCTTGATCACACATACATCTTAGGTAGCATTAGTATAAAAGCCCTCGTCAAAATGATTATACCGTTCTTTCTCCGTTATATGTAATAAAGTAAAGAATCAACACACCGTAACTACCCGCAATCATAACATAATTTTGGCGACGAGGATTAAAAAGGATAAACGCGGAACGGAACTTTTGCTTTTGTGTAAATCGTGTGGAGTTAATCGATAGTAAAGCAGTAAATCCGTCGATTTGTCGGTAAATCTCGTGTCGGAGATGAGTGTCGGTAGTGTAGTGCTGGTGTGTACGGCAACAAAGGATGCCCAACGAGGAAGAACAAAACCGTCCACGTCAGGCATGATGAAAGTAAATGTGGCTATGTCTATGTTCGGCCACATGGAACCGTTTGTGATCGGGGAGAATTTCGACGAGTATGTTAGTCGCCTGCAACAATTCTTCATCGTTATTGATGTGGAAGAAACCAAAAAAGTGCCAATGTTAGTGACAATGGCTGGACCGTCACTTTATTCGATAGCCAATCGAATATGTTCGCCAGAGGATCCGTGTTCAAAACCGTGTAAGAACCAGATCGAGCTGCTGAAGCAGCATTTAGCGCCAAAGGTCAACGTAATGACCGAACGCTGCAAGTACCACAAGTGCGAACAAGCAGCAAACCAGACAATAACGGAGTTCATCATCGAGCTAAAAGCGTTATCACAATCGTGTGATTTCGGCACGTTTTTGTCGCAAGCGCTACGAGATCGATTCGTCGCAGGATTGCAAAACTCCGGGTTGCGAACCAAGCTCCTAGCAGAAGGTGATCTCACGTTGGAAAAAGCTTGTGAGATTGGAAGAAGTTGCAGGATGTTGGAAGTTGGAAGATGCAAGGACCAGCAAAATTGGCAGCGTTCATTCAAGCAACGCACATCGTGGAAGTCGTCGGATCGAACGCCAGTAAGAAATAGCAAGCATTTGTCTACGCGTTCTTTACCAGCAAGGCATCGAGATAATAAATGCTTTCGTTGTGGCAGAAATCATAACAAAGAGATCATTCCCTGTCCTGCCAAACAATGGAAGTGTTACGCATGCGGTAACATTGGTCTTGTGGGACGACAAGAGTGTTCCAAACGGTATCAGGGCAAACTATTCGTCCGGTAGGAGAGCTACCAGTAAGCGCAAAAAACAGGTATGAAGATTTCGTTTCGCTATACATTTTTGTTCTGGAACCGGAGAAAAAGAAGATGCTTACACCGCTCCTCGGTCGCTCGAGCTTAGATGTCCTTACACCAGAATGGAGAAAATTGGTAAGTCTGAATTACTCGTCTCTTAGTGCTATTCACCACAGTCTAAAGTCTGAAATTGAACACCAATACCCATACGTATTATCTGGGGATGCCAATCAGGTAATAGAAGGTTTTACAGCAAATATTTTTCTTAAACGAGGTGCTGTACCAATTTTTCATAAACCATACACGGTACCGCTCAAATTTCGCGAAAATCTAGAAGAAGAAATAAATCGCATGGTGAAAAAGGGAATTATAGTCCCTGTTCGTTCGATTGAGGACATCTAAGCAAATTTATCGATTTTCAACTTTTTTTTTTGTAAAACCGATTTAACGGGAGCCTTTCTCCAAGTACGATTGTCACGCACAACTCTAGAGTTACGTATCATAAATACCCACCGTGGATGATGCAGGTATACAAGAATGCCATTTGGGATAAGTTCGGCGCCCTCAGTATTTCAGTCTATTATAGATCAAATTTTGCTCGGAACAAAATCTATTCCGTATTAGATGATATCCTTATTGGTGGCAGTACGCTACATGAATGCAAGGAAAATTTATTCCATGTATTGGATTAATTCAATCAGCATAAAGTGCAAATATATTGGGCCCGATCGCGATTTTTTGAAACAGAAATTGAACATCTCGGTTTCATGCTCACATCTGACGGAATTCGTCCATGTCAAGCTAAAGTGGAAGCAATCTGTCTTGCTCCAGCGCCTAAAGATATAGGTCAATTACAGTCGTTCTTAGGTCTTTTGAACTACTTCCACAAATTTTAGCCAAATCTGTCGTTGGAATTACATCCGTTATACAAACTGTTAAGGAGAGAAAGTAGATTCTCGTGGTCAGTCGAGTGTGAAAACGCATTTAAAAAGTGTAAAGAATTGTTGATCTCCAATGATGTATTAGAGCCGTATGATCCACAAAAGCCACTAATACTAACTACGGATGCCAGTCCGTATGGAGTTGGTGCTATTTTATCTCCTTAGTGGGACAAGTGGAGAAGCCTGTGTATTTTGCGTCATCAACACTCACACACGCACAACGAAATTACGGGCAAATACATAAAGAAGCAGTAGCAGTTGTATTTGGAATAAAAAAAATTCACATGTATTTGTATGGTACGAGTTTTACTCTCGTTACCGATAGTTCTGCGTTAAAACAAATGTTTAAACCACACAAGAGTTCTTCTGCTGTGGCAATTTCATGATTGCACAGATGGGCTGTAATTTTGTCTAATTACTCCAATAGCGTAGTACATAGGCCTGGTAAATGTATTAGTAATGCCGATGCGTTATCTCGTTTACCGTTGCCAACTGAAAACCGGATTGAGCACATATCAGTTGCTGAAAGTAAAGTACAGGGATTTATTGGTATCGAAGAGATAAAAGAGGAGCAGCACAAAGACGCTGTGATCGTTGAACTGCTCAAAGTGACACAAACCGGTTGGCCTAAAGAAGTAGTGGAAGAAGTTAAGCAATATGCAATGACCAGACACAAATGCGAAATAGAAAATGATTGTCTTTATTTTGAGGATCGTGTAGTGGTACCCAAGGCCCTTCAGCGCCGTGTGCTGGAGAAACTACATGAAAATCATGATCGGGTAATCAGAATGAAAATGATCGGACGATCATATTTTTGGTGGAAAGGGTTTGATAAAGATATTGTGAATTTTTTAAAGTCGTGCCCCATGTGTCAAAAAACCGCAAAACGTACCAAGGGAAATAGCTACGTCTAGATGGCCTCTAGCCACATTTGGATTTATTTCATTTTGATGGAAATACCTTTCTGATAATAGTGGATGCCTATTCAAAATTAATAGATGTGAAAATAATACGAATAACGTGTACGGAGAGTGTATTGGAACGATTGGAAAAAATGTATACTTATTTTGGGTTGCCTTCTGAAGTGTGTTCGGATAATGATCCACCTTTCAACTCATCTGGGTTTATACATGCGTGTAATTCAAATAATATAAAAGTATTTAAATCTCCTCCTTATCACCCTCAATCCAACGGACTAGCGGAGAGGGGGGTACAGACGATCAAGAATGTGTTGAGAAAGTATCTGATAGATGAGCGATTAAAACCAATACCACTTCAGAAAAAGATTACCAAGATTCTGTTTACTAATCGTAATACTCCATCTACGTCCACTGGCAAAACTCCATCTTCATTATTGTTTAACTATGTGCTTCGCACATTACTAAATAAGAGCTATCCAGTTAAGTTATCCATAGAGAATGATAAAAACTATGTACGCAAATCTCCTGACACTAACCGTGTAACGAATAGCAATACGGCCAGGCCGTTCTTTATGAATAAAAAAAAAAAAAAAAAAAAACCGTGTAACGAAATCAGTAAGACCCACTCATCATACCTATAGCCGTGGAGACAAACTATTATATAGAAATCATCAAGAAGATATAGTTAGGTGGATCCCCGCGATAGTATTAGAGAAAATAAGTCCTAGCACTTACTTCATTAATTTACATTGGAATGTTAGAATGGTGCATACCAATCAGATTCGTGCTACTCAGCTCTCAGGTGAATTTCACCCTACTTTGCATATAACTATATCAATGACTGATACTGCGACAGGAAATAATGAAACAAGAGTACCAACCGGAAGAGAAAAAATGCATACAAAAAGAAAAAGTAGTGAATCATCCTCGCCAAAACTAAGCAGATCAAAGAGGATAAAAGCTAGGCAAATGAAAGAATAACCAGAACATTAGGAATGAATTAAATCTCATTTAAAGTTGGGAGGAGTTTTATATGCTGAACTATTACTAGCAATAGTAGCCCTGGTAGTAACAACAACACACGCACTTACCGATAATTTGTGTCACTCCAGCAGTGCTTGAAGAATCGAGCACTAATCGCACACTTCATTTTACTCTTAGAGCCACTCTGAACCAGTAAACACACACACTCCAAAGTATATATCATGCACTATTTGCACCTGCCTGGATATGCGAGCAGTTTAGAGCAGTATTTTTAAGCTACTAAACAATTCCAATAACAAAGCATCACTCGCGAACGCTTTGATTAATTCAAACAGCGCTCGAAAAAAATCGAGCACTTCTCGCGAACTAAAATCCACTCATAAAAACGCTGTGACGAATAATCTTACACCAAAGTATACGCCAGGTATACTTTTGGCTAAAGCATCCATATACGAGAAGTAGTCGAGCAGTTGTCGAGCACCTGCAACATGTCCCAGCAAACCCTCCCAGCCAACAACAGCTATTCCGAACACACTTCTGATTGCAGAAAAGCTGCTTGCAATTTGAGCAGTTTTATTTTTTGTCGCTTGGGTACTGGCGATTTTTGTCCGATGGGAATCCGTTTTTGCTTTTGTCAAAATTCGGACGCCGGAAAGCCGACAGCCTACAAATTTCCATACATTTCCGAATTTCCAACGTTTTTCCGACGGAAGCGGATTGCACGCTCGGTTCACATCACTACAATTCAAACCGCACTCAATTCGATCCATAAATGAGCAAGTTATTTACACTTTTGCATTAAACGCGGTATATCCGCCACGTGGTGGTGCTGTCACACTTCTGCCACCTCCGTTTGTTCACTTATTTAGCCTACTTAAGACGTTTTTCACTGCGGTTTTTTGGGTTCGATCAATTGATTGCACACTACCACACCGGAAAGGATCGCTTCCGGACCTATCCGTGCGAAATTGGCCGCAAAAACACACACCCGACACTGCATCACCTCTACCACCCCACCATTGATGCACTTTTTGGACCACGTAGCTTTCGCACTAATTGGCCGATTTTTACCCCGCTTTCGGCTTGCGCAACAATTTGGCCACCTTATCGACCGTTTTCACTCACTTCCAAACCCGAGAAATTGTGTGCCAATCAGCCTTGACGGCTATTGTTGTTGTTTGTGTGGCCTATACGCGCGACATTCCGTCCTAAAAGCAGCGGAAATCCACAGTTTCTTCACTGAAACCACTTTATTGACCATTTATCACTTAACTGAAACACAAACCGCTCTCCGATCGGTTCACTTTCACAGGGAAAACTGTGTCCATTTGAGTCTGCTTACCGCACCATGTGCTGGAACAATGGGCCACTTTGAAACACATTTTTTCACCGATTTTGGAGCCATTTTTACTTTTGTACAGTAAAACTTGCCATTTTACCTCCATTGTGCACAATATCTGGTGGATCGAGCACAATTTTACACCCTTTTTTAACCAAATAAAAACGTAGCGCACTTTGCACAGAGTGCCACGCGCACCGGATGACAGCTCGACACTGCTACAGTGACATTACACTGCCCAGGCACAACCAAGGTGTATGTATTTAGAACAAGGTTTATGTATTTAGAACAAGGTGTATGTATTTAGAAGGTGAATTTTGGTCCATTTGACAGAGCACCATTTTCCAAGTTATCTGTTCCCCCTGCTTTCGTAAATGCTTTGGTAAATATATTCGTTAACGAAATTTCCTCGAAAAAATTTACGAAATTCCAAATTATTTCGAGGATTCTTTGCTTATGTTTGGATTCTGTTTGTTTACACTTTCAATGAACCTTGCTCATAAAATGAACCGGAACCATGTTCATTGAATGTAAACCGCTGATGGCGGACGGTTATCACAACGGATTTACATCCACGGAAGGCTTTCGGAAGGAATTATGGCGTATTTTTAGGAGACGGATGGGTTCTGTTCGGTCCGAACTGGAAGAGAACGCGCGAAAGAATGGCTTTATTCTCACTGACAGTTTGCCTTGCCCAGGTCGCAAAGGGCTATTCGTATGTACACAATGGGTAACATTCATTCGGACGTTACAACTCGGCTATCCTGAACATAAATTACCCTACATTTACCATCCGGTGGGCTCAGCCCAACATCTTATTTGACTAGCTGCGAGAACCCCATCGTAGGGTAACTGTGTGAGTTAACATCCTTCTACTTCGGGTACCACGTATGTATCTGTTATATACTGTACTATTACTAGCAATAGTAGCCTTAGTAGTAGTAAGCGCTCCACCTTGATCACACATACATCTTAGGTAGCATTAGTATAAAAGCCCTCGTCAAAATGATTATACCGTTCTTTCTCCGTTATATGTAATAAAGTAAAGAATCAACACACCGTAACTACCCGCAATCATAACATAATTTTGGCGACGAGGATTAAAAAGGATAAACGCGGAACGGAACTTTTGCTTTTGTGTAAATCGTGTGGAGTTAATCGATAGTAAAGCAGTAAATCCGTCGATTTGTCGGTAAATCTCGTGTCGGAGATGAGTGTCGGTAGTGTAGTGCTGGTGTGTACGGCAACAAAGGATGCCCAACGAGGAAGAACAAAACCGTCCACGTCAGGCATGATGAAAGTAAATGTGGCTATGTCTATGTTCGGCCACATGGAACCGTTTGTGATCGGGGAGAATTTCGACGAGTATGTTAGTCGCCTGCAACAATTCTTCATCGTTATTGATGTGGAAGAAACCAAGAAAGTGCCAATGTTAGTGACAATGGCTGGACCGTCACTTTATTCGATAGCCAATCGAATATGTTCGCCAGAGGATCCGTGTTCAAAACCGTGTAAGAACCAGATCGAGCTGCTGAAGCAGCATTTAGCGCCAAAGGTCAACGTAATGGCCGAACGCTGCAAGTACCACAAGTGCGAACAAGCAGCAAACCAGACAATAACGGAGTTCATCATCGAGCTAAAAGCGTTATCACAATCGTGTGATTTCGGCACGTTTTTGTCGCAAGCGCTACGAGATCGATTCGTCGCAGGATTGCAAAACTCCGGGTTGCGAACCAAGCTCCTAGCAGAAGGTGATCTCACGTTGGAAAAAGCTTGTGAGATTGGAAGAAGTTGCAGGATGTTGGAAGTTGGAAGATGCAAGGACCAGCAAAATTGGCAGCGTTCATTCAAGCAACGCACATCGTGGAAGTCGTCGGATCGAACGCCAGTAAGAAATAGCAAGCATTTGTCTACGCGTTCTTTACCAGCAAGGCATCGAGATAATAAATGCTTTCGTTGTGGCAGAAATCATAACAAAGAGATCATTCCCTGTCCTGCCAAACAATGGAAGTGTTACGCATGCGGTAACATTGGTCTTGTGGGACGACAAGAGTGTTCCAAACGGTATCAGGGCAAACTATTCGTCCGGTAGGAGAGCTACCAGTAAGCGCAAAAAACAGGTATGAAGATTTCGTTTCGCTATACATTTTTGTTCTGGAACCGGAGAAAAAGAAGATGCTTACACCGCTCCTCGGTCGCTCGAGCTTAGATGTCCTTACACCAGAATGGAGAAAATTGGTAAGTCTGAATTACTCGTCTCTTAGTGCTATTCACCACAGTCTAAAGTCTGAAATTGAACACCAATACCCATACGTATTTTCTGGGGATGCCAATCAGGTAATAGAAGGTTTTACAGCAAATATTTTTCCTAAACGAGGTGCTGTACCAATTTTTCATAAACCATACACGGTACCGCTCAAATTTCGCGAAAATCTAGAAGAAGAAATAAATCGCATGGTGAAAAAGGGAATTATAGTCCCTGTTCGTTCGATTGAGGACATCTAAGCAAATTTATTGATTTTCAATTTTTTTTTTGTAAAACCGATTTAACGGGAGCCTTTCTCCAAGTACGATTGTCACGCACAACTCTAGAGTTACGTATCATAAATACCCACCGTGGATGATGCAGGTATACAAGAATGCCATTTGGGATAAGTTCGGCGCCCTCAGTATTTCAGTCTATTATAGATCAAATTTTGCTCGGAACAAAATCTATTCCGTATTAGATGATATCCTTATTGGTGGCAGTACGCTACATGAATGCAAGGAAAATTTATTCCATGTATTGGATTAATTAAATAAGCATAAAGTGCAAATATATTGGGCCCGATCGCGATTTTTTGAAACAGAAATTGAACATCTCGGTTTCATGCTCACATCTGACGGAATTCGTCCATGTCAAGCTAAAGTGGAAGCAATCTGTCTTGCTCCAGCGCCTAAAGATATAGGTCAATTACAGTCGTTCTTAGGTCTTTTGAACTACTTCCACAAATTTTAGCCAAATCTGTCGTTGGAATTACATCCGTTATATAAACTGTTAAGGAGAGAAAGTAGATTCTCGTGGTCAGTCGAGTGTGAAAACGCATTTAAAAAGTGTAAAGAATTGTTGATCTCCAATGATGTATTAGAGCCGTATGATCCACAAAAGCCACTAATACTAACTACGGATGCCAGTCCGTATGGAGTTGGTGCTATTTTATCTCCTTAGTGGGACAAGTGGAGAAGCCTGTGTATTTTGCGTCATCAACACTCACACACGCACAACGAAATTACGGGCAAATACATAAAGAAGCAGTAGCAGTTGTATTTGGAATAAAAAAAATTCACATGTATTTGTATGGTACGAGTTTTACTCTCGTTACCGATAGTTCTGCGTTAAAACAAATGTTTAAACCACACAAGAGTTCTTCTGCTGTGGCAATTTCATGATTGCACAGATGGGCTGTAATTTTGTCTAATTACTCCAATAGCGTAGTACATAGGCCTGGTAAATGTATTAGTAATGCCGATGCGTTATCTCGTTTACCGTTGCCAACTGAAAACCGGATTGAGCACATATCAGTTGCTGAAAGTACAGTACAGGGATTTATTGGTATCGAAGAGATAAAAGAGGAGCAGCACAAAGACGCTGTGATCGTTGAACTGCTCAAAGTGACACAAACCGGTTGGCCTAAAGAAGTAGTGGAAGAAGTTAAGCAATATGCAATGACCAGACACAAATGCGAAATAGAAAATGATTGTCTTTATTTTGAGGATCGTGTAGTGGTACCCAAGGCCCTTCAGCGCCGTGTGCTGGAGAAACTACATGAAAATCATGATCGGGTAATCAGAATGAAAATGATCGGACGATCATATTTTTGGTGGAAAGGGTTTAATAAAGATATTGTGAATTTTTTAAAGTCGTGCCCCATGTGTCAAAAAACCGCAAAACGTACCAAGGGAAATAGCTACGTCTAGATGGCCTCTAGCCACATTTGGATTTATTTCATTTTGATGGAAATACCTTTCTGATAATAGTGGATGCCTATTCAAAATTAATAGATGTGAAAATAATACGAATAACGTGTACGGAGAGTGTATTGGAACGATTGGAAAAAATGTATACTTATTTTGGGTTGCCTTCTGAAGTGTGTTCGGATAATGATCAACCTTTCAACTCATCTGGGTTTATACATGCGTGTAATTCAAATAATATAAAAGTATTTAAATCTCCTCCTTATCACCCTCAATCCAACGGACTAGCGGAGAGAGGGGTACAGACGATCAAGAATGTGTTGAGAAAGTATCTGATAGATGAGCGATTAAAACCAATACCACTTCAGAAAAAGATTACCAAGATTCTGTTTACTAATCGTAATACTCCATCTACGTCCACTGGCAAAACTCCATCTTCATTATTGTTTAACTATGTGCTTCGCTGAACAGTAGCTCATAGTTGAATAAGACGGACAGTCTGTCTTTATACATCAGACTCCTATTAATTTCTTTCCATCCTTTTTTCTACACGTGCCGGCCTCTATTCAATTCCGGAGCTATGTTAAATCATTCAATCTGTTTTTTTGTTGTATCGCACAAAAAACTTCTCGAGTGCTCAATACATTAACTTTATCACAATGCGTGGATGTAATACATATATGTGCCAACTGTTGTTCATAGAGTCAAAAGTATTACCGAGTATGAAAAATAAATTGTGAGATATTTAAGTAACAAAACTAGTTATTTTAATTCATGTATAACCGCTTGGCCGTTTAACTACAAAACGTCAATCATATTTATTTATTTATATTTTTAGGATTACGGCTTGACGCCGTATTGTCAACACCGCATGTGTTGACTTTTACAAATTCACAAAAATTAACAAAAATTAACAAGGCATTTCCTCCCTGTTATTTGCCTTATCCCGGGCATGCTCGGTTGTGAATGTGAGGTGGTTGCGGGGTGTGTATCCAGGTTGTTGGTGTAGATGATAGGGATGTTTGTTATCGGGATCCGGTTCTATTGCTTTTCCTATGGATGTGATGGCTGGATTTGGGGTTCTGGTGCCGGCGGATCGGAATTTGGACATCGTCCTTCCGTCTATCGGGTCTCGGCTGTAACAATAACAAAAAAACAAACAAGAGAGCACACACAATTGCCTGTGAACAGTGTTCCTCAAGCAGCCCAGTGCGCCCAAGCAGTGATAGTCAAAGCTCGACCAGGCCAGCACCGAACTCAAAAGCTATCGGCGAGCTCTATCCCGTAACAGCAGGCTTTCTGCTAACCACGATATCGAACCCGCCGACCACCTCCGAAGCCAACGCCAGCAAGGCCGAACCCACTTCACCAAGGCTGGACTGGGATGAAGAACACTGTTGCAAAGTCTGTCCCTCTTTTTACAACAACGCAGTCATTGAGCCCGGATGCCATTGTTCCGTCAACGGATCACTCGGGCGTTACCAAAAAACAAAGAAAAAAAAAACAAAACACTTAAGACCAAGACAACACGACGAATAACAAAAAAGAAATGGCGGATATGGTTTGGAAGGATAATGAGGATGTGGAATCAAAGGATAAGACCGTTGTCTTTGGCGAATCGGAAGATGAGCCTCATGTAGGTGAGGTCCCTAGTCGCCAAAATTTCTTTTATTTCTGTACCAGGTCGTCTACCGATGCTCTCGACTGCGCCCAACAAGGAGGGTCTTGCGGTTTTAAACTCCACGCAGGACCACAGAAGGTGATCCACATCGTGAAATCCGTCACCGCAGCCACACACCTTCGTCTGAGCCAGAGTTATACCAGTCTGAGCCAGAGAGTAGAAGATGAGCATTCAACGCGAAATGATTCGACATAAGTCGAGACATCATGCGTATGAACGCCCGGTCTACAGAGAGCCCACCGAACCAAGGCCGCAGGGACACTTGCGGAGAGATCGAGAAAAGGAATCGCCCGAGATCATCCGCCTCCCACATGCTCTGCCAGCGAGACAGGAAAAGTTGCTGTGGTAGACGAAGACACTCTCGGGCCGAGATCGGACGGTCGTAAAATGCGCCTTGTTGGACGCCTGTTTTGGCCAGTGAGTCTGCCTTCTCGTTGCCGGGAATTCCACAATGATAAGGTACTCAAATTAGCGAAATCCTGAACGCCTTGTCGAACATGGAGCCAAGCAATTCTATGATTTTGATAGTAAGGAAATCCTGACTCTTAACAGCCTTCGGGGATCTTAGTGCTTCAATAGCGCTAAGGCTATCTGTAAAGATGAAGTACTGATCCGAAGGTCTCGCTGCTATCATCAATAGTGCGTACAAGATTGCGACTAGTTCTGCGGTGTAGACACTACACGGCTCCCGCAATTTGAAAAATGCTTCGGCGGACTCACTAAAAACGCCGAAGCCGGTGCCTTCCTTAGAAGATGATCCATCAGTATAATACTGGCTTCTTTGGTCTAAATGACTATACTTATCCCTGAAAATGCCCGGAACTACCATCGGGCGAAGATCATTCGGTATGGTCTTAATTTCCTCGTGCAACGAGGAATCTGTTGTTAAAAGGGAACTGTAGGTCTCAGGAAGGGCAGCACGGTTTAATGCCTGTGGAGCGTTAGGATGCACTTGTAGGGCAACTTAATCTTCGTAGATTTTCAAGATCTTGCTCTTAGAACCTGTCTCTAGAAGCGCTTTAAAATTTTCTTCGATCAAGGGATTTGATACTGAAGAACGGACTAGAAGGCGAAGCGACAGCATTTCAAAACGAAGTTTTAGCGGCATCACTCCGGTCATCACTTCTAGGGACATGTTGTGTGTTGATTTCATGCTCCCTAGTGCGAGTCTAAGACAACGATACTGCAGCCTCTCCAGTTTGAGGATATGCGTGTTGGATGCCCAATGGAAGCATATGCTTTCATATTCCAACACGGATAGTACCGTTGTCTTATACAGTCGCAGGACGTTTGATGGATGTGCGCCCCACCAGAATCCTGTGACTGTCCTTAGAAAGTTGATTCTTTTACTGCATTTTTGCACCAGATGGGTGATGTGTGTACTCCAGTTTAGCCGTGAATTGAACCAAACACCAAGGTATCGAAAATTGTTCGGCGTGTCGCTGAAAGGAGAAAAGGCTACCATCTCAGTTTTCTTTGCAGAGAACTTGATACCAATGTTTTCAGACCACTCGGAAAGGTTGTCCAAAGTGGTTTGTAAAGCCAGTTGTATTTCGGCGGCGTCCCTGCTTGCAAAAGATATGACGCCGTCATCAGCCAATTGTCTAATGCTGCAGTTTGGTGCTAGACAAGAATCTATTTCGCTAACATAAAAGTTGTATAACAGGGGGCTCAAGCAGGACCCTTGTGCTAGTCCATGGATGCTGGTCCGCTTTAGTTGCACATGACCATTGTTGAAATTCATAGCTTTTTCCGACAAAAGGTTGAACAGCAAGTTGTTCAACTTTGGACCCAGCCCCACATTTTCTAATATTTGACTCAGCTTGTATGGTGATACTGAGTCAAATGCCCCCTGCATATCTAGGAAAATAGATCCCATGTTCTGCTTGCGTGCACGAGCAAGCTCAATTTCTGTAACTAGAAGGGCTAAGCAGTCATTAGTACCCCTGGCTTTACGAAAACCAAACTGGGTATTTGAGAGAAGGTTGTTCGATTCCAACCATTCTTCTAACCGGAAAAGAATCATCCTTTCAAGGAGTTTCCTCAGACACGACAGTAACGATATTGGCCGATACGAATCGTGTCTTGATGGCGGTTTGCCACGCTTTAAGATAGTGACAACTTTCACTTCTCTCCACTCTTGCGGAACGCTGTTGACCTCCAACATATTGTTGAAGATGCGTAACAGACGTTTCCTCCCTATGTCGGGCAGATTTTGAAGCAATTTGCTACTAATCTGATCCAGACCTGGGGAGGAATTTTTGCTTGATAGGAGAGCAAGTGACAGCTCTACCATTGTGAACGGTGAATCCATCCTAGGGTCACTACCAGGCGCATGTTGTGTAAAGCTTTGCGCAGGAACGAAATCGGGACAAAGCTTGTGGGCAAATTCATACAGCCACTCGCCAACGTCAATCATATCTAGTAAAAATAAAATTGGCAATGCTTCACTGGCAACTCATGATTTCATTATAAACATAGGTTAATTATTTTAGTTTGTTTTTAATTTTACAGCTACAATTTCTTTATTAATTAATTAATCCTGATTTTGATACAGAGTCACAATAGAGGGCTCATGCTGTTCCTAAGTTACATCAACGCTCTCACCATCATTCTACCAATGGGATGTACAGCCGAAAGTGACCCCAGTTGTGTCCGACCAAATACCAAGTTATAAATTTTTATTGAAGCATGAAACATCGTTCTGGATAACTAAATCAATTACATTTTATGAAACATTACGTTTCACAAATGTATAAAGCAAAAGAAAAACTATTTTATTTATTTATTTATAAAGTATTACGGACTGATGCCGTATTGTCACCACAGAATGTGGTGACTGTGAATTACATTCACGAAAAAAGCAATGAAACAAAATTAACAGGCATTTCCTCCTAGTTATTTGCCATATCCCGGACATGCTCGGTTCAAAAGAAAAACTATTCCAAGAAATTTTTGTTCCAATTTTTGCGAAACCAAATCAACACATATGTACGCTCCAAAAAGTGGAATGCGAACGGTCTGATGTTTCTAACATATGAAATGTCCTGAAAGAATTTTATCTGCTGGCTTCTCAATCGTGTTTATTGATCGTGTATCATTCAGCCACGTGTTTACTGCAAATTTTCTGAAACATGTTTTACTAAATGGTAATGGTTATTCCAACCGTTTCTTCTTCTGGCAAAAGGTGCTTCCAGGTGATGTGAAAGATATTCATTAACAAGTCCTAGTTTTTAAACCTTTACTGTTAGTTGTGTTGTAGCTCTGTTATTTTTAATTTTTTGGTATAGCTTGGTTGCATTTCCTTATGGCTATCAGACGAGTTTTTTTTAAATTTAATCTTTTCAGAGAAGTAATAAATTTAATTCAAAATTAAAACTGTCGCATTGTTTATTGCTACACTTTGCCAAAACCGTTGTACCGATTTGAGTTTAAATTTTTCTATTTATATGGTAGGTATGAGAATAAGATTAACAGTAGTTTTTATGCCGATAGGTAATCTATATGCCGGATCATACTTTGCTACCTTATGCTCCGCTATTGAAAACTTCATTGCTAATAAATGAAAAAAAAAATGAATAAAACACACACGTAAGGTTGTTTTGAATATTTATTTTACCAACAATTTAAGTTGAATCGATCCAATTTTGAAAAATTGAAATGCATTTACATGCAAATTCTGATCCCTTGAATCCCGGTAAGCATATATGTAAGAACATCAAGGAGAAATTTTTTTCCTGAATGCAGCAGAAACGTTGATATTCATCAAGCATATCTATGTGCACCAGTTTTGAATTCACAAACACCTGTTTGTTCTAAAATAAATCAATTAAAAATTGTGAAAAATCATAAAATATTTTATTTTTACGTACACCTGTTATACTTACATCACTATTCTACACACAATTTAATTATGCTTTTTTGCATGATCAACATTGGATGAAAACATAAGAGTAGAGAAAAGTTGGCAATTTTTCGAAATAGCTATACTTATAGAGAATATAGTAAAAGAATAGCAAAATTATTTCCACTGTATGAGTCGCTAAGGCGTTGGAGTATGAAACATATTTGAATAATTTTGCACAGTTTAGATGTTTTCAACGAACACCTGAGACTTCAACGGACACCTGAGTGGAACACATACAGGAGAGAATGGACCAGGTGCAAAAAGCAGAAGAGATCAGCACTACAACAGTCAGCATGATTACAGATTTCGTCGGAAGCTATCAAGTTGGATTTGTTGGCGGAAAATCCACGCGTGACCAAATCTTAACTGTACGGCAGATCCTCCACAAGTGCCGGGCAAGGAGACAGACTCTCCTGTCTACTTTAGGATTTAGAGCTCGTGGGGTTCAGACGTGTTTATCGTGAGCTCACGCAATCAAAAAGAGAAACTAATTACTAATACAAACAAGTGCAACAACCGGTCAGAGATGCTGGAGAGAAGAGTTTCCACTATCAAAGTGGACTTCTCTAATCTCCCAACAAAGCGAAGTGATAGATTTTATCACCTCCAAGCTTGGACTGAGCATGGAGCAAATTAGCAGAATCCATCTAAGCACGTCATCTACAGCTGCGCACGTAGAAATCAAGGACCCCAACGTAGCGTTGGACATCGTTGAAAAGCACGATGGTAGGCATGAAATCACATGCCAGGGCAAACTCTTTCCCATTGCCATAACAATGGATGATGAATCCACGATAGTCAAGATCCACGACTTAACAGTGTACGTTACAAACACTGACATTGCCGAGTATATGGGCAATTTTGGTGATGTCGTTTCTGTTACGGAAGGTGTATGGAATAACGCCTTTCCATGTGCTGGTCTGCCGAATGGTTTTCGGTATGTGCGTATGGTGATTATAAAACAAATACCTTACACAAAAATGGAGAGACGACACTACGCACTGAGGGCAGCAATCAACCTGTCGCAAATGCGACAGCTCTGTCCATCATGGCATGACCTGCGTTCAGAACAGAAGACTAACTGTACAAAAAGTAAGTGTCAGTGACTGGCTGAAATCATACGCAAACATCACTGCTTTAGGAAGCAGGAAGAGTGAGGTGGAAGGAAAAAATGCCCACATGGTGGCGGCGAAGACACCACAGCCTCAGCAACGAACCATCACGCGAAAAGAACCAATACAACAACCAAGCTCTGCCAAACTGAGCAGCATCTCGAAACAAGAGGAGTACAACACTAAGACATCATCTACACATTCTAATGGAACAACGCAACGAAACACAGAAGTCTCGACTTCACCCACACGACGGAGAAATACGGCAAAGACAAGCGGAAGAACAACTCGGTCACTTTCAGCCAAGCGACAGGCTGAGAAGAAACTGACTGATTTTGTTACAATTACAACGAAGAAAGGAAGAACGCGGTATACATACCCTCAGGTACCAGACGAAAAGAACGATAAAGGAAGAAGAGAGAGCTGTTGACGCACAGCATCACCAAGATCATCTTATCGGAGAACAACTCATAAAGGGAGAACGCTACTAAAATAACGGTAAACGACTGATACCGTGCAACCACATTAAGGACGATTGTGTGAGTAAAGTGCCAAAAAGGGAGAAAGAAGTTGAATGTTACAAAGATAAGAGAGAAAGCTCGTAACAACCAGAATTGATTAACTTTAGTGAATTCGACGTGGCTGAGTAAAACCACGACGCAGTTGTGATTGCAAATCAGAAATGTCATTCCACGCAAATAGTTTGAGTGTGCGCATTGCAACACTCAATATTAACAATATAATGAACAAAACAAAGTTAGACTTACTACAAAACACAATACGACTTCTTGATATTGACATAATTTGTCTACAAGAAATTAAAAACCAAGATTTCGAACTTTACGGCTTTCACACCTGCACAAATGAAGACAATAGACAGAGAGGCACCGCCATCGGCATTAAAAAAGGAATAAAACACTCTCATGCTGATAAAAGCTTAGATGGAAGATTAATCACTGTCATAATTAATGACAAAGTCAAATTAGTTAATCTATATGCTCCTTCTGGGACACAAAACAGGCAACATCGTGACAACTTCTATAAGTATACACTAGCATACTATCTGAGGCATAGTCCAGAATACTTAATAATAGCAGGAGATTTCAACTGTGTTATTAATCCTAACGATGGTACAGGTTCCTCTAGTGTAAGCTTCTGCCTAAGACAATCGATACAACACTTAAATGTTGAAGATACATGGTCGATATTAAATAATCACATAGATTACACATACATAACTAGTAACACTGCCTTTCGTATAGACAGAATATATATCTCAAAAAACCTTAAACAAAATCTTCGGACTACAAATGTACATAGCGTTGCCGTAAGTGATCATAGAGCTTACGTTATTCGAATTGCAATACCAAACGATATACCTAACAACGTTAACAAGAGACAAAAACTCTGGTCATTACGAAAATACCTTATCACCGCGGAAAATCTAGAACAATTCAAAACTCATTGGACTAAATGGACAAGACAAAAGAAAAATTATCGTTCTTGGTTAAATTGGTGGTTAGATTATGCTAAGCCCAACATCAAACGCTTTTTTAAGTGGAAAAATAATGAATACTATAAAACATTTAATCACAAACACAACTCTCTCCTCGCACAACTCAACCAATCATACAATATCCTTCTACAAAGCCCACAAGAATTAGCTAAAATAAATAGAATCAAGGCAGAAATACTTAATTTACAAAGGAGCTTCACTGGTAATTATATCCAAACTAGTTCATCTTACATATCTGGAGAAAATATTTCTACTTTCCACCTTAACGAAAGAGCAAAGAGACGAACTGAAATAATCAAGCTAAAGACAGATAATGACGAAATTATCGAGAACCAACAAGAGATTCAAAAGCACATAGAAGATCACTTTAAAAAGCTATTCACTGCCGAAACTCTAATAAATGATGCATATTTTTCTTCGTCGATCACAATTCCAAAAGAATGTGAATTGAACAAAAACTGTATGAATGAAATAAGTACTGAAGAAATCTACGTAGCTTTAAAAAATTCCAACAGTAATCGTGGTCCAGGCCTCGATGGTATACCGAAAGAGTTTTTTGAATACACCTTTGATTTAATTCACAAAGAATTGAATCTCATAATGAACGACATTCTACACGTTCCAGTCCCAAACAAGTTAACAGAAGGAATAATAGTTCTAACTAAAAAACATAACCAAGACGATAGCAATCTTGATTCATATAGACCAATTTCTCTCTTAAATACAGATTTCAAACTTTTCAACCGTATAATGAAACACAGAATCACTAAGATTTTAGATACACGTGATATAATACCAGCTTGTCAAAAATGTTGCAACAACGGCAAAAACATCTTCCAAGCATTACTTTCGGTTAAATATAGAATTATAGAACTCAAAAAAAAAAAAAAAACAAAACAGGAAAACTCATCTCTTTTGATTTGTCAAAAGCATTTGATAGAGTTAACCATAACTTTCTTTACACCACAATGAAGAAATTTGGTTTTAATCTCAAACTTTTAGAAAACATTCAGAAACTCAATTATACTGCTACCGCTAAACTATACATCAACGGAATACTATCAGAAGCCATAAAAATTAACTGTTCTGTCAGGCAAGGAGACCCCCATGCTATGCATCTATTTGTAATTTATATATCTCTTCTACTGACGAATCTTGAAAAAATTTGTAATAGTCCTGATTACTTAATAAATGCATACGCAGACGATATATCGATCATAATAACCTCTGAAGACCAAATTGAACAAATTAAAAATGAATTCAATGCTTTCAGTGAAGTAGCCGGAATAAAACTAAATCTAAATAAGTCACAAGCTGGTCAATGGTCAAAAGTGATTTGGACATAGCAATAATTTTTAAAAGTTCTAGCCTGAAAATTCCATGGCTGCTTACCACTGATAAATCAAATTACTTGGAATTTTGTTTACCAATTCTATGAGATTAATTATGAAATTAAATTGGGATGTTACAACCCATAAATTTGCACACATTATTTGGCAACATAAAAATAGAGACCTAAATTTACAGCAAAAAGCAATTTTAGCTAATACGTTCATTACATCGAAACTTTGGTTCGTCGGTTCAATCATCTCAATAAGCTCATTACATCTAGCAAAAATATTAAGATTGCTGGGCATATTCATGCGATCACAACAAGATCTACGAATAAGTCTTGATCAATTGGCGCTTCCTAAAGCACAGTGAGGTCTAAACTTGCTAAATCCAAGATTAGAATTAAAGACACTGCTCATAAATAGACACTGGATAGAAAGAGAATACATGCCTTATACTAAAATATTAATTGAAAATACAGGAAACCCTCCTTTCATACAGAACATACCAACTACCTATCCTTGTGCGAAACAAATAGCGATTGAATTAGCCAACACGCCACTGTCATACAAGCAAGAGCCTAATGCGAGAATAATTTACAGGATTGCCTTGGATAAATTACCACTGCCAAATATAGTAAGAAAGAATCCAAACAGGAGGTGGCCTATTATTTGGTGTAATATAAATAATAACAGCCTATTTTCATGTGAGGGGATTTTTTTTTGGGGCGGTCCGGTGGCCGAGGCGACAGTGGCGCCGGTCTTCACACGGCAGGGCCGGGGTTCAAATCCCATCCAGACCGCCTCCCCGTACGAAAGGCTGACTACTTTTCTACGGGTAAAATTAAGTCACAGAAAGCCAGAAATGGCAGGCCGAGACCTCTCGAGGTTGTAGTGCCACAGAAGAAGAAGAAGATTTTCATGTGAGAGAAGCAAGTACTATGCTTTAGTAAACAACAGGATTCTTTATAGAGAAAAATTGTATGATTGAAAATTAGAATCTCTAAAGAATAAAATTATAATATGAAGGAAATAAGGTCGCCAAGTAACATGGAGGAAAACGGTCACCATGTGATACGCAGGATCGGTCGGTCTTTTACGAGGGGGCTTTGGCATATTCGATTTGAATCGCGCCATACTTACGTGGTTCATTTGGATTTCGACGAGAACGACGAACAACAACTTGCTGAGCGAACCAATTCTTCCCTTTATCGATTGTCCAGGCAATCGTGAAGATTCTAGATGAGAATCTTCCTTACTGGATTGTTGGAGACATCGAGGCCTTACCTTTGGTAGGGGGACATTCGAAGCTCAACGGCGTTGAGTCGGCCAGGCGACTCTAGATATTCAGAGGGAACATCCCTTACTGGCTCGTTGGAGATTTGAGGCCTTACCTTGGGTAGGGGAACTCTCAAAGCTCTTGGAAGAAATTGGACGTCAGGATTTGATTTGCATCTAGTCTAGCCCAGAACCAACTCTCTCGTTGGTTGGGAAAGACAGCTTTATTTATACCAAAAATTTCTATAAATTATGGTTAGTTCATTCGCCTTTGGTTAGGTTAAAACTTTTTACGTTATTGAGTAACTTCTTGGTTGACGGCAAGAGCATAGCGCTTCGTTGTAAACAAAAGAATTAAGTTACTTATGGAATTTTCCTTAGGGTGATTTGGTTTTGAGTCGTTTCCGTTTCTTTATTCGTTAACCTGCTGACATGAAATTATCATTCATTATTTGCTTGTTTCGGGGCGATCGAACGCTGCGCTTGCATAAAATGTGTCGCTATGGATGAGTTGGTCGCGGTGCGATCGATTGCTGCGCCTGCATAAAATGTGTCGCTATGGATGAGTTGGTCGCGGTGCGATCGATTGCTGCATTTGCATAAAATGTGTCGCTATGATTATTTCTGTTTTAATCTATTTGTTTGCGATGGTTCGGAGTGGATAAAGTTTTACGCTTAGTTGCTGACCGTTGTCTGCACCGTGCGATGTTCGGTGCATTGGTTGGTTTTGTTTCGTATTGCCTTGCGCAACTCGCTAGCCGAGTGCGCTAGTCGGTTTTTGATGTTCTTATTGCAATGGGTGTTTGATCAAATTTGCTGAATATGCTGTTCTTGGTGGGGTATAGGTTGCTTGAGTTTAAATAATTGTGGCGTAAGGTGCTGGTGTGATTGATTGTTCCTACGTACGTGTTTATGAAATGTATGTTTTCATGAGGTGTTTTTGAGATGTATAGCAGGGATGCTTCAAAATTAAAGAATGCCATCGAGCTGAGCCTTTGTATACCATGATGCAAAAGATTGTACAAGAAAAGAACTTAAAATGTCCCTCCTTTGAAGAATTGTTGATGCCAGAATTTAATAATGTTAGTAAAGCGGATAAAACAAAAATAATGAGAATATTCATAAGGTATGTAGAACTTATAACTACGAATAATGGTCCACTGCGTATGAGTCTGGATACACTAAGATTATACCTAGTTTAATTTATAATGTATTTGAATTTCATTTACGTCGTTTATAATAAGAATAATAAATTGTGATACTTTGTAATGTAAAAAAAACTATATAAAATCGCTCTGAAAGGTGTCATGCGAAGCGCGGGATTCGATATAAGGAGCACGACTATCACCCGATCTCACCAATTCCTTGGCTTCGCGGATGGCATCGACATCATCGGACGGACAACTGCAGCGGTATGCGAGGATGCCGGACTCATGCCCTACCAGGAAGGTGCTTGTCAGCGACCCGTTCGGCACGAGGCGTAGAGTAACACAGCGAGCTCGTTGGCTAGATCAAGTGGAGACAGACCTGAGGGAGATCGGATGTAGCCGAGGGTAGATCCCGGGTAGTGTGGGACTCTTACCAACTAAAAACTCTCCTTCATTTGAAGTAAAAGTTACTTCCGACACCATTGAAGCTAACATAATAGAAGAAAAGTATAGTCTGTAAATAAGACAATTTCAATGGCTATTCCGTAAGAGCTTGATAGCAAGTATGCTCAAAAGTTAATGCATACTTGACAAAAAAATAGTTTAAGTCCCGTAAACGTAAACCATCGTAAACTAAAATGTCATCAAGAAAACAATCCGTTGTTTGTTGTCCGTTCGTCGTAGGTGTAGCTAAAACGAAATTATAGTTGAAAAATAAATAAAAAAGGGTAGAGCGGTTTTTTAATAGTCTACATTTCAAAGTGCATTGCTTACCTCTTTGCATTGGTTTGATTAATACGTACCTAAAGCTTCTCGTCAGCGCTAAAAGCACTTGGAAATAAATGTTTAAAACTATCACAAATGTGTTGAAAATTAAGATTTTTTATATTTTTTCTTACAAGGAGGTGAAACCTCATTGTGCCACCTTTGCAACCTAGTGCAGAAAAACACCTCCTTGGGTCCGTATCGCATGTGATCTTCTCAGGACCATGAGAGAAGTTGCTATGAGCCGCCCTGCAAAAAAACGACAAAAATCGTTATTTAAAGAATTCCTTTTTCATTCCCCAAGGCATCTAATATGGACACAAATACATCTTCATTGCATCTCCGAATTTGATGCTCAGCAAAGTATTTTGATATTTATTTATTTATTTATATTTATAGTTAGACGGCTTGGCGCCGTATTGACAAAGTATTTTTATATGTTACTTTTTATATTTGTTCCTTATTTTTAGAAATGCCTTCAACCACCGCCATACGTTTTCAATCCTTTGCGTATTGATGTAGTTATCGCTAGGATTGATAAAATGGATGGATTGATTCACGGTGTCGTGGGGAAACCCTTGGGCTACCAGTCCGTTATAACCTGCCCAACAGTCGGTTATAATTGTGGTACCGGATCCACATGCCGGACCACAAGATCGTTGAGGGTGGCTTGCGAGCGATTAAGTACACGCTCAAGGAAAATTTCTCCCGTCTCACGGCATATACCACCCACAAGCCACTACGTGTTGGACGCACTTATCCGGCCGACGTTGAACTTTCGACGAGAGATGGCAGTCTTGCCGATTTTCGCCGTCATACTGGGCCCTCCAATTCTAACGCCGGTGGATTCTAACGTTTTCCAAAGGAACGTTCGAATCGTGTCGTACCACGACAGCACCATTTTCTGCGTGAGTCCAGTTTCTTTGGCGCAATGAGAAGTATCCGCATTACTGGCCCACTCAGAAGTACAACGCAAAAGCTTGCTCAAAGCAGCTTTATGGTTGTAAAAGATTGAACCAGCTCGATTGCTGCTGGTTCCGCCACAATGATAATCTTCGCGTACATACCTAAATCCGTCGATGGACTTGTACCGTTTCATCTGCATATTTTCTCCGCATCTTGGGCATAATTGTTGCGGCTGCAAAAGACCTCGCTGTTGCATTCAGCGGATGCCTTCGATGTTTGCCCTGAAAATAGAAAAGAGCAGATCACTATTATATGCCGACATGGTAAAAATTGAAATGAATGATAAATTGACGTTCACGCCAAACAATGTTGATATTTCGATGAAAAGGATGGTGGGGGAAGGGGAGAGGTAGGTAAACTCGATTATCAGTTGTCGATGCATTTGTTCCACGTTGGGGTTGCTCGAATATAACATTTCATAAAAAGATTACTAGTTGAAGTGTTTTGTTACGAATTGCCATAGGAATGTATTTTTTTTACGATAAATTGGTGAAGAATAGAACAATTACAATTTTTAAAACAAATTATAATTTTTGTCATGCTCTATAATTATTAGTACAGCAGTTAAGACGACAGTGCAGCAAGGAGTTAAGACGACAGCGCAGCACGAGAAACGCCACGCAGCAGAACGCGCCACCGATAAACAAACAAACCGATAAACAAACAAATCACAAAGCAGCGCGCACAACATAATTTGCAACGCAGCATAATTCAGCACGGACCAGCGCACCAGCATCCATCCAAACAGTTCAGTTGATACTCAGACGCTAATCCGAACGGTTATTAACTCCGCCGGTCGATGGAAATAAAGTTAAGTTTTTTTTAAAAACACTTTTCCCGGACACCGTGCGTTAACTGGCGCCCGAATAGGGACCGCGCTATGTGAAAAATAAAGTTAAGGTGCAAGTGAAAAGTAACCACGTTAGAGTGAAAGTTACCACCAAATCCTAAACTAAAAAAGACTTCCTGCTCGCCGAGTGCAGCCGTGTGAAAAGGATCCCGAGTCACCTGTGCAGTTAGCAGCTCACGCAGGACAAAAAGGAACCATCCATCACACTGAGAAGGAGGACTTTCATAGCCGGTTTCCCAGCAAAAACAACACATCGCCCGTTAGAGGAGCGAAAAACAACATAAGGCCCGCTAGAGGTGCTGAATAAAGACAACATAAGACGTACATCTAACGCCCGAAACAGGATGCGTATGGTACCGTAAGTACAGTGAATTATAAAAAATCGTAAGTGAAAATTTCAATCAGTGAAAAAAATCAAAAACGAGTATTAACAACGATCGCAAATTAATATTACATATTACTAATTCAAACAAGTGAAGTTAAAAACGTGTTAAAACTAACGAAAAAATCCTGGAGGATCTAATTAATTCATTACAATCTCTAACATTAAAAATGTCGAGACCCGAACTTGATCAAATTATCAACCGCATTGCCGCACTCGAAGCCAGATGGAACAAGCGTAAATCCTGAAACTTTTGAAAAAATTCCCGATTTGGTAAAGGATCTACCAACATTCACTGGGGATCCCAGCGAACTGAATAGCTGGTTAAATGATTTAGACAGTTCAGTGAAACTCTATCAAACTAAAGGTACAGATACCATCGAACGTCAAAATAAATACCACATGATCTGCAAATTCATTCGTAGAAAAATACGCGGTGAAGCGAATTACTCACTCGTCGCTTAAAACGTAGGCATAAATTGGAACCTGATCAAAAAAACATTGATCACCTATTACGGCGAAAAACGTGACTTGGAAACATTGGACTTCCAACTCATGAGCGTGCAACAGAAGAACCGCTCACTGGAAGTATATTACGACGAGGTGAACAGATTACTGTCCCTCATCGCAAATCAAATAAATACCGATGAAAGGTTTACACACCCCGAAGCTTCCAGAGCTTTAATTGAAATGTACAACAAAAAAGCAATAGATGCTTTCATGAGAGGACTCGATGGAGACGTTTACAAGTTCATAAGGAATTATGAGCCAACATCGCTTGCAGGAGCATACAGCTATTGTATCTCTTTCCAAAATATTGAATGCAGAAAAATGTTAACAAAACCGAGAATATACACCCCACCAACGGCACCAAGGAATATGATTCCCTTACCGCCACCAACACCAATAAGGTACACACATGCCCAGCCACCACCAAGGCCTCATTACCCAAAACCTCCAATGTATGGAAATCGAAATTTTAACAACTTCATTCCAAGGCACCAACAGCCCTTTCAAAAAATGCAATCTAATCAATTTCAACGTCAACCTCCACCAGAACCAATGTTGATCAATCCATCAGAACTCGCCAAGTAAATTACGGAAATCGTCCAAATTCAAACAATGTGAGACCACCAAAACGACCTAGAGTCAATAATATCCAAACAAACGCCGGAAACATAAACAACATTAACCATATAGCAGATGCCAATCTTGCACAAACATTCGAAAACGTAAACAACAACGTGAATAACACAACGGTTGAAAGTGTGCAACAGTCATTCGAACGATATCTCAGAACAATTGAAAAACAGGAAGGTAATAACTTCAGAGACACTTTTGAAGAAGCAGAGCTGAATTTTTTAGAATAAACTCAGCGTTGCCTTACATTTTATTCTATGGTAACGCTTCAGAACCACTCAAAATTTTAATTGATACTGGATCTAATAAAAATTACATACATCCAAAATATGCAAAAATTTCACACAAGGTCGATAAACCATTTTTCGTATCATCTGTAGCAGGAGATATTAATATCGATGCTTATTCTCAAGCACGATTATTCAAACCATATTCAGATAAAATGCTAAAATTTTATCATTTAGAAAATTTAAAATCATTTGATGCCATAATCGGACACGATTCACTAAAGGAAATTAAAGCAGTAATTGACACAGCCAATGAAATATCAATCATTGATGGCACACATATCATCCCATTACAACAATACAATCTACAGGAAGTAAATTAAATAAATATTCGTGATAATCATCTGAACCAAAACGAAAAAGGAAAGTTACATGACCTATTACAGGAACATCAAGATCTTTTCCAACCACCAGATTTGAAACTACCTTGTACATCGCGAGTAAAAGCGACAATAAGAACAAAAGATGAATCACCAGTTTATAGTAAAACGTATCCCTATCCCCTAACACTTAAAGGTGAAGTTAACAAGCAAATTGAAAAACTCCTAAATGATGGAATCATCAGACCTTCGAAATCCCCATACAATGCACCAGTGTGGATTGTTCCAAAAAAACTGGATGCTGCCTATGAAAAAAAATATAGACTTGTCGTAGACTACAGAAAATTAAACACTCAAACAATAAGCGATAAATATCCTATTCCGGATCCATCTACTGTTTTAGCCAATCTAGGTTCAAATAAATATTTCACAACTCTTGACTTAGCGTCAGGATTTCATCAAGTACCTATGTCGGAAAATGATATCGAAACAACTGCATTTTCAATAAACAACGGAAAATATGAATTCGTACGCATGCCATTTGGTTTAAAAAATGCCCCTTCAATATTCCAACGCGTCATGGACGACACTTTAAGGGAACACATCGGAAAAATTTGTCACATATACATCGATGACATAATCATTTTTAGCAAAACAGTTGAAGAACATCTGCAAAATTTAAGAAAAGTTCTAGAAACTCTGAGAGCCGCTAATTTCAAAATACAACCGGATAAATCTGAATTTCTTAAAACAGAAGTTGAATTCCTCGGATTCATAGTCTCAAGTGAATGACTTAAACCAAATATAAAAAAGATTGAAGCCATAAAAAATTCCCAGAACCACAAAACCTTAAAGAACTAAGAAGATTCTTAGGAATGTCAGGTTACTACCGCAGGTTTATTAAAAACTATGCACAACTGGCAAAACCCATCACAAAACTCCTAAGAGGGGAGGATGGCCATCGCCAAATTTCCAAACACGAATCAAAAAATTTTCCTATTAAATTTGATCAAACCGCAAAAAACGCATTTCAAACCCTTAAAGACATAATATCTTCTAATGATGTTTTAGCTTTTCCAGATTTTTTGAAGCCATTCGAACTAACAACAGACGCATCGGAAAAAGCACTAGGAGCTGTGTTTTCACAAAAATGTCACGACGGCGATGGAACGATAACCTTCATTTCTCGCACTCTTTCCAAAACAGAGGAAAATTATGCAACCAACGAAACGGAAATGCTTGCCATCGTTTGGGCACTACAAACATTGAGAAATTTCATATACGGAGCTAAAATTAATATTCATACAGATCATCAACCATTAACATTTGCTTTATCTCCGCAGAACAACAACGCAAAACTGAAAAGATGGGAATCTTTCATGGAGGAACACGATTACCAATTATTCTACAAACCCGGAAGATCAAACGTTGTAGCAGACGCACTTTCCCGTATACAACTAAACTTATTAACGCCAACTCAGCACTCAGCTGACGAAGACGATCATTCTTATATACCTTCAACAGAAGCACCAATTAATGTATTCCACAACCAACTAGTATTTAAAATTGGAACTAATTCTTCATACCAATTAATTACCCCTTTCCCGAAATTCAGAAGACATATTTTTATTGAACCAACATTTACTTCTGATTTTATCAAGGATAAATTCAAAGAATTAATCAATCCAAATGTAATTAATGGAATTCACATAGATGAACAAACAATGGGAATTATCCAAGAAGTTATATAAAACTCTCTACAATCCTAAAACAATCAAAGCTAGATTTTCCCAAAGACAAGTACAAGACCTATGCGATGAAGAAACACAAATTGAAGAAATCAAGAATATTCATAATTTTGCTCACAGAAATGCTAAGGAAAACTCATTGCAATTTATAAAAAAATTCTACTTTCCCGGAATGAGAAAAAGTATTCAAAACATTGTAAAAAATTGTGAGATATGTAAAACAGAAAAATACGAGAGAAAACCCCAAGAATTTATACCAGTAAAAACACCAATACCGACATATCCTGGAGAAATTATCCATATTGACATATTTGCTTATAACGCAAACTTTTTATTTATCTCATCTATAGATAAATTTTCAAAATACGTTAAAATACGACCGATAAAATCGAAATCAATCGCTGATATAAAGGAAGTTTTACTACAACTCCTATATGACTGGGACTTACCAGCTCAAATTGTAATAGACAACGAATGTACGTTTGTCTCAAACGTTATCGAACAATCAATACTAAACCTAGGAATAAAAATATTTAAAACTCCAGTTAATCGTTCAGAAACGAATGGACAAATAGAACGTTGCCATTCGACAATTAGAGAAATCGCTAGATGCACAAAAAAACTCAATCCAGAGATGAGCATTATAACATTAGTACAACAAGCTGTTTATAAGTATAATCACAGCATACATTCATTCATAAAGGATACACCACGAAATGTGTATGTAGGAGAAATATCAAACGATCCGCTAGAGAGATCAAGAATAAGAGAAAAAACAAATGAAAGAATACTACAGATATTCAAAAAAGAATGAAGAAAAAATCAAAGATGAAAAATATAAGGATTACGTAGAAAACGAATATGCATTCGAAAAGAAAAAGACGAATAACAAACGCGAAAGTCGTTTTAACGCAGTAAAAGTAAAGGAGAATCATCCAACATATATTATCGATTCAAACAATCGAAAAATACATAAAGTAAACTTAAGAAAGTAATGAAAAAATATTAATACTTTTTCAAAATTGTTTTAACTATCGTTACAGAATACTTACGATCCTGTTGATCAAACTAATTTTCGCAGACATAAACATATAATTATAATTTATTGATAAGCCTAACCTACAACTACATCTAAACTAACTAAACCTAACGTTAAAAAACCCTAATTTTATAATAGCTCTAAGTATCGCAATCTAGATGTTCACTGTTTGGCGTTCCGAGAGAGAAGAACGTGCAGCTTTACTCGCTTCGAACGCGTACCTTCAACTCTATCACTCTAACTCTGCTGGTCTTATACCAGTTATACCAGCAGCAACGCTATACGTTAAGTGCGCGTGATTATACCACATAATTCGTCCCCGGGGCGAAAGACGGACGTCCTCGGACGTATTCCTAAGCGGCTTTAGTTCTTTTGATCTTATTTTTATGCCTCTTAACATGTTTTGAGTTCTCGAAAGTCCTATCTTTTACATTTTGTGCTGTAGTTATTTTAGCTCTTTCATCTAATTTTTTCCTGATATTCGGTTTAACATAAACGTGCTGGCCTTCCTGTATCAAAGGTGGTTCTTCTTTGTTATTGTTTCCTTTCATTTGTTTTTGCCTTGATAGTTCAATTTTCGTTTTCACCTGGCTAAATAGTTTCTCTGCTAGTTCTTTTATTACAATAGGATTTGTATGATTCAATTGATTAAACAATATTTCATTTGGAGTGTAGTCTGTTGCAGTATGAACTGTTGCGTTGTACAACGAAATCGATATGGCGATAATATCTGGCGTATTCATGTTCAAAAACTTGTGTTTGTTCGTGTTGTAGATTTCTATTATTGTTGAGTGCGTTTTTTCTACCTGTCCGTTACTTTCTGAGGATGATGCGTATGTAAGAGTAACGCCTAAACTGCTCAAGAACTGTTTTAGCTGTATGGATCTGAACGTCGTTTCATGATCAGTAACTATTTGTCTTGGGATTCCAAAATTACTGAAATATTTTGCCAGTGCACTTTTAACGTCTATCAAGTTTTTCGTTTATATAGGAATCATTTGAGCGAATTTCGAAAACGCATCTACTAACGAAAGGAAACTATTCGAGTTGATGGAAAAAATATCCATGTGGACACGTTCCATTGGCTTTTCTGTTGTCGGTCTCGGCGATATTTTGATGTTATATGGCCTCCGTTCGTATTTGTTTTTATTGCATACAGTACACGTGTTGACTGCGGATTTGATTTGCTCATGCATCTTGGGGAAGAAGAACGATCGCTTCATTTGGATTTCAACTTCATTTATGCCACGGTGAGCCCTTTCGTGTTCCTTTGCTATAAGCTGGTTCTGTTCTTCAACCGACGTCACATCTTTGACTTGTGAGTGTGTCATGATCATGTAACCACAGCAACTAAAATGATTCTTGAAAGAACTTTGTATTAATGATATGATACATTTTGGAGCTAATATGGCCGTTTGTTTTCCGTTATGGTACTTCTGCAGAATATTAGTGATCGTATTTTCATCGTATTCTCTTCTTTTTATAATAATTCTTCTATAATGTGCGAACGGTGTTTCTATTAAATCTTGATGTTGATTGCCCTTTTCAAATATTATTTGGTTGCGGTAATAGTTTAAAGGCCTTTCGCTTGATTTTATATAAAAATGGTCTGACGTATCTGCTGAATGATTTGTATCAAGGGTAGTTGTGCTGTTGGCATTAATTTCATTTGGAGCCTCTATTTTTCTACTAAGAGCGTCTGCTACCACGTTTGTTCTTCCCTGCTTGTATTCGACATTGTATTGGTAATTTTCTAGCTCAAGCCTCCAATTTAGTATTCTATTGTTTTTTAAAGATGTTTTAATAAACGTGAGAGGTTTATGATCGGTAAAAAGTTTGAACTCATTCCCATAAAGATATGGTTTATATTTACGGATTGCCCAAATAATCGCGAGTGCCTCTTTTTCTATAGTAGAATAATTCGTTTCTGCCTTATTCAATGTTCTGCTAGCAAACGCAATTGGCCTCTCGATTTTGTTTTGTACTTGTGAAAGTACTGCTCCTAAAGCAAAGTTACTGGCATCCGTAGTTAGTATGAAAGGTAGATTGAAATCGGGATATGCAAGTATTTGATCTGACGCTATTATTTCTTTTAATTTGATAAAGGAATCAATGTATTCTGGGTCTTTGATATCAATTAACTGCCCTTTTTTAAGATATTTAGTTAATGGTTTTGTAATCGTTGAATAGTCTCTAATAAATCGACGATAATATCCAGATAAACCCAGAAATTGTCGGATTTGTTTTTCGTTTGAGGGCAATGGCCAGTTCAAAATTTTCTTTACTTTATCAGGGTTTGGTTTTATCCCGTCAGGAGAGATTGTATGTCCAAGAAACTCTGTTTCTCTTTTTAAGAACTCGCATTTGTCCAGCTGAATTTTTAAATTAAATTGTGCCAATCGTTCTAATACTGTTGAAACGTTTTCCAGATGGGTTTCCAAACTGTTTCCAACAATTACGATATCGTCTAAGGAAACATAACAAATTTTACCGATAAGCTCTGCTAAAATGTTGTTCATTGTGCGCTGAAATGAAGCTGGTGCATTTTTTAGCCCAAAAGGCATTCTAGTAAATTCGAAATGACCGTAACTTGTGGAAAATGCAGTTTTTTCTTGATGATCGGGATGCATTTCGATCTGGTGGAAACCAGATTTAAGATCCAATATCGTAAAATATTGTGATTTACCCAAGCTATCCAGGATATCTTCAATTTCAGGCATAGGGAATTTTTCGCTAATCGTCTTCTCATTTAGTTTCCGAAAATCGATTACAACTCTAACTTTTTGTATTCCTGATGCATCTTTTCTTTTTGGAACAACCCAAATAGGAGATGCGTAAGGACTCTTTGAAGGTATAATTATGCCCGTTTCTAGCATTTCTTTAATTTGAGCTTCTACGTCTTGTTTGTATACGTGTGGATATCTGTAAGTTTTAGTGTACACCGGGATATCATCTTTTGTATTTATTTTGTGTTTTATTATGGTGGTACTCGTGAGTTTTTCATTATTTTTTAAAAGTACTCGATGATGTTTCAAAATGGTGTTGATAACTTGCTCTTTTTCAAAATTCGATAAATGATCAGTTCTAATTAATTGTTCAATCATACTTTTGTTTGGAATGGTATTAGAATCAAACGGAATGGGTGAAATCGTTTCAAAATTATTTACAGTTATTTTAAGCGTTGTAATTTCTGGAGGGATCTTTTTTGTTGATAACACATTAATGGTGGATTTATTGTTTAGTGAAGAATACATCCCAGGTTCTATTATTGTATCTTGATCAATTCGTTGAAAAGTTGGCACAAACCAATCTCCACTGCGATCAGTTGTTACTGTTATAGTGTGATGAAAATATTTGTCAGCATAATATTTTTTGAATTTGGTTTTTATACCTTGTATAGTGATAGTATTAGTATGGTAATTTATTACAGTATTAGTTTCGGCCATGAACTTTGAGCCTATAAGTCCATCAAAATAATTATGGAAATTGTAAATGAAATACGTTTGTGGTTTTATTTGTTTTCCTAACAATTGGCATGTCGCTTTCTTGCTCGTAGCATGATTTCCAAAAACATTCGATATTGTAGCAGAGCAATTATCCTCACAATTGGAAATAATTCCTGGTTTAAGAATATTTTCATTTGCTCCACTATCAATAAGTAACCGTATAGTTCTGTCCAAAGAGCTGTCGTAAACAGTTATGTATGGCAAAAAATTCAATGATTCTTTCAAGTCAGATTTTCTATCGAAGTGGCCCGTTGAAAATTTGAATTATTTTCAATGTTATTCGTAGTTTCAGTGTTATTGACCGTTCTATTGTAGCTAGTGTGTTTTGTTCTCATGGAATTGTCAACATCCATTGGTTGCGGATATTGATTATCAGGCTTTTTCAAATAACCCGATTGTGCTCGTGAATAATTACCAAAATTTGGTCTGCTTTGCTGAACCTGCTTATATGGTGAACTGGGAGGTGGTTGACTGTTCATTCTATTGGAATTTACTTCCTGCGATTTAAATTTGCATAGAAAATTGTACGCATCTTCTATGTCCTTTGGGCGAGCTGCTTGAGCATAACCGAAGTATGGTTTTTTCAACCCTGCCACAAAAGCTGCCAAACCATCCTCATCGATGAACTTATTGATCACTGTCCAGTTGTCCCTATAATCTCTTTCTTGCTTTGCAATTGATTTAATATTCTGAATAATTTCTTTAGCCTGTTGGTAATACTTATGTATTGTCATTCCTTCTGTCATTGTGTGTCGCCACAATTGACACTTAAAAGTCGAAAGTTCACGCCTATCTCCAATGGCATCGATTAAAATTATTTTAATTTCATCGAAATCCTTCGGGTTACCAGCAACACAAATTGTGTCTTTTGCCTTTCCTTCGATTTTGTTGCAAACAGCTGTTACGTACACACCATACACTTCACTATTCACTCTGTCTTTGAAAAGGTTCAATGTGCTCTCAGCAGTATCAAGCCATGCGGTCAGTTGCTTTCTGTTACCGTCATAAGTAGGAAGAGATTTGATCGGATCGGGGATCCTATAAAAATCTTCAACCTTGCATGTAGTGGTAGGTTCCACGTGGTTCACTTGATGAGCCTGAGCACAAATTTGTTCCTGAGTGCATTTAATAGATTGTTCCTGAATATTAAGTCTCTCATTAATTTGAGATAGACCTAAAGTTAACTGCTTAAGTTGTTCAACAATTTGATTTTCCATCGTTACGGATTTTATGGAACTGTTAGAATCTGTTTCTGTGTCCGAATCTGACCTAACACTAGGTGAACGCCAGCTAACGTGTTGGTCAAAATGTTCTCTTTCTCTTTCGATCTCTCTCGGCATCTATTATCACGAGTGATAATACTAATGCCAATGTCCGCTCAGCCTATCTAGTAGTACTGGTTGGATGTGTGTGTGGAGAAGACTCGATGAATTGTCTCGCACCACGTGTTTATAACGAAAATAACTACAATTATAAACACTTTTTGCAATTATCGACCTATCTTGTAGTATCGAGTATGCGTTAGTAAAACTAATAAAAAAGTTTTACTTACGTGTGGTGCAGGTTATGCCGGGGGGTCCTCGAACCAAACAACGGATTCAATCCTTTAGCTGCCGGTGCAAATTGCGGGAACCACTTTAGAAAGGATTATTAATCCAATTCTATTCCACTGTTTTTAAGCACTTCCTGAACTGTCTACAGCGCCAATTATAATTTATTGATAAGCCTAACCTACAACTACATCTAAACTAACTAAACCTAACGTTAAAAAACCCTAATTTTATAATAGCTCTAAGTATCGCAATCTAGATGTTCACTGTTTGGCGTTCCGAGAGAGAAGAACGTGCAGCTTTACTTGCTTCGAACGCGTACCTTCAACTCTATCACTCTAACTCTGCTGGTCTTATACCAGTTATACCAGCAGCAACGCTATACGTTAAGTGCGCGTGATTATACCACATAATTATATATGATTTAAATAACAATCCATTAGCCATAATACCGATAGGTAAAGCTAAGATTCAAATTGGATACGTAAGAACAATACATCCAATAGATTTAACTGATATAAACGAAACAATAGAGAAAACATTACAAGATAGTCCAAATGGAAATTCTACTGAATCTATCGAAAATTTGATCAGCATAAAAGCTAGCATGCTAAAGGACACTTTTGCGAAAATCAAACCATTTGTGAAAAGACAAAAACGATGGGACACGATAGGAAAAATTTGGAAATGGATCGCTGGAACTCCAGATGCAGACGACCTACATGTCATAAACTCCACAATGAACTCCCTGATAGCAGAAAGCAACAAACAAATAATAATCAACCAAGGCTTCGACGACAGGTTGAAACAAATAACTGATGTCGCTAACCAAGTCGTAAATATCGAAAACGAACGCTATGAGTCACACCAAGTGGAAATTCGGAAACTTATTCTACTTTCCAACATAAATATGCTACAAGAAAAATTGGATGTCATAGAAGACGCTATACTGTTAGCTAAAAACGGTATTCCGAGCAGTAAGCTACTATCCCTTGAGGATCTGACATCAATAGAACAGTTTCTTGAGAAGAATAACATTAAATACAACACACCGGAAGAATTGCTAAGGCAATCAACTGCCCAAGTAGCAGTAAATGAATCTCATATACTATATATGCTAAAGTTCCCCAAACTATCTTCAAAAATCTACGAGTACGAATACATTGACTCGATAATACAACACGATGCACGTATAATCGTCACACAAAACTTTATATTACAAAATCAAACCCACTTATATTCCATGACAGAGAAGTGCCAACAACAAGAAAATGTTTATATATGTCCGCAAATCGGCATACAACAACCCACAACATGCATTCAACAAATTGTGAGAAGAGAAGATTCACAATGTGACTACGAAAAGATTTATAGTCGAGGCTTCATAAAAAGAATCAAAGACGACACAATACTAATCAACGACGCAATAGCAGAAATCGCATCAAACTGCAGCAAAATGAACCAAGTACTGAACGGTTCCTACGTCATACAATTCGAAAATTGTAACATTATCATTAATGGAGAAATTTATTCAAACGACGAAGTCACCATTCCTGGTAAACCATTCAAATCAACAGCAGGAATCAACATCGATAAGGGTGAAATCGAACATAAACCGCCTCTCCAACTCGTACAAAAACTCACCATAGAACATAGAGAAAAACTAAAAAGTATTAACTTGCAGAATGATTCTCTAAGATGGAAAATTAATGTATTCGGAGGAACTTTTGCATTCATATGCCTATGCGCATTTATAATCTGTTTATTCTTCCACTTCAAGAGAACGACGATAAAAGTAAACATGACTCAAGCGAAACGACCAGAAACGTCCGTTAGCAGACCAACTTCATTCCACGCAGCAACGAGACTTTGAGGGCAAAGCCATTTAAGAGGGGAGGAGTTAAGACGACAGCGCAACACGAGAAACGCCACGCAGCAGAACGCGCCACCGATAAACAAACAAACCACGCACGACCGATAAACAAACAAACCACAAAGCAGCGCGCACAACATAATTTGCAACGCAGCATTATTCAGCACGCAGCATAATTCAACACGGACCAGCGCACCAGCATCCATCCAAACAGTTCAGTTGATACTCAGACGCTAATCCGAACGGTTATTAACTCCGCCGGTCGATGGAAATAAAGTTAAGTTTTTTTTAAAAACACTTCTCCCGGACACCGTGCGTTAACTGATATAAACAGCAATTCATACGCAAATTAAGACACTTTCAGGCTAAATTCATTGAAAAAGTGCTATTCTTAACGATATAAACAGCAATTCATACGCAAATTAAGACACTTTCAGGCTAAATTCATTGAAAAAGTGCTATTCTTAACGATATAAAAAGCAATTCATACAGAAATTAAGACACTTTCAGGCTAAATTCATTGAAAAAGTGCTATTCTTAACGATTTAAACAGCAATGCATACGCAAATTAAGACACTTTCAGGCTAAATTCATTGAAAAAGTGCTATTCTTAACGATTTAAACAGCAATTCATACGCAAATTAAGACACTTTCAGGCTAAATTCATTGAAAAAGTGCTATTCTTAACGATTTAAACAGCAATGCATACGCAAATTAAGACACTTTCAGGCTAAATTCATTGAAAAAGTGCTATTCTTAACGATATAAACAGCAATTCATACGCAAATTAAGACACTTTCAGGCCAAAATAATTGAAAAAGTGCTATTCTTAACGATTTAAACAGCAATGCATACGCAAATTAAGACACTTTCAGGCTAAATTCATTGAAAAAGTGCTATTCTTAACGATTTAAACAGCAATGCATACGCAAATTAAGACACTTTCAGGCCAAAATAATTGAAAAAGTGCTATTCTTAACGATTTAAACAGCAATGCATACGCAAATTAAGACACTTTCAGGCTAAATTCATTGAAAAAGTGCTATTCTTAACGATTTAAACAGCAATGCATACACAAATTAAGACACTTTCAGGCTAAATTCATTGCAAAAGTGCTATTCTTAACGATTTAAACAGCAATTCATACGCAAATTAAGACACTTTCAGGCCAAAATAATTAAAAAAGTGCTATTCTTAATGATTTAAACAGCAATTCATACGCAAATTAAGACACTTTCAGGCTAAATTCATTGAAAAAGTGCTATTCTTAACGATTTAAACAGCAATGCATACGCAAATTAAGACACTTTCAGGCCAAAATAATTGAAAAAGTGCTATTCTTAACGATTTAAACAGCAATGCATACGCAAATTAAGACACTTTCAGGCTAAATTCATTGAAAAAGTGCTATTCTTAACGATTTAAACAGCAATTCATACGCAAATTAAGACACTTTCAGGCTAAATTCATTGAAAAAGTGCTATTCTTAACGATATAAACAGCAATTCATACGCAAATTAAGACACTTTCAGGCTAAATTCATTGAAAAAGTGCTATTCTTAACGATTTAAACAGCAATGCATACGCAAATTAAGACACTTTCAGGCTAAATTCATTGAAAAAGTGTTATTCTTAACGATTTAAACAGCAATTCATACGCAAATTAAGACACTTTCAGGCTAAATTCATTGAAAAAGTGCTATTCTTAACGATTTAAACAGCAATGCATACGCAAATTAAGACACTTTCAGGCTAAATTCATTGAAAAAGTGCTATTCTTAACGATTTAAACAGCAATTCATACGCAAATTAAGACACTTTCAGGCTAAATTCATTGAAAAAGTGCTATTCTTAACGATTTAAACAGCAATGCATACGCAAATTAAGACACTTTCAGGCTAAATTAATTGAAAAAGTGCTATTCTTAACGATTTAAACAGCAATTCATACGCAAATTAAGACACTTTCAGGCTAAATTAATTGAAAAAGTGCTATTCTTAACGATTTAAACAGCAATGCATACGTAAATTAAGACACTTTCAGGCTAAATCATTGAAAAAGTGCTATTCTTAACGATTTAAACAGCAATGCATACGCAAATTAAGACACTTTCAGGCTAAATTCATTGAAAAAGTGTTATTCTTAACGATTTGAACAGCAATTCATACGCAAATTAAGACACTTTCAGGCTAAATTCATTGAAAAAGTGCTATTCTTAACGATTTGAACAGCAATGCATACGCAAATTAAGACACTTTCAGGCTAAATTCATTGAAAAAGTGCTATTCTTAACGATTTAAACAGCAATGCATACGCAAATTAAGACACTTTCAGGCTAAATTCATTGAAAAAGTGCTATTCTTAACGATTTAAACAGCAATGCATACGCAAATTAAGACACTTTCAGGCTAAATTCATTGAAAAAGTGCTATTCTTAACGATTTAAACAGCAATTCATACGCAAATTAAGACACTTTCAGGCTAAATTCATTGAAAAAGTGCTATTCTTAACGATTTAAACAGCAATTCATACGCAAATTAAGACACTTTCAGGCTAAATTCATTGAAAAAGTGCTATTCTTAACGATTTAAACAGCAATTCATACGCAAATTAAGACACTTTCAGGCTAAATTCATTGAAAAAGTGCTATTCTTAACGATTTAAACAGCAATTCATACGCAAATTAAGACACTTTCAGGCTAAATTCATTGAAAAAGTGCTATTCTTAACGATTTAAACAGCAATTCATACGCAAATTAAGACACTTTCAGGCTAAATTCATTGAAAAAGTGCTATTCTTAACGATTTAAACAGCAATTCATACGCAAATTAAGACACTTTCAGGCCAAATAATTGAAAAAGTGCTATTCTTAACGATTTAAACAGCAATTCATACGCAAATTAAGACACTTTCAGGCTAAATTCATTGAAAAAGTGCTATTCTTAACGATTTAAACAGCAATTCATACGCAAATTAAGACACTTTCAGGCTAAATTCATTGAAAAAGTGCTATTCTTAACGATTTAAACAGCAATTCATACGCAAATTAAGACACTTTCAGGCTAAATTCATTGAAAAAGTGCTATTCTTAACGATTTAAACAGCAATTCATACGCAAATTAAGACACTTTCAGGCTAAATTCATTGAAAAAGTGCTATTCTTAACGATTTAAACAGCAATTCATACGCAAATTAAGACACTTTCAGGCTAAATTCATTGAAAAAGTGCTATTCTTAACGATTTAAACAGCAATTCATACGCAAATTAAGACACTTTCAGGCTAAATTCATTGAAAAAGTGCTATTCTTAACGATTTAAACAGCAATTCATACGCAAATTAAGACACTTTCAGGCTAAATTCATTGAAAAAGTGCTATTCTTAACGATTTAAACAGCAATTCATACGCAAATTAAGACACTTTCAGGCTAAATTCATTGAAAAAGTGCTATTCTTAACGATTTAAACAGCAATTCATACGCAAATTAAGACACTTTCAGGCTAAATTCATTGAAAAAGTGCTATTCTTAACGATTTAAACAGCAATTCATACGCAAATTAAGACACTTTCAGGCTAAATTCATTGAAAAAGTGCTATTCTTAACGATTTAAACAGCAATTCATACGCAAATTAAGACACTTTCAGGCTAAATTCATTGAAAAAGTGCTATTCTTAACGATTTAAACAGCAATTCATACGCAAATTAAGACACTTTCAGGCTAAATTCATTGAAAAAGTGCTATTCTTAACGATTTAAACAGCAATTCATACGCAAATTAAGACACTTTCAGGCTAAATTCATTGAAAAAGTGCTATTCTTAACGATTTAAACAGCAATTCATACGCAAATTAAGACACTTTCAGGCTAAATTCATTGAAAAAGTGCTATTCTTAACGATTTAAACAGCAATTCATACGCAAATTAAGACACTTTCAGGCTAAATTCATTGAAAAAGTGCTATTCTTAACGATTTAAACAGCAATTCATACGCAAATTAAGACACTTTCAGGCTAAATTCATTGAAAAAGTGCTATTCTTAACGATTTAAACAGCAATGCATACGCAAATTAAGACACTTTCAGGCTAAATTCATTGAAAAAGTGCTATTCTTAACGATTTAAACAGCAATTCATACGCAAATTAAGACACTTTCAGGCTAAATCATTGAAAAAGTGCTATTCTTAACGATTTAAACAGCAATGCATACGCAAATTAAGACACTTTCAGGCTAAATTCATTGAAAAAGTGCTATTCTTAACGATTTAAACAGCAATTCATACGCAAATTAAGACACTTTCAGGCTAAATTCATTGAAAAAGTGCTATTCTTAACGATTTAAACAGCAATTCATACGCAAATTAAGACACTTTCAGGCCAAAATAATTGAAAAAGTGCTATTCTTAACGATTTAAACAGCAATGCATACGCAAATTAAGACACTTTCAGGCTAAATTCATTGAAAAAGTGCTATTCTTAACGATTTAAACAGCAATGCATACGCAAATTAAGACACTTTCAGGCTAAATTCATTGAAAAAGTGCTATTCTTAACGATTTAAACAGCAATTCATACGCAAATTAAGACACTTTCAGGCTAAATTCATTGAAAAAGTGCTATTCTTAACGATTTAAACAGCAATTCATACGCAAATTAAGACACTTTCAGGCTAAATTCATTGAAAAAGTGCTATTCTTAACGATTTAAACAGCAATTCATACGCAAATTAAGACACTTTCAGGCTAAATTCATTGAAAAAGTGCTATTCTTAACGATTTAAACAGCAATGCATACGCAAATTAAGACACTTTCAGGCTAAATTCATTGAAAAAGTGCTATTCTTAACGATTTAAACAGCAATTCATACGCAAATTAAGACACTTTCAGGCTAAATTCATTGAAAAAGTGCTATTCTTAACGATTTAAACAGCAATTCATACGCAAATTAAGACACTTTCAGGCTAAATTCATTGAAAAAGTGCTATTCTTAACGATTTAAACAGCAATTCATACGCAAATTAAGACACTTTCAGGCTAAATTCATTGAAAAAGTGCTATTCTTAACGATTTAAACAGCAATTCATACGCAAATTAAGACACTTTCAGGCTAAATTCATTGAAAAAGTGCTATTCTTAACGATTTAAACAGCAATTCATACGCAAATTAAGACACTTTCAGGCTAAATTCATTGAAAAAGTGCTATTCTTAACGATTTAAACAGCAATTCATACGCAAATTAAGACACTTTCAGGCTAAATTCATTGAAAAAGTGCTATTCTTAACGATTTAAACAGCAATTCATACGCAAATTAAGACACTTTCAGGCTAAATTCATTGAAAAAGTGCTATTCTTAACGATTTAAACAGCAATTCATACGCAAATTAAGACACTTTCAGGCTAAATTCATTGAAAAAGTGCTATTCTTAACGATTTAAACAGCAATTCATACGCAAATTAAGACACTTTCAGGCTAAATTCATTGAAAAAGTGCTATTCTTAACGATTTAAACAGCAATTCATACGCAAATTAAGACACTTTCAGGCTAAATTCATTGAAAAAGTGCTATTCTTAACGATTTAAACAGCAATGCATACGCAAATTAAGACACTTTCAGGCTAAATTCATTGAAAAAGTGCTATTCTTAACGATTTAAACAGCAATTCATACGCAAATTAAGACACTTTCAGGCTAAATTCATTGAAAAAGTGCTATTCTTAACGATTTAAACAGCAATGCATACGCAAATTAAGACACTTTCAGGCTAAATTCATTGAAAAAGTGCTATTCTTAACGATTTAAACAGCAATTCATACGCAAATTAAGACACTTTCAGGCTAAATTCATTGAAAAAGTGCTATTCTTAACGATTTAAACAGCAATTCATACGCAAATTAAGACACTTTCAGGCTAAATTCATTGAAAAAGTGCTATTCTTAACGATTTAAACAGCAATTCATACGCAAATTAAGACACTTTCAGGCTAAATTCATTGAAAAAGTGCTATTCTTAACGATTTAAACAGCAATTCATACGCAAATTAAGACACTTTCAGGCTAAATTCATTGAAAAAGTGCTATTCTTAACGATTTAAACAGCAATGCATACGCAAATTAAGACACTTTCAGGCTAAATTCATTGAAAAAGTGCTATTCTTAACGATTTAAACAGCAATTCATACGCAAATTAAGACACTTTCAGGCTAAATTCATTGAAAAAGTGCTATTCTTAACGATTTAAACAGCAATGCATACGCAAATTAAGACACTTTCAGGCTAAATTCATTGAAAAAGTGCTATTCTTAACGATTTAAACAGCAATGCATACGCAAATTAAGACACTTTCAGGCTAAATTCATTGAAAAAGTGCTATTCTTAACGATTTAAACAGCAATGCATACGCAAATTAAGACACTTTCAGGCTAAATTCATTGAAAAAGTGCTATTCTTAACGATTTAAACAGCAATTCATACGCAAATTAAGACACTTTCAGGCTAAATTCATTGAAAAAGTGCTATTCTTAACGATTTAAACAGCAATTCATACGCAAATTAAGACACTTTCAGGCTAAATTCATTGAAAAAGTGCTATTCTTAACGATTTAAACAGCAATGCATACGCAAATTAAGACACTTTCAGGCTAAATTCATTGAAAAAGTGCTATTCTTAACGATTTAAACAGCAATTCATACGCAAATTAAGACACTTTCAGGCTAAATTCATTGAAAAAGTGCTATTCTTAACGATTTAAACAGCAATTCATACGCAAATTAAGACACTTTCAGGCTAAATTCATTGAAAAAGTGCTATTCTTAACGATTTAAACAGCAATTCATACGCAAATTAAGACACTTTCAGGCTAAATTCATTGAAAAAGTGCTATTCTTAACGATTTAAACAGCAATTCATACGCAAATTAAGACACTTTCAGGCTAAATTCATTGAAAAAGTGCTATTCTTAACGATTTAAACAGCAATTCATACGCAAATTAAGACACTTTCAGGCTAAATTCATTGAAAAAGTGCTATTCTTAACGATTTAAACAGCAATTCATACGCAAATTAAGACACTTTCAGGCTAAATTCATTGAAAAAGTGCTATTCTTAACGATTTAAACAGCAATTCATACGCAAATTAAGACACTTTCAGGCTAAATTCATTGAAAAAGTGCTATTCTTAACGATTTAAACAGCAATTCATACGCAAATTAAGACACTTTCAGGCTAAATTCATTGAAAAAGTGCTATTCTTAACGATTTAAACAGCAATTCATACGCAAATTAAGACACTTTCAGGCTAAATTCATTGAAAAAGTGCTATTCTTAACGATTTAAACAGCAATTCATACGCAAATTAAGACACTTTCAGGCTAAATTCATTGAAAAAGTGCTATTCTTAACGATTTAAACAGCAATTCATACGCAAATTAAGACACTTTCAGGCTAAATTCATTGAAAAAGTGCTATTCTTAACGATTTAAACAGCAATTCATACGCAAATTAAGACACTTTCAGGCTAAATTCATTGAAAAAGTGCTATTCTTAACGATTTAAACAGCAATTCATACGCAAATTAAGACACTTTCAGGCTAAATTCATTGAAAAAGTGCTATTCTTAACGATTTAAACAGCAATTCATACGCAAATTAAGACACTTTCAGGCTAAATTCATTGAAAAAGTGCTATTCTTAACGATTTAAACAGCAATTCATACGCAAATTAAGACACTTTCAGGCTAAATTCATTGAAAAAGTGCTATTCTTAACGATTTAAACAGCAATGCATACGCAAATTAAGACACTTTCAGGCTAAATTCATTGAAAAAGTGCTATTCTTAACGATTTAAACAGCAATTCATACGCAAATTAAGACACTTTCAGGCTAAATTCATTGAAAAAGTGCTATTCTTAACGATTTAAACAGCAATTCATACGCAAATTAAGACACTTTCAGGCTAAATTCATTGAAAAAGTGCTATTCTTAACGATTTAAACAGCAATTCATACGCAAATTAAGACACTTTCAGGCTAAATTCATTGAAAAAGTGCTATTCTTAACGATTTAAACAGCAATTCATACGCAAATTAAGACACTTTCAGGCTAAATTCATTGAAAAAGTGCTATTCTTAACGATTTAAACAGCAATTCATACGCAAATTAAGACACTTTCAGGCTAAATTCATTGAAAAAGTGCTATTCTTAACGATTTAAACAGCAATTCATACGCAAATTAAGACACTTTCAGGCTAAATTAATTGAAAAAGTGCTATTCTTAACGATTTAAACAGCAATGCATACGCAAATTAAGACACTTTCAGGCTAAATTCATTGAAAAAGTGCTATTCTTAACGATTTAAACAGCAATGCATACGCAAATTAAGACACTTTCAGGCTAAATTCATTGAAAAAGTGCTATTCTTAACGATTTAAACAGCAATTCATACGCAAATTAAGACACTTTCAGGCTAAATTCATTGAAAAAGTGCTATTCTTAACGATTTAAACAGCAATGCATACGCAAATTAAGACACTTTCAGGCTAAATTCATTGAAAAAGTGCTATTCTTAACGATTTAAACAGCAATTCATACGCAAATTAAGACACTTTCAGGCTAAATTCATTGAAAAAGTGCTATTCTTAACGATTTAAACAGCAATTCATACGCAAATTAAGACACTTTCAGGCCTAAATTCATTGAAAAAGTGCTATTCTTAACGATTTAAACAGCAATTCATACGCAAATTAAGACACTTTCAGGCTAAATTCATTGAAAAAGTGCTATTCTTAACGATTTAAACAGCAATTCATACGCAAATTAAGACACTTTCAGGCTAAATTCATTGAAAAAGTGCTATTCTTAACGATTTAAACAGCAATTCATACGCAAATTAAGACACTTTCAGGCTAAATTCATTGAAAAAGTGCTATTCTTAACGATTTAAACAGCAATGCATACGCAAATTAAGACACTTTCAGGCTAAATTCATTGAAAAAGTGCTATTCTTAACGATTTAAACAGCAATTCATACGCAAATTAAGACACTTTCAGGCTAAATTCATTGAAAAAGTGCTATTCTTAACGATTTAAACAGCAATTCATACGCAAATTAAGACACTTTCAGGCTAAATTCATTGAAAAAGTGCTATTCTTAACGATTTAAACAGCAATTCATACGCAAATTAAGACACTTTCAGGCTAAATTCATTGAAAAAGTGCTATTCTTAACGATTTAAACAGCAATTCATACGCAAATTAAGACACTTTCAGGCTAAATTCATTGAAAAAGTGCTATTCTTAACGATTTAAACAGCAATTCATACGCAAATTAAGACACTTTCAGGCTAAATTCATTGAAAAAGTGCTATTCTTAACGATTTAAACAGCAATTCATACGCAAATTAAGACACTTTCAGGCTAAATTCATTGAAAAAGTGCTATTCTTAACGATTTAAACAGCAATTCATACGCAAATTAAGACACTTTCAGGCTAAATTCATTGAAAAAGTGCTATTCTTAACGATTTAAACAGCAATTCATACGCAAATTAAGACACTTTCAGGCTAAATTCATTGAAAAAGTGCTATTCTTAACGATTTAAACAGCAATTCATACGCAAATTAAGACACTTTCAGGCTAAATTCATTGAAAAAGTGCTATTCTTAACGATTTAAACAGCAATTCATACGCAAATTAAGACACTTTCAGGCTAAATTCATTGAAAAAGTGCTATTCTTAACGATTTAAACAGCAATTCATACGCAAATTAAGACACTTTCAGGCTAAATTCATTGAAAAAGTGCTATTCTTAACGATTTAAACAGCAATTCATACGCAAATTAAGACACTTTCAGGCTAAATTCATTGAAAAAGTGCTATTCTTAACGATTTAAACAGCAATTCATACGCAAATTAAGACACTTTCAGGCTAAATTCATTGAAAAAGTGCTATTCTTAACGATTTAAACAGCAATTCATACGCAAATTAAGACACTTTCAGGCTAAATTCATTGAAAAAGTGCTATTCTTAACGATTTAAACAGCAATGCATACGCAAATTAAGACACTTTCAGGCTAAATTCATTGAAAAAGTGCTATTCTTAACGATTTAAACAGCAATTCATACGCAAATTAAGACACTTTCAGGCTAAATTCATTGAAAAAGTGCTATTCTTAACGATTTAAACAGCAATTCATACGCAAATTAAGACACTTTCAGGCTAAATTCATTGAAAAAGTGCTATTCTTAACGATTTAAACAGCAATTCATACGCAAATTAAGACACTTTCAGGCTAAATTCATTGAAAAAGTGCTATTCTTAACGATTTAAACAGCAATTCATACGCAAATTAAGACACTTTCAGGCTAAATTCATTGAAAAAGTGCTATTCTTAACGATTTAAACAGCAATTCATACGCAAATTAAGACACTTTCAGGCTAAATTCATTGAAAAAGTGCTATTCTTAACGATTTAAACAGCAATTCATACGCAAATTAAGACACTTTCAGGCTAAATTCATTGAAAAAGTGCTATTCTTAACGATTTAAACAGCAATTCATACGCAAATTAAGACACTTTCAGGCTAAATTCATTGAAAAAGTGCTATTCTTAACGATTTAAACAGCAATTCATACGCAAATTAAGACACTTTCAGGCTAAATTCATTGAAAAAGTGCTATTCTTAACGATTTAAACAGCAATTCATACGCAAATTAAGACACTTTCAGGCTAAATTCATTGAAAAAGTGCTATTCTTAACGATTTAAACAGCAATTCATACGCAAATTAAGACACTTTCAGGCTAAATTCATTGAAAAAGTGCTATTCTTAACGATTTAAACAGCAATTCATACGCAAATTAAGACACTTTCAGGCTAAATTCATTGAAAAAGTGCTATTCTTAACGATTTAAACAGCAATTCATACGCAAATTAAGACACTTTCAGGCTAAATTCATTGAAAAAGTGCTATTCTTAACGATTTAAACAGCAATTCATACGCAAATTAAGACACTTTCAGGCTAAATTCATTGAAAAAGTGCTATTCTTAACGATTTAAACAGCAATTCATACGCAAATTAAGACACTTTCAGGCTAAATTCATTGAAAAAGTGCTATTCTTAACGATTTAAACAGCAATTCATACGCAAATTAAGACACTTTCAGGCTAAATTCATTGAAAAAGTGCTATTCTTAACGATTTAAACAGCAATTCATACGCAAATTAAGACACTTTCAGGCTAAATTCATTGAAAAAGTGCTATTCTTAACGATTTAAACAGCAATTCATACGCAAATTAAGACACTTTCAGGCTAAATTCATTGAAAAAGTGCTATTCTTAACGATTTAAACAGCAATTCATACGCAAATTAAGACACTTTCAGGCTAAATTCATTGAAAAAGTGCTATTCTTAACGATTTAAACAGCAATTCATACGCAAATTAAGACACTTTCAGGCTAAATTCATTGAAAAAGTGCTATTCTTAACGATTTAAACAGCAATGCATACGCAAATTAAGACACTTTCAGGCTAAATTCATTGAAAAAGTGCTATTCTTAACGATTTAAACAGCAATTCATACGCAAATTAAGACACTTTCAGGCTAAATTCATTGAAAAAGTGCTATTCTTAACGATTTAAACAGCAATTCATACGCAAATTAAGACACTTTCAGGCTAAATTCATTGAAAAAGTGCTATTCTTAACGATTTAAACAGCAATTCATACGCAAATTAAGACACTTTCAGGCTAAATTCATTGAAAAAGTGCTATTCTTAACGATTTAAACAGCAATTCATACGCAAATTAAGACACTTTCAGGCTAAATTCATTGAAAAAGTGCTATTCTTAACGATTTAAACAGCAATTCATACGCAAATTAAGACACTTTCAGGCTAAATTCATTGAAAAAGTGCTATTCTTAACGATTTAAACAGCAATTCATACGCAAATTAAGACACTTTCAGGCTAAATTCATTGAAAAAGTGCTATTCTTAACGATTTAAACAGCAATTCATACGCAAATTAAGACACTTTCAGGCTAAATTCATTGAAAAAGTGCTATTCTTAACGATTTAAACAGCAATTCATACGCAAATTAAGACACTTTCAGGCTAAATTCATTGAAAAAGTGCTATTCTTAACGATTTAAACAGCAATTCATACGCAAATTAAGACACTTTCAGGCTAAATTCATTGAAAAAGTGCTATTCTTAACGATTTAAACAGCAATGCATACGCAAATTAAGACACTTTCAGGCTAAATTCATTGAAAAAGTGCTATTCTTAACGATTTAAACAGCAATTCATACGCAAATTAAGACACTTTCAGGCTAAATTCATTGAAAAAGTGCTATTCTTAACGATTTAAACAGCAATTCATACGCAAATTAAGACACTTTCAGGCCTAAATTCATTGAAAAAGTGCTATTCTTAACGATTTAAACAGCAATTCATACGCAAATTAAGACACTTTCAGGCTAAATTCATTGAAAAAGTGCTATTCTTAACGATTTAAACAGCAATGCATACGCAAATTAAGACACTTTCAGGCTAAATTCATTGAAAAAGTGCTATTCTTAACGATTTAAACAGCAATTCATACGCAAATTAAGACACTTTCAGGCTAAATTCATTGAAAAAGTGCTATTCTTAACGATTTAAACAGCAATTCATACGCAAATTAAGACACTTTCAGGCTAAATTCATTGAAAAAGTGCTATTCTTAACGATTTAAACAGCAATTCATACGCAAATTAAGACACTTTCAGGCTAAATTCATTGAAAAAGTGCTATTCTTAACGATTTAAACAGCAATTCATACGCAAATTAAGACACTTTCAGGCTAAATTCATTGAAAAAGTGCTATTCTTAACGATTTAAACAGCAATTCATACGCAAATTAAGACACTTTCAGGCTAAATTCATTGAAAAAGTGCTATTCTTAACGATTTAAACAGCAATTCATACGCAAATTAAGACACTTTCAGGCTAAATTCATTGAAAAAGTGCTATTCTTAACGATTTAAACAGCAATTCATACGCAAATTAAGACACTTTCAGGCTAAATTCATTGAAAAAGTGCTATTCTTAACGATTTAAACAGCAATTCATACGCAAATTAAGACACTTTCAGGCTAAATTCATTGAAAAAGTGCTATTCTTAACGATTTAAACAGCAATTCATACGCAAATTAAGACACTTTCAGGCTAAATTCATTGAAAAAGTGCTATTCTTAACGATTTAAACAGCAATTCATACGCAAATTAAGACACTTTCAGGCTAAATTCATTGAAAAAGTGCTATTCTTAACGATTTAAACAGCAATTCATACGCAAATTAAGACACTTTCAGGCTAAATTCATTGAAAAAGTGCTATTCTTAACGATTTAAACAGCAATTCATACGCAAATTAAGACACTTTCAGGCTAAATTAATTGAAAAAGTGCTATTCTTAACGATTTAAACAGCAATTCATACGCAAATTAAGACACTTTCAGGCTAAATTCATTGAAAAAGTGCTATTCTTAACGATTTAAACAGCAATTCATACGCAAATTAAGACACTTTCAGGCTAAATTCATTGAAAAAGTGCTATTCTTAACGATTTAAACAGCAATTCATACGCAAATTAAGACACTTTCAGGCTAAATTCATTGAAAAAGTGCTATTCTTAACGATTTAAACAGCAATTCATACGCAAATTAAGACACTTTCAGGCTAAATTCATTGAAAAAGTGCTATTCTTAACGATTTAAACAGCAATTCATACGCAAATTAAGACACTTTCAGGCTAAATTAATTGAAAAAGTGCTATTCTTAACGATTTAAACAGCAATTCATACGCAAATTAAGACACTTTCAGGCTAAATTCATTGAAAAAGTGCTATTCTTAACGATTTAAACAGCAATGCATACGCAAATTAAGACACTTTCAGGCTAAATTCATTGAAAAAGTGCTATTCTTAACGATTTAAACAGCAATTCATACGCAAATTAAGACACTTTCAGGCTAAATTCATTGAAAAAGTGCTATTCTTAACGATTTAAACAGCAATTCATACGCAAATTAAGACACTTTCAGGCTAAATTCATTGAAAAAGTGCTATTCTTAACGATTTAAACAGCAATTCATACGCAAATTAAGACACTTTCAGGCTAAATTCATTGAAAAAGTGCTATTCTTAACGATTTAAACAGCAATTCATACGCAAATTAAGACACTTTCAGGCTAAATTCATTGAAAAAGTGCTATTCTTAACGATTTAAACAGCAATTCATACGCAAATTAAGACACTTTCAGGCTAAATTCATTGAAAAAGTGCTATTCTTAACGATTTAAACAGCAATTCATACGCAAATTAAGACACTTTCAGGCTAAATTCATTGAAAAAGTGCTATTCTTAACGATTTAAACAGCAATTCATACGCAAATTAAGACACTTTCAGGCTAAATTCATTGAAAAAGTGCTATTCTTAACGATTTAAACAGCAATTCATACGCAAATTAAGACACTTTCAGGCTAAATTCATTGAAAAAGTGCTATTCTTAACGATTTAAACAGCAATTCATACGCAAATTAAGACACTTTCAGGCTAAATTCATTGAAAAAGTGCTATTCTTAACGATTTAAACAGCAATTCATACGCAAATTAAGACACTTTCAGGCTAAATTCATTGAAAAAGTGCTATTCTTAACGATTTAAACAGCAATTCATACGCAAATTAAGACACTTTCAGGCTAAATTCATTGAAAAAGTGCTATTCTTAACGATTTAAACAGCAATTCATACGCAAATTAAGACACTTTCAGGCTAAATTCATTGAAAAAGTGCTATTCTTAACGATTTAAACAGCAATTCATACGCAAATTAAGACACTTTCAGGCTAAATTCATTGAAAAAGTGCTATTCTTAACGATTTAAACAGCAATTCATACGCAAATTAAGACACTTTCAGGCTAAATTCATTGAAAAAGTGCTATTCTTAACGATTTAAACAGCAATTCATACGCAAATTAAGACACTTTCAGGCTAAATTCATTGAAAAAGTGCTATTCTTAACGATTTAAACAGCAATTCATACGCAAATTAAGACACTTTCAGGCTAAATTCATTGAAAAAGTGCTATTCTTAACGATTTAAACAGCAATTCATACGCAAATTAAGACACTTTCAGGCTAAATTCATTGAAAAAGTGCTATTCTTAACGATTTAAACAGCAATGCATACGCAAATTAAGACACTTTCAGGCTAAATTCATTGAAAAAGTGCTATTCTTAACGATTTAAACAGCAATTCATACGCAAATTAAGACACTTTCAGGCTAAATTCATTGAAAAAGTGCTATTCTTAACGATTTAAACAGCAATTCATACGCAAATTAAGACACTTTCAGGCTAAATTCATTGAAAAAGTGCTATTCTTAACGATTTAAACAGCAATGCATACGCAAATTAAGACACTTTCAGGCTAAATTCATTGAAAAAGTGCTATTCTTAACGATTTAAACAGCAATTCATACGCAAATTAAGACACTTTCAGGCTAAATTCATTGAAAAAGTGCTATTCTTAACGATTTAAACAGCAATTCATACGCAAATTAAGACACTTTCAGGCTAAATTCATTGAAAAAGTGCTATTCTTAACGATTTAAACAGCAATTCATACGCAAATTAAGACACTTTCAGGCTAAATTCATTGAAAAAGTGCTATTCTTAACGATTTAAACAGCAATGCATACGCAAATTAAGACACTTTCAGGCTAAATTCATTGAAAAAGTGCTATTCTTAACGATTTAAACAGCAATTCATACGCAAATTAAGACACTTTCAGGCTAAATTCATTGAAAAAGTGCTATTCTTAACGATTTAAACAGCAATTCATACGCAAATTAAGACACTTTCAGGCTAAATTCATTGAAAAAGTGCTATTCTTAACGATTTAAACAGCAATTCATACGCAAATTAAGACACTTTCAGGCTAAATTCATTGAAAAAGTGCTATTCTTAACGATTTAAACAGCAATTCATACGCAAATTAAGACACTTTCAGGCTAAATTCATTGAAAAAGTGCTATTCTTAACGATTTAAACAGCAATTCATACGCAAATTAAGACACTTTCAGGCTAAATTCATTGAAAAAGTGCTATTCTTAACGATTTAAACAGCAATTCATACGCAAATTAAGACACTTTCAGGCTAAATTCATTGAAAAAGTGCTATTCTTAACGATTTAAACAGCAATTCATACGCAAATTAAGACACTTTCAGGCTAAATTCATTGAAAAAGTGCTATTCTTAACGATTTAAACAGCAATTCATACGCAAATTAAGACACTTTCAGGCTAAATTCATTGAAAAAGTGCTATTCTTAACGATTTAAACAGCAATTCATACGCAAATTAAGACACTTTCAGGCTAAATTCATTGAAAAAGTGCTATTCTTAACGATTTAAACAGCAATTCATACGCAAATTAAGACACTTTCAGGCTAAATTCATTGAAAAAGTGCTATTCTTAACGATTTAAACAGCAATTCATACGCAAATTAAGACACTTTCAGGCTAAATTCATTGAAAAAGTGCTATTCTTAACGATTTAAACAGCAATTCATACGCAAATTAAGACACTTTCAGGCTAAATTCATTGAAAAAGTGCTATTCTTAACGATTTAAACAGCAATTCATACGCAAATTAAGACACTTTCAGGCTAAATTCATTGAAAAAGTGCTATTCTTAACGATTTAAACAGCAATTCATACGCAAATTAAGACACTTTCAGGCTAAATTCATTGAAAAAGTGCTATTCTTAACGATTTAAACAGCAATTCATACGCAAATTAAGACACTTTCAGGCTAAATTCATTGAAAAAGTGCTATTCTTAACGATTTAAACAGCAATTCATACGCAAATTAAGACACTTTCAGGCTAAATTCATTGAAAAAGTGCTATTCTTAACGATTTAAACAGCAATTCATACGCAAATTAAGACACTTTCAGGCTAAATTCATTGAAAAAGTGCTATTCTTAACGATTTAAACAGCAATTCATACGCAAATTAAGACACTTTCAGGCTAAATTCATTGAAAAAGTGCTATTCTTAACGATTTAAACAGCAATTCATACGCAAATTAAGACACTTTCAGGCTAAATTCATTGAAAAAGTGCTATTCTTAACGATTTAAACAGCAATTCATACGCAAATTAAGACACTTTCAGGCTAAATTCATTGAAAAAGTGCTATTCTTAACGATTTAAACAGCAATTCATACGCAAATTAAGACACTTTCAGGCTAAATTCATTGAAAAAGTGCTATTCTTAACGATTTAAACAGCAATTCATACGCAAATTAAGACACTTTCAGGCTAAATTCATTGAAAAAGTGCTATTCTTAACGATTTAAACAGCAATTCATACGCAAATTAAGACACTTTCAGGCTAAATTCATTGAAAAAGTGCTATTCTTAACGATTTAAACAGCAATTCATACGCAAATTAAGACACTTTCAGGCTAAATTCATTGAAAAAGTGCTATTCTTAACGATTTAAACAGCAATTCATACGCAAATTAAGACACTTTCAGGCTAAATTCATTGAAAAAGTGCTATTCTTAACGATTTAAACAGCAATTCATACGCAAATTAAGACACTTTCAGGCTAAATTCATTGAAAAAGTGCTATTCTTAACGATTTAAACAGCAATTCATACGCAAATTAAGACACTTTCAGGCTAAATTCATTGAAAAAGTGCTATTCTTAACGATTTAAACAGCAATTCATACGCAAATTAAGACACTTTCAGGCTAAATTCATTGAAAAAGTGCTATTCTTAACGATTTAAACAGCAATTCATACGCAAATTAAGACACTTTCAGGCTAAATTCATTGAAAAAGTGCTATTCTTAACGATTTAAACAGCAATTCATACGCAAATTAAGACACTTTCAGGCTAAATTCATTGAAAAAGTGCTATTCTTAACGATTTAAACAGCAATTCATACGCAAATTAAGACACTTTCAGGCTAAATTCATTGAAAAAGTGCTATTCTTAACGATTTAAACAGCAATTCATACGCAAATTAAGACACTTTCAGGCTAAATTCATTGAAAAAGTGCTATTCTTAACGATTTAAACAGCAATTCATACGCAAATTAAGACACTTTCAGGCTAAATTCATTGAAAAAGTGCTATTCTTAACGATTTAAACAGCAATTCATACGCAAATTAAGACACTTTCAGGCTAAATTCATTGAAAAAGTGCTATTCTTAACGATTTAAACAGCAATTCATACGCAAATTAAGACACTTTCAGGCTAAATTCATTGAAAAAGTGCTATTCTTAACGATTTAAACAGCAATTCATACGCAAATTAAGACACTTTCAGGCTAAATTCATTGAAAAAGTGCTATTCTTAACGATTTAAACAGCAATTCATACGCAAATTAAGACACTTTCAGGCTAAATTCATTGAAAAAGTGCTATTCTTAACGATTTAAACAGCAATTCATACGCAAATTAAGACACTTTCAGGCTAAATTCATTGAAAAAGTGCTATTCTTAACGATTTAAACAGCAATTCATACGCAAATTAAGACACTTTCAGGCTAAATTCATTGAAAAAGTGCTATTCTTAACGATTTAAACAGCAATTCATACGCAAATTAAGACACTTTCAGGCTAAATTCATTGAAAAAGTGCTATTCTTAACGATTTAAACAGCAATTCATACGCAAATTAAGACACTTTCAGGCTAAATTCATTGAAAAAGTGCTATTCTTAACGATTTAAACAGCAATTCATACGCAAATTAAGACACTTTCAGGCTAAATTCATTGAAAAAGTGCTATTCTTAACGATTTAAACAGCAATTCATACGCAAATTAAGACACTTTCAGGCTAAATTCATTGAAAAAGTGCTATTCTTAACGATTTAAACAGCAATTCATACGCAAATTAAGACACTTTCAGGCTAAATTCATTGAAAAAGTGCTATTCTTAACGATTTAAACAGCAATTCATACGCAAATTAAGACACTTTCAGGCTAAATTCATTGAAAAAGTGCTATTCTTAACGATTTAAACAGCAATTCATACGCAAATTAAGACACTTTCAGGCTAAATTCATTGAAAAAGTGCTATTCTTAACGATTTAAACAGCAATTCATACGCAAATTAAGACACTTTCAGGCTAAATTCATTGAAAAAGTGCTATTCTTAACGATTTAAACAGCAATTCATACGCAAATTAAGACACTTTCAGGCTAAATTCATTGAAAAAGTGCTATTCTTAACGATTTAAACAGCAATTCATACGCAAATTAAGACACTTTCAGGCTAAATTCATTGAAAAAGTGCTATTCTTAACGATTTAAACAGCAATTCATACGCAAATTAAGACACTTTCAGGCTAAATTCATTGAAAAAGTGCTATTCTTAACGATTTAAACAGCAATTCATACGCAAATTAAGACACTTTCAGGCTAAATTCATTGAAAAAGTGCTATTCTTAACGATTTAAACAGCAATTCATACGCAAATTAAGACACTTTCAGGCTAAATTCATTGAAAAAGTGCTATTCTTAACGATTTAAACAGCAATTCATACGCAAATTAAGACACTTTCAGGCTAAATTCATTGAAAAAGTGCTATTCTTAACGATTTAAACAGCAATTCATACGCAAATTAAGACACTTTCAGGCTAAATTCATTGAAAAAGTGCTATTCTTAACGATTTAAACAGCAATTCATACGCAAATTAAGACACTTTCAGGCTAAATTCATTGAAAAAGTGCTATTCTTAACGATTTAAACAGCAATTCATACGCAAATTAAGACACTTTCAGGCTAAATTCATTGAAAAAGTGCTATTCTTAACGATTTAAACAGCAATTCATACGCAAATTAAGACACTTTCAGGCTAAATTCATTGAAAAAGTGCTATTCTTAACGATTTAAACAGCAATTCATACGCAAATTAAGACACTTTCAGGCTAAATTCATTGAAAAAGTGCTATTCTTAACGATTTAAACAGCAATTCATACGCAAATTAAGACACTTTCAGGCTAAATTCATTGAAAAAGTGCTATTCTTAACGATTTAAACAGCAATTCATACGCAAATTAAGACACTTTCAGGCTAAATTCATTGAAAAAGTGCTATTCTTAACGATTTAAACAGCAATTCATACGCAAATTAAGACACTTTCAGGCTAAATTCATTGAAAAAGTGCTATTCTTAACGATTTAAACAGCAATTCATACGCAAATTAAGACACTTTCAGGCTAAATTCATTGAAAAAGTGCTATTCTTAACGATTTAAACAGCAATTCATACGCAAATTAAGACACTTTCAGGCTAAATTAATTGAAAAAGTGCTATTCTTAACGATTTAAACAGCAATTCATACGCAAATTAAGACACTTTCAGGCTAAATTCATTGAAAAAGTGCTATTCTTAACGATTTAAACAGCAATTCATACGCAAATTAAGACACTTTCAGGCTAAATTAATTGAAAAAGTGCTATTCTTAACGATTTAAACAGCAATTCATACGCAAATTAAGACACTTTCAGGCTAAATTCATTGAAAAAGTGCTATTCTTAACGATTTAAACAGCAATTCATACGCAAATTAAGACACTTTCAGGCTAAATTCATTGAAAAAGTGCTATTCTTAACGATTTAAACAGCAATTCATACGCAAATTAAGACACTTTCAGGCTAAATTCATTGAAAAAGTGCTATTCTTAACGATTTAAACAGCAATTCATACGCAAATTAAGACACTTTCAGGCTAAATTAATTGAAAAAGTGCTATTCTTAACGATTTAAACAGCAATTCATACGCAAATTAAGACACTTTCAGGCTAAATTCATTGAAAAAGTGCTATTCTTAACGATTTAAACAGCAATTCATACGCAAATTAAGACACTTTCAGGCTAAATTCATTGAAAAAGTGCTATTCTTAACGATTTAAACAGCAATTCATACGCAAATTAAGACACTTTCAGGCTAAATTCATTGAAAAAAGCTATTCTTAACGATTTAAACAGCAATTCATACGCAAATTAAGACACTTTCAGGCTAAATTCATTGAAAAAGTGCTATTCTTAACGATTTAAACAGCAATTCATACGCAAATTAAGACACTTTCAGGCTAAATTCATTGAAAAAGTGCTATTCTTAACGATTTAAACAGCAATTCATACGCAAATTAAGACACTTTCAGGCTAAATTCATTGAAAAAGTGCTATTCTTAACGATTTAAACAGCAATTCATACGCAAATTAAGACACTTTCAGGCTAAATTCATTGAAAAAGTGCTATTCTTAACGATTTAAACAGCAATTCATACGCAAATTAAGACACTTTCAGGCTAAATTCATTGAAAAAGTGCTATTCTTAACGATTTAAACAGCAATTCATACGCAAATTAAGACACTTTCAGGCTAAATTCATTGAAAAAGTGCTATTCTTAACGATTTAAACAGCAATTCATACGCAAATTAAGACACTTTCAGGCTAAATTAATTGAAAAAGTGCTATTCTTAACGATTTAAACAGCAATTCATACGCAAATTAAGACACTTTCAGGCTAAATTAATTGAAAAAGTGCTATTCTTAACGATTTAAACAGCAATTCATACGCAAATTAAGACACTTTCAGGCTAAATTCATTGAAAAAGTGCTATTCTTAACGATTTAAACAGCAATTCATACGCAAATTAAGACACTTTCAGGCTAAATTCATTGAAAAAGTGCTATTCTTAACGATTTAAACAGCAATTCATACGCAAATTAAGACACTTTCAGGCTAAATTCATTGAAAAAGTGCTATTCTTAACGATTTAAACAGCAATTCATACGCAAATTAAGACACTTTCAGGCTAAATTCATTGAAAAAGTGCTATTCTTAACGATTTAAACAGCAATGCATACGCAAATTAAGACACTTTCAGGCTAAATTCATTGAAAAAGTGCTATTCTTAACGATTTAAACAGCAATTCATACGCAAATTAAGACACTTTCAGGCTAAATTCATTGAAAAAGTGCTATTCTTAACGATTTAAACAGCAATTCATACGCAAATTAAGACACTTTCAGGCTAAATTCATTGAAAAAGTGCTATTCTTAACGATTTAAACAGCAATTCATACGCAAATTAAGACACTTTCAGGCTAAATTCATTGAAAAAGTGCTATTCTTAACGATTTAAACAGCAATGCATACGCAAATTAAGACACTTTCAGGCTAAATTAATTGAAAAAGTGCTATTCTTAACGATTTAAACAGCAATTCATACGCAAATTAAGACACTTTCAGGCTAAATTCATTGAAAAAGTGCTATTCTTAACGATTTAAACAGCAATTCATACGCAAATTAAGACACTTTCAGGCTAAATTCATTGAAAAAGTGCTATTCTTAACGATTTAAACAGCAATGCATACGCAAATTAAGACACTTTCAGGCTAAATTCATTGAAAAAGTGCTATTCTTAACGATTTAAACAGCAATTCATACGCAAATTAAGACACTTTCAGGCTAAATTCATTGAAAAAGTGCTATTCTTAACGATTTAAACAGCAATTCATACGCAAATTAAGACACTTTCAGGCTAAATTCATTGAAAAAGTGCTATTCTTAACGATTTAAACAGCAATTCATACGCAAATTAAGACACTTTCAGGCTAAATTAATTGAAAAAGTGCTATTCTTAACGATTTAAACAGCAATTCATACGCAAATTAAGACACTTTCAGGCTAAATTCATTGAAAAAGTGCTATTCTTAACGATTTAAACAGCAATTCATACGCAAATTAAGACACTTTCAGGCTAAATTCATTGAAAAAGTGCTATTCTTAACGATTTAAACAGCAATTCATACGCAAATTAAGACACTTTCAGGCTAAATTCATTGAAAAAGTGCTATTCTTAACGATTTAAACAGCAATGCATACGCAAATTAAGACACTTTCAGGCTAAATTAATTGAAAAAGTGCTATTCTTAACGATTTAAACAGCAATTCATACGCAAATTAAGACACTTTCAGGCTAAATTCATTGAAAAAGTGCTATTCTTAACGATTTAAACAGCAATTCATACGCAAATTAAGACACTTTCAGGCTAAATTCATTGAAAAAGTGCTATTCTTAACGATTTAAACAGCAATTCATACGCAAATTAAGACACTTTCAGGCCAAAATAATTGAAAAAGTGCTATTCTTAACGATTTAAACAGCAATTCATACGCAAATTAAGACACTTTCAGGCTAAATTCATTGAAAAAGTGCTATTCTTAACGATTTTAACAGCAATTCATACGCAAATTAAGACACTTTCAGGCTAAATTCATTGAAAAAGTGCTATTCTTAACGATTTAAACAGCAATGCATACGCAAATTAAGACACTTTCAGGCTAAATTCATTGAAAAAGTGCTATTCTTAACGATTTAAACAGCAATTCATACGCAAAATTAAGACACTTTCAGGCTAAAATCATTGAAAAAGTGCTATTCTTAACGATTTAAACAGCAATTCATACGCAAATTAAGACACTTTCAGGCTAAATTCATTGAAAAAGTGCTATTCTTAACGATTTAAACAGCAATGCATACGCAAATTAAGACACTTTCAGGCTAAATTCATTGAAAAGTGCTATTCTTAACGATTTAAACAGCAATGCATACGCAAATTAAGACACTTTCAGGCTAAATTCATTGAAAAAGTGCTATTCTTAACGATTTAAACAGCAATTCATACGCAAATTAAGACACTTTCAGGCTAAATTCATTGAAAAAGTGCTATTCTTAACGATTTAAACAGCAATGCATACGCAAATTAAGACACTTTCAGGCTAAATTCATTGAAAAAGTGCTATTCTTAACGATTTAAACAGCAATTCATACGCAAATTAAGACACTTTCAGGCTAAATTCATTGAAAAAGTGCTATTCTTAACGATTTAAACAGCAATTCATACGCAAATTAAGACACTTTCAGGCTAAATTCATTGAAAAAGTGCTATTCTTAACGATTTAAACAGCAATTCATACGCAAATTAAGACACTTTCAGGCTAAATTCATTGAAAAAGTGCTATTCTTAACGATTTAAACAGCAATTCATACGCAAATTAAGACACTTTCAGGCTAAATTCATTGAAAAAGTGCTATTCTTAACGATTTAAACAGCAATTCATACGCAAATTAAGACACTTTCAGGCTAAATTCATTGAAAAAGTGCTATTCTTAACGATTTAAACAGCAATTCATACGCAAATTAAGACACTTTCAGGCTAAATTCATTGAAAAAGTGCTATTCTTAACGATTTAAACAGCAATTCATACGCAAATTAAGACACTTTCAGGCTAAATTCATTGAAAAAGTGCTATTCTTAACGATTTAAACAGCAATGCATACGCAAATTAAGACACTTTCAGGCTAAATTAATTGAAAAAGTGCTATTCTTAACGATTTAAACAGCAATTCATACGCAAATTAAGACACTTTCAGGCTAAATTCATTGAAAAAGTGCTATTCTTAACGATTTAAACAGCAATTCATACGCAAATTAAGACACTTTCAGGCTAAATTCATTGAAAAAGTGCTATTCTTAACGATTTAAACAGCAATTCATACGCAAATTAAGACACTTTCAGGCTAAATTCATTGAAAAAGTGCTATTCTTAACGATTTAAACAGCAATTCATACGCAAATTAAGACACTTTCAGGCTAAATTCATTGAAAAAGTGCTATTCTTAACGATTTAAACAGCAATTCATACGCAAATTAAGACACTTTCAGGCTAAATTCATTGAAAAAGTGCTATTCTTAACGATTTAAACAGCAATTCATACGCAAATTAAGACACTTTCAGGCTAAATTCATTGAAAAAGTGCTATTCTTAACGATTTAAACAGCAATTCATACGCAAATTAAGACACTTTCAGGCTAAATTCATTGAAAAAGTGCTATTCTTAACGATTTAAACAGCAATTCATACGCAAATTAAGACACTTTCAGGCTAAATTCATTGAAAAAGTGCTATTCTTAACGATTTAAACAGCAATTCATACGCAAATTAAGACACTTTCAGGCTAAATTCATTGAAAAAGTGCTATTCTTAACGATTTAAACAGCAATTCATACGCAAATTAAGACACTTTCAGGCTAAATTCATTGAAAAAGTGCTATTCTTAACGATTTAAACAGCAATTCATACGCAAATTAAGACACTTTCAGGCTAAATTCATTGAAAAAGTGCTATTCTTAACGATTTAAACAGCAATTCATACGCAAATTAAGACACTTTCAGGCTAAATTCATTGAAAAAGTGCTATTCTTAACGATTTAAACAGCAATTCATACGCAAATTAAGACACTTTCAGGCTAAATTCATTGAAAAAGTGCTATTCTTAACGATTTAAACAGCAATTCATACGCAAATTAAGACACTTTCAGGCTAAATTCATTGAAAAAGTGCTATTCTTAACGATTTAAACAGCAATTCATACGCAAATTAAGACACTTTCAGGCTAAATTCATTGAAAAAGTGCTATTCTTAACGATTTAAACAGCAATTCATACGCAAATTAAGACACTTTCAGGCTAAATTCATTGAAAAGTGCTATTCTTAACGATTTAAACAGCAATTCATACGCAAATTAAGACACTTTCAGGCTAAATTCATTGAAAAAGTGCTATTCTTAACGATTTAAACAGCAATTCATACGCAAATTAAGACACTTTCAGGCTAAATTCATTGAAAAAGTGCTATTCTTAACGATTTAAACAGCAATTCATACGCAAATTAAGACACTTTCAGGCTAAATTCATTGAAAAAGTGCTATTCTTAACGATTTAAACAGCAATTCATACGCAAATTAAGACACTTTCAGGCTAAATTCATTGAAAAAGTGCTATTCTTAACGATTTAAACAGCAATTCATACGCAAATTAAGACACTTTCAGGCTAAATTCATTGAAAAAGTGCTATTCTTAACGATTTAAACAGCAATGCATACGCAAATTAAGACACTTTCAGGCTAAATTCATTGAAAAGTGCTATTCTTAACGATTTAAACAGCAATGCATACGCAAATTAAGACACTTTCAGGCTAAATTCATTGAAAAAGTGCTATTCTTAACGATTTAAACAGCAATTCATACGCAAATTAAGACACTTTCAGGCTAAATTCATTGAAAAAGTGCTATTCTTCACGATTTAAACAGCAATTCATACGCAAATTAAGACACTTTCAGGCTAAATTCATTGAAAAAGTGCTATTCTTAACGATTTAAACAGCAATGCATACGCAAATTAAGACACTTTCAGGCTAAATTTATTGTAAAAGTGCTATTCTTAACGATTTAAACAGCAATGCATACGCAAATTAAGACACTTTCAGGCTAAATTCATTGACAAAGAGCTATTCTTAACGATTTAAACAGCAATGCATACGCAAATTAAGACACTTTCAGACTAAATTAATTGAAAAAGAGCTATTCTTAACGATTTAAACAGCAATGCATACGCAAATTAAGACACTTTCAGGCTAAATTCATTAAAAAAGAACTATTCTTAACGATTTAAACAGCAATGCATACGCAAATTAAGACACTTTCAGGCTAAATTAATTGAAAAAGTGCTATTCTTAACGATTTAAACAGCAATTCATACGCAAATTAAGACACTTTCAGGCTAAATTCATTGAAAAAGTGCTATTCTTAACGATTTAAACAGCAATTCATACGCAAATTAAGACAATTTCAGGCTAAATTCATTGAAAAAGTGCTATTCTTAACGATTTAAACAGCAATTCATACGCAAATTAAGACACTTTCAGGCTAAATTCATTGTAAAAGTGCTATTCTTAACGATTTAAACAGCAATTCATACGCAAATTAAGACACTTTCAGGCTAAATTCATTGAAAAAGTGCTATTCTTAACGATTTAAACAGCAATTCATACGCAAATTAAGACACTTTCAGGCTAAATTCATTGAAAAAGTGCTATTCTTCACGATTTAAACAGCAATTCATACGCAAATTAAGACACTTTCAGGCTAAATTCATTGAAAAAGAACTATTCTTAACGAATTAAACAGCAATTCATACGCAAATTAAGACACTTTCAGGCTAAATTAATTGAAAAAGTGCTTTTCTTAACGATTTAAACAGCAATTCATACGCAAATCAAGACACTTTCAGGCTAAATTCATTGAAAAAGTGCTATTCTTAACGATTTAAACAGCAATTCATACGCAAATTAAGACACTTTCAGGCCAAAATAATTGGAAAAGTGCTATTCTTCACGATTTAAACAGCAATGCATACGCAAATTAAGACACTTTCAGGCCAAAATAATTGAAAAAGTGCTATTCTCAACGATTTAAACAGCAATTCATACGCAAATTAAGACACTTTCAGGCTACATTCATTGAAAAAGTGCTATTCTTAACGATTTAAACAGCAATTCATTCGCAAATTAAGACACTTTCAGGCTAAATTCATTCAAAAAGTGCTATTCTTAACGATTTAAACAGCAATTCATACGCAAATTAAGACACTTTCAGGCCAAAATAATTGAAAAAGAGCTATTCTTAACGATTTAAACAGCAATGCATACGCAAATTAAGACACTTTCAGGCTAAGTTCATTCAAAAAGTGCTATTCTTAACGATTTAAACAGCAATTCATACGCAAATTAAGACACTTTCAGGCTAAATTCATTGAAAAAGAACTATTCTTAACGATTTAAACAGCAGTGCATACGCAAATTAAGACACTTTCAGGCTAAATTCATTGAAAAAGTGCTATTCTTAACGATTTAAACAGCAATTCATACGCAAATTAAGACACTTTCAGGCCAAAATAATTGGAAAAGTGCTATTCTTCACGATTTAAACAGCAATTCATACGCAAATTAAGACACTTTCAGGCTAAATTCATTGAAAAAGTGCTATTCTTTACGATTTAAACAGCAATGCATACGCAAATTAAGACACTTTCAGGCTAAATTCATTGAAAAAGTGCTATTCTTAACGATTTAAACAGCAATGCATACGCAAATTAAGACACTTTCAGGCTAAATTCATTGAAAAAAAGCTATTCTTAACGATTTAAACAGCAATGCATACGCAAATTAAGACACTTTCAGGCTAAATTAATTGAAAAAGAGCTATTCGTTAAAATTTTAACAGCAATGCATATGCAAATTAAGACACTTTCAGGCTAAATTAATTGAAAAAGTGCTATTCTTAACGATTTTAACAGCAATTCATACGCAAATTAAGACACTTTCAGGCTAAATTAATTGAAAAAGTGCTATTCTTAACGATTTAAACAGCAATGCATACGCAAATTAAGACACTTTCAGGCTAAATTAATTGAAAAAGTGCTATTCTTAACGATTTAAACAGCAATTCATACGCAAATTAAGACACTTTCAGGCTAAATTCATTGAAAAAGCGCTATTCTTAACGATTTAAACAGCAATTCATACGCAAATTAAGACACTTTCAGGCTAAATTCATTGAAAAAGTGCTATTCTTAACGATTTAAACAGCAATGCATACGCAAATAAAGACACTTTCAGGCTAAGTTCATTGTAAAAGTGCTATTCTTAACGATTTAAACAGCAATGCATACGCAAATTAAGACACTTTCAGGCCAAAATAATTGGAAAAGTGCTATTCTTAACGATTTAAACAGCAATTCATACGCAAATTAAGACACTTTCAGGCTAAATTCATTGAAAAAGTGCTATTCTTAACGATTTAAACAGCAATGCATACGCAAATTAAGACACTTTCAGGCTAAATTAATTGAAAAAGTGCTTTTCTTAACGATTTAAACAGCAATTCATACGCAAATTAAGACACTTTCAGGCCAAAATAATTGAAAAAGTGCTATTCTTAACGATTTAAACAGCAATTCATACGCAAATTAAGACACTTTCAGGCCAAAATAATTGGAAAAGTGCTATTCTTCACGATTTAAACAGCAATGCATACGCAAATTTAGACACTTTCAGGCTAAGTTCATTGAAAAAGTGCTATTCTTAACGATTTAAACAGCAATTCATACGCAAATTAAGACACTTTCAGGCTACATTCATTGAAAAAGTGCTATTCTTAACGATTTAAACAGCAATGCATACGCAAATTAAGACACTTTCAGGCTAAATTCATTGTAAAAGTGCTATTCTTAACGATTTAAACAGCAATTCATACGCAAATTAAGACACTTTCAGGCCAAAATAATTGAAAAAGAGCTATTCTTAACGATTTAAACAGCAATGCATACGCAAATTAAGACACTTTCAGGCTAAATTAATTGAAAAAGTGCTATTCTTAACGATTTTAACAGCAATTCATACGCAAATTAAGACACTTTCAGGTTAAATTCATTGAAAAAGTGCTATTCTTAACGATTTAAACAGCAATTCATACGCAAATTAAGACACTTTTAGGCCAAAATAATTGGAAAAGTGCTATTCTTAACGATTTAAACAGCAATTCATACGCAAATTATACACTTTCAGGCTAAATTCATGGAAAAAGTGCTATTCTTTATGATTTAAACAGCAATGCATACGCAAATTAAGACACTTTCAGGCTAAATTCATTGTAAAAGTGCTATTCTTAACGATTTAAACAGCAATGCATACGCAAATTAAGACACTTTCAGGCTTAATTCATTGTAAAAGTGCTATTCTTAACGATTTAAACAGCAATTCATACGCAAATTAAGACACTTTCAGGCTAAATTAATTGAAAAAGTGCTATTCTAAACGATTTAAACAGCAATTCATACGCAAATTAAGACACTTTCAGGCTAAATTAATTGAAAAAGTGCTATTCTTAACGATTTAAACAGCAATTCATACGCAAATTAAGACACTTTCAGGCTAAATTCATTGTAAAAGTGCTATTCTTAACGATTTAAACAGCAATTCATACGCAAATTAAGACACTTTCAGGCTAAATTCATTGTAAAAGTGCTATTCTTAACGATTTAAACAGCAATTCATACGCAAATTAAGACACTTTCAGGCCAAAATAATTGGAAAAGTGCTATTCTTCACGATTTAAACAGCAATGCATACGCAAATTAAGACACTTTCAGGCGAAATTAATTGAAAAAGTGCTATTCTTAACGATTTAAACAGCAATTCATACGCAAATTAAGACAGATTCAGGCTAAATTCATTGAAAAAGTGCTATTCTTAACGATTTAAACAGCAGTGCATACGCAAATTTAGACACTTTCAGGCTAAATTCATTGAAAAAGTGCTATTCTTAACGATTTAAACAGCAATTCATACGCAAATTAAGATACTTTCAGGCCAAAATAATTGGAAGAGTGCTATTCTTCACGATTTAAACAGCAATTCATACGCAAATTAAGACACTTTCAGGCTAAATTCATTGAAAAACTGCTATTCTTTACGATTTAAACAGCAATGCATACGCAAATTAAGACACTTTCAGGCTAAATTCATTGAAAAAGTGCTATTCTTAACGATTTAAACAGCAATTCATACGCAAATTAAGACACTTTCAGGCTAAATTCATTGAAAAAAAGCTATTCTTAACGATTTAAACAGCAATGCATACGCAAATTAAGACACTTTCAGGTTACATTCATTGAAAAAGTGCTATTCTTAACGATTTAAACAGCAATTCATACGCAAATTAAGACACTTTCAGGCTAAATTCATTGAAAAAGAACTATTCTTAACGATTTAAACAGCAATGCATACGCAAATTAAGACACTTTCAGGCTAAATTAATTAAAAAAGTGCTATTCTTAACGATTTAAACAGCAATTCATACGCAAATTAAGACACTTTCAGGCTAAATTCATTGAAAAAGTGATATTCTCAACGTTTTAAACAGCAATGCATACGCAAATTAAGACACTTTCAGGCTAAATTCATTGAAAAAGTGCTATTCTTCACGATTTAAACAGCAATTCATACGCAAATTAAGACACTTTCAGGCAAAATTCATTGAAAAAGTGCTATTCTTAACGATTTAAACAGCAAGTCATACGCAAATTAAGACACTTTCAGGCTAAATTCATTGTAAAAGTGCTATTCTTAACGATTTAAACAGCAATTCATACGCAAATTAAGACACTTTCAGGCTAAATTAATTGAAAAAGTGCTATTCTAAACGATTTAAACAGCAATTTATACGCAAATTAAGACACTTTAAGGCCAAAATAATTGGAAAAGTGCTATTCTTAACGATTTAAACAGCATTTCATACGCAAATTAAGACACTTTCAGGCTAAATTCATTGAAAAAGTGCTATTCTAAACGATTTAAACAGCAATGCATACGCAAATTAAGATACTTTCAGGCTAAATTAATTGAAAAAGTGCTATTCTTAACGATTTAAACAGCAATTCATACGCAAATTAAGACACTTTCAGGCTAAATTCATTGAAAAAGTGCTATTCTTAACGATTTAAACAGCAATTCATACGCAAATTAAGACACTTTCAGGCTAAATTAATTGAAAAAGTGCTATTCTTAACGATTTAAACAGCAATTCATACGCAAATTAAGACACTTTCAGGCTAAATTAATTGAAAAAGTGCTATTCTTAACGATTTAAACAGTAATTTATACGCAAATTAAGACACTTTAAGGCCAAAATAATTGGAAAAGTGCTATTCTTAACGATTTAAACAGCATTTCATACGCAAATTAAGACACTTTCAGGCTAAATTCATTGAAAAAGTGCTATTTTTCACGATTTAAACAGCAATTCATACGCAAATTAAGACACTTTCAGGCTAAATTAATTGAAAAAGTGCTATTCTTAACGATTTAAACAGCAATTCATACGCAAATTAAGATACTTTCAGGCTAAATTCATTGAAAAAGTGCTATTCTTAACGATTTAAACAGCAATTCATACGCAAATTAAGACACTTTCAGGCTAAATTCATTGAAAAAGTGCTATTCTTAACGATTTAAACAGCAATTCATACGCAAATTAAGACACTTTCAGGCTAAATTCATTGAAAAGGTGCTATTCTCAACGATTTAAACAGCAATTCATACGCAAATTAAGACACTTTCAGGCTAAATTCATTGAAAAAGTGCTATTCTTAACGATTTAAACAGCAATTCATACGCAAATTAAGACACTTTCAGGCTAAATTCATTGAAAAAGTGCTATTCTTAACGATTTAAACAGCAATTCATACGCAAATTAAGACACTTTCAGGCTAAATCAATTGAAAAAGTGCTATTCTTAACGATTTAAACAGCAATTCATACGCAAATTAGGACACTTTCAGGCTAAATTAATTGAAAAAGTGCTATTCTTAACGATTTAAACAGCAATTCATACGCAAATTAAGACACTTTCAGGCTAAATTAATTGAAAAAGTGCTATTAGTTAAGACGACAGCGCAGTGAGGAGTTAGCACAACCCGCAACACCGAGCATCAAGCGAGCGCAATATAACATAAATATCAACATCCGAGCCGAGAGCACATTTTCTGCAACGCAGCATAAAATGTGTCACCAACCATCGTCGATCGAATCATGCTCGAATCATGATCGCTGCCAGAAGTAAACATCGATCGCCATCGGATGACGCAGCTATAAAACATCGCAGCCCGCTCAATCATCGGTTCTTTCCTGCATTCTCCAGACACCGAGACGGACCGGCGTGAAACCCATACCGAGTAGGATCGCATCCCGCGTTCACGAGTTTAAATAAGAGTTGTTAATAAAATAGAAATAACTTTTTAAAAACTCTAAACCCGTGAGTGCGTTATTAACTGGCGCCCGAATAGGGACCGCGCTATGTGAAAAATAAAGTTAAGGTGCAAGTGAAAAGTAACCACGTTAGAGTGAAAGTTACCACCAAATCCTAAACTAAAAAAGACTTCCTGATCGCCGAGTGCAGCCGTGTGAAAAGGATCCCGAGTCACCTGTGCAGTTAGCAGCTCACGCAGGACAAAAAGGAACCATCCATCACACTGAGAAGGAAGAATATCATAGCCGGTTTCCCAGCAAAAAACAACACATCGCCCGTTAGAGGAGCGAAAAACAACATAAGGCCCGCTAGAGGAGCTGATAAAGACAACATAAGACGTACATCCAACGCCCGAAACAGGATGCGTATGGTACCGTAAGTACAGTGAATTATAAAAAATCGTAAGTGAAAATTTCAAACAGTGAAAAAAAATCAAAAACGAGTATTAAAAACGATTGCAAATTAATATTACATATTACTAACTCAATCAAGTGAAGTTAAAAACGTGTTTAAACTAACGAAAAAATCCTGGAGGATCTAATTAATTCATTACAATCTCTAACATTGAAAATGTCGAGACCCGAACTTGATCAAATTATCAACCGCATTGCCGCACTCGAAGCGTGCAATATTGCCCCCACTTTTATCGATTATTCTGATCCACCGCTTTATTTCACAAAGCCAGATGGAACAAGTGTAAATCCTGAAACTTTTGAAAAAATTCCCGATTTGGTAAAAGATCTACCAACATTCACTGGGGATCCCAGCGAACTGAATAGCTGGTTAAATGATGTAGACAGTTTAGTGAAACTCTATCAAACTAAAGGTACAGATACCATCGAACGTCAAAATAAATACCACATGATCTGCAAATTCATTCGTAGAAAAATACGCGGTGAAGCGAATGACTCACTCGTCGCTTCAAACGTAGGCATAAATTGGAACCTGATCAAAAAAACATTGATCACCTATTACGGCGAAAAACGTGACTTGGAAACATTGGACTTCCAACTCATGAGCGTGCAACAGAAGAACCGCTCACTTGAAGTATATTACGACGAGGTGAACAGATTACTGTCCCTCATCGCAAATCAAATAAATACCGATGAAAGGTTTACACACCCCGAAGCTTCCAGAGCTTTAATTGAAATGTACAACAAAAAAGCAATTGATGCTTTCATGAGAGGACTCGATGGAGACGTTTACAAGTTCATAAGGAATTATGAGCCAACATCGCTTGCAGGAGCATACAGCTATTGTATCTCTTTCCAAAATATTGAATGCAGAAAAATGTTAACAAAACCGAGAACATACACTCCACCAACGGCACCAAGGAATATGATTCCCTTACCGCCACCAACACCAATAAGGTACACACAGGCCCAAACACCACCTAGGCCTCATTACCCAAAACCTCCAATGTATGGAAATCGAAATTTAAACAATTTCATTCCAAGGCACCAACAGCCCTTTCAAAAAATGCAATCTAATCAATTTCAACGTCAACCTCCACCAGAACCGATGGACGTTGATCAATCTATCAGAACTCGCCAAGTAAATTACGGAAATCGTCCAAATTCAAACAATGTGAGACCACCAAAACGACCTAGAGTCAATAATATCCAAACAAACGCCAGAAACAGAAACAACATTAATCATATAGCAGATGCCAATCTTGCACAAACATTCGAAAACGTAAACAACAACGTGAATAACACAACGGTTGACAATGTGCAACAGTCATTCGAACGATATTTCAGAACAATTGAAAAACAAGAAGGTAATAACTTCAGAGAAACTTTTGAAGAAGCAGAGCTGAATTTTTTAGAATAAACTCAGCGTTGCCTTACTTCTTATTCTATGGTAACGCTTCAGAACCACTCAAAATGTTAATTGATACTGGATCTAATAAAAATTACATACATCCAAAATATGCAAAAATTTCACACAAGGTTGATAAACCATTTTTCGTATCATCCGTAGCAGGAGATATTAAAATCGACGCTTATTCTCAAGCACGATTATTCAAACCATATTCAGATAAAATGCTAAAATTTTATCATTTAGAAAATTTAAAATCGTTTGATGCCATAATTGGACACGATTCACTAAAGGAAATTAAAGCAGTAATTGACACAGCCAATGAAATATTAATCATTGATGGCACACATGTCATTCCATTACAACAATACCAACTACAGGAAGTAAATAAAATAAACATTCGTGATAATCATCTGAACCAAAACGAAAAAAGAAAGCTACATGACCTATTACAGGAATATCAAGATCTTTTCCAACCACCAGATTTGAAACTACCTTGTACATCGCGAGTAAAAGCGACAATAAGAACAAAAGATGAATCACCAGTTTATAGTAAAACGTATCCCTATCCCCAAGCACTTAAAGGTGAAGTTAACAAGCAAATTGAAAAACTCCTAAATGATGGAATCATCAGACCTTCGAAATCCCCATACAATGCACCAGTGTGGATTGTTCCAAAAAAACTGGATGCTGCCAATGAAAAAAAATATAGACTTGTCGTAGACTACAGAAAATTGAACACTCAAACAATAAGCGATAAATATCCTATTCCGGATCCATCTACTGTTTTAGCCAATCTAGGTTCAAATAAATATTTCACAACTCTTGACTTAGCGTCAGGATTTCATCAAGTACCTATGTCGGAAAATGATATCGAAAAAACTGCATTTTCAATAAACAACGGAAAATATGAATTGATACGCATGCCATTTGGTTTAAAAAATGCCCCTTCAATATTCCAACGCGTCATGGACGACACTTTAAGGGAACACATCGGAAAAATTTGTCACATATACATCGATGACATAATCATTTTTAGCAAAACAGTTGAAGAACATCTGCAAAATTTAAGAATTGTTCTAGAAACTCTGAGAGCCGCTAATTTCAAAATACAACCGGATAAATCTGAATTTCTAAAGACAGAAGTTGAATTCCTCGGATTCATAGTCTCAAGTGAAGGACTTAAACCAAATATAAAAAAGATTGAAGCCATAAAAAAATTCCCAGAACCACAAAACCTTAAAGAACTAAGAAGATTCTTAGGAATGTCAGGTTACTACCGCAGGTTTATTAAAAACTATGCACAACTGGCAAAACCCATCACAAAACTCCTAAGAGGGGAGGATGGCCATCGCCAAATTTCCAAACACGAATCAAAAAATTTCCCTATTAAATTTGATCAAACCGCAAAAAACGCATTTCAAACCCTTAAAGACATAATATCTTCTAATGATGTTTTAGCTTTTCCAGATTTCCAGAAGCCATTCGAACTAACAACAGACGCATCGGAAAAAGCACTAGGAGCTGTGCTTTCACAAAAATGTCACGACGGTGATAGACCGATAACCTTCATTTCTCGTACTCTTTCCAAAACAGAGGAAAATTATGCAACCAACGAAAAGGAAATGCTTGCCATCGTTTGGGCACTACAAACATTGAGAAATTTCATATACGGAGCTAAAATTAATATTCATACAGATCATCAACCATTAACATTTGCTTTATCTCCGCAGAACAACAACGCAAAACTGAAAAGATGGAAATCTTTCATGGAGGAACACGATTACCAATTATTCTACAAACCCGGAAGATCAAACGTTGTAGCAGATGCACTTTCCCGTATACAACTAAACTCATTAACGCCAACTCAGCACTCAGCTGACGAAGACGATCATTCTTATATACCTTCAACAGAAGCACCAATTAATGTATTCCACAACCAACTAGTATTTAAAATTGGAACTAATTCTTCATACCAATTAATTACCCCTTTCCCAAAATTCAGAAGACATATTTTTATTGAACCAACATTTACTTCTGATTTTATCAAGGATAAATTCAAAAAATTAATCAATCCAAATGTAATTAATGGAATTCACACAGATGAACAAACAATGGGAATTATCCAAGAAGTTTATAAAACTCTCTACAATCCAAAAACAATCAAAGCTAGATTTTCCCAAAGACAAGTACAAGACCTATGCGATGAAGAAACACAAATTGAAGAAATCAAGAATATTCATAATTTTGCTCACAGAAATGCTAAGGAAAACTCATTGCAATTTATAAAAAAATTCTACTTTCCCGGAATGAGAAAAAGTATTCAAAACATTGTAAAAAATTGTGAGATATGTAAAACAGAAAAATACGAGAGAAAACCCCAAGAATTTATACCAGTAAAAACACCAATACCGACATATCCTGGAGAAATTATCCATATTGACATATTTGCTTATAACGCAAACTTTTTATTTATCTCATCTATAGATAAATTTTCAAAATACGTTAAAATACGACCGATAAAATCGAAATCAATCGCTGATATAAAGGAAGTTTTACTACAACTCCTATATGACTGGGACTTACCAGCTCAAATTGTAATAGACAACGAATGTACGTTTGTCTCAAACGTTATCGAACAATCAATACTAAACCTAGGAACAAAAATATTTAAAACTCCAGTTAATCGTTCAGAAACGAATGGACAAATAGAACGTTGCCATTCAACAATTAGAGAAATCGCTAGATGCACAAAAAAACTCAATCCAGAGATGAGCATTATAACATTAGTACAACAAGCTGTTTATAAGTATAATCACAGCATACATTCATTCATAAAGGATACACCACGAAATGTGTATGTAGGAGAAATATCAAACGATCCGCTAGAGAGATCAAGAATAAGAGAAAAAACAAATGAAAGAATACTACAGATATTCAAAAAGAATGAAGAAAAAATCAAAGATGAAAAATATAAGGATTACGTAGAAAACGAATATGCATTCGAAAAGAAAAAGACGAATAACAAACGCGAAAGTCGTTTTAATGCAGTAAAAGTAAAGGAGAATCATCCAACATATATTATCGATTCAAACAATCGAAAAATACATAAAGTAAACTTAAGAAAGTAATGAAAAAATATTAATACTTTTTCAAAATTGTTTTAACTATCGTTACAGAATACTTACGATCCTGTTGATCAAACTAATTTTCGCAGACATAAACATATATGATTTAAATAACAATCCATTAGCCATAATACCGATAGGTAAAGCTAAGATTCAAATTGGATACGTAAGAACAATACATCCAATAGATTTAACTGATATAAACGAGACAATAGAGAAAACATTACAAGATAGTCCAAATGGAAATTCTACTGAATCTATCGAAAATTTGATCAGCATAAAAGCTAGCATGCTAAAGGACACTTTTGCGAAAATCAAACCATTTGTGAAAAGACAAAAACGATGGGACACGATAGGAAAAATTTGGAAATGGATCGCTGGAACTCCAGATGCAAACGACCTACATGTCATAAACTCCACAATGAACTCCCTGATAGCAGAAAGCAACAAACAAATAATAATCAACCAAGGCTTCAACGACAGGTTGAAACAAATAACTGATGTCGCTAACCAAGTCGTAAATATCGAAAACGAACGCTATGAGTCACACCAAGTGGAAATTCGGAAACTTATTCTACTTTCCAACATAAATATGCTACAAGAAAAATTGGATGTCATAGAAGACGCTATACTGTTAGCTAAAAACGGTATTCCGAGCAGTAAGCTACTATCCCTTGAGGATCTGACATCAATAGAACAGTTTCTTGAGAAGAATAACATTAAATACAACACACCGGAAGAATTGCTAAGGCAATCAACTGCCCAAGTAGCAGTAAATGAATCTCATATACTATACATGCTAAAGTTCCCCAAACTATCTTCAAAAATCTACGAGTACGAATACATTGACTCGATAATACAACACGATGCACGTATAATCGTCACACAAAACTTTATATTACAAAATCAAACCCACGTATATTCCATGACAGAGAAGTGCCAACAACAAGAAGATGTTTATATATGTCCGCAAATCGGCATACAACAACCCACAACATGCATTCAACAAATTGTGAGAAGAGAAGATTCACAATGTGACTACGAAAAGATTTATAGTCGAGGCTTCATAAAAAGAATCAAAGACGACACAATACTAATCAACGACGCAATAGCAGAAATCGCATCAAACTGCAGCAAAATGAACCAAGTACTGAACGGTTCCTACGTCATACAATTCGAAAATTGTAACATTATCATTAATGGAGAAATTTATTCAAACGACGAAGTCACCATTCCTGGTAAACCATTCAAATCAACAGCAGGAATCAACATCGATAAGGGTGAAATCGAACATAAACCGCCTCTCCAACTCGTACAAAAACTCACCATAGAACATAGAGAAAAACTAAAAAGTATTAACTTGCAGAATGATTCTCTAAGATGGAAAATTAATGTATTCGGAGGAACTTTTGCATTCATATGCCTATGCGCATTTATAATCTGTTTATTCTTCCACTTCAAGAGAACGACGATAAAAGTAAACATGACTCAAGCGAAACGACCAGAAACGTTCGTTAGCAGACCAACTTCATTCCACGCAGCAACGAGACTTTGAGGGCAAAGTCATTTAAGAGGGGAGGAGTTAAGACGACAGCGCAGTAAGGAGTTAGCACAACCCGCAACACCGAGCATCAAGCGAGCGCAATATAACATAAATATCAACATCCGAGCCGAGAGCACATTTTCTGCAACGCAGCATAAAATGTGTCACCAACCATCGTCGATCGAATCATGCTCGAATCATGATCGCTGCCAGAAGTAAACATCGATCGCCATCGGATGACGCAGCTATAAAACATCGCAGCCCGCTCAATCATCGGTTCTTTCCTGCATTCTCCAGACACCGAGACGGACCGGCGTGAAACCCGTACCGAGTAGGATCGCATCCCGCGTTCACGAGTTTAAATAAGAGTTGTTAATAAAATAGAAATAACTTTTTAAAAACTCTAAACCCGTGAGTGCGTTATTAACTTTATCCATAGAGAATGATAAAAACTATGTACGCAAATCTCCTGACACTAACCGTGTAACGAATAGCAATACGGCCAGGCCGTTCTTTATGAATAAAAAAAAAAAAAAAAACCGTGTAACGAAATCAGTAAGACCCACTCATCATACCTATAGCCGTGGAGACAAAATATTATATAGAAATCATCAAGAAGATATAGTTAGGTGGATCCCCGCGATAGTATTAGAGAAAATAAGTCCTAGCACTTACTTCATTAATTTACATTGGAATGTTAGAATGGTGCATACCAATCAGATTCGTGCTACTCAGCTCTCAGGTGAATTTCACCCTACTTTGCATATAACTATATCAATGAACCCTATCGCCAACCAAATTAACCACCAGTCGATAAATATATCGATCGATATAAAGACTATCATGGCGGGATGGTATCGCGACGCAACAAATTTGTCAACCCGTAAAACGATGGTAACAACTGTCATGGCCGTCATACAAATCGTGAGGAAAAAGTCGAGCAGTGGTTAAAAAAGTCGTTAATTTGCATCGCGAACGACACAGTTTGGCTTTACCGATCGATATATTTATCTACTGCCACGAAGCAGTTGATAAACGGTACGGAGTCGGATTTGAGAGCTTACGTTGGATTAAGGAAAAAAAATTGTACTATTTATGTGCTATGTCAAAATTTTCTAGTAAATTTAACGATTTTATTGGGTCGTAAAAGGAAAAAAAAATGCTGAAAATTATATTTATCATGATTTTGCCGAGAATTTCAATGAATTTCGAATTTTGAATAAATCTAAACAATCAACATGTAATGTAATAATATTGAAAATCTTAAAATCATGAACACTTATAAAAATAGGCAACGGCTGTTCATCCAACAAGGATTAGAACACAACACGCATAATTTAAGTTGCTGGCAAGCTACCAGTAACGTAATGACCAACGGAACACTCAATCTCCTAATACCGGGCCACGCGCGCACCCGACATACGACACGCGCTCTGCGACACCCTTCGGAAGGCTCTTCATCAAAGTTCAGTGTGCGCTTCTCCGGGAACTAGAGCCAGTAACCACCTGACTAGCCATACTGTAAACCACTGCCCGTCTTCAGGGTGTACACCTCCTAGCATCCTTCCACGTATCAATGCAATCGATGGTCACTTCCACCACACATGTTTTCACTTACGTTTTATCTGGTAATTCAAAATGCCTGGCAACAAATGCCCCTTCGGTATGCTGCAAGATTTGTATGATCATCATCACCATCATCCGTTAAAAATAATGCATTAAACATTTTTAACCAAACTTTTCCCACTAGCAATAACAATCTTGTGTTGCTATTTGTAAACAAACCAGAGATTTGACAGCCAATTTGACAGATAGCGTAACTACTCGATCAGTATTTATATCGATCGTTATCTTTTTATCGACTCGTGAGCGGTAGGCGTTCGCGATGCCAATTCGAGTAGATAAATTTATTGGTCGATATAACCAAACCAGTGGTTTATTTTTATCGACTGGCTTCGCGATAGATGTCAATGACTGATACTGCGACAGGAAATAATGAAACAAGAGTACCAACCGGAAGAGAAAAAATGCATTCAAAAAGAAAAAGTAGTGAATCATCCTCGCCAAAACTACGCAGATCAAAGAGGATAAAAGCTAGGCAAATGAAAGAATAACCAGAACATTAGGAATGAATTAAATCTCATTTAAAGTTGGGAGGAGTTTTATATGCAGAACTATTACTAGCAATAGTAGCCCTGGTAGTAACAACAACACACGCACTTACCGATAATTTGTGTCACTCCAGCAGTGCTTGAAGAATCGAGCACTAATCGCACACTTCATTTTACTCTTAGAGCCACTCTGAACCAGTAAACACACACACTCCAAAGTATATATCATGCACTATTTGCACCTGCCTGGATATGCGAGCAGTTTAGAGCAGTATTTTTAAGCTACTAAACAATTCCAATAACAAAGCATCACTCGCGAACGCTTTGATTAATTCAAACAGCGCTCGAAAAAAATCGAGCACTTCTCGCGAACTAAAATCCACTCATAAAAACGCTGTGACGAATAATCTTACACCAAAGTATACGCCAGGTATACTTTTGGCTAAAGCATCCATATACGAGAAGTAGTCGAGCAGTTGTCGAGCACCTGCAACATGTCCCAGCAAACCCTCCCAGCCAACAACAGCTATTCCGAACACACTTCTGATTGCAGAAAAGCTGCTTGCAATTTGAACAGTTTTATTTTTTGTCGCTTGGGTACTGGCGATTTTTGTCCGATGGGAATCCGTTTTTGCTTTTGTCAAAATTCGGACGCCGGAAAGCCGACAGCCTACAAATTTCCATACATTTCCGAATTTCCAACGTTTTTCCGACGGAAGCGGATTGCACGCTCGGTTCACATCACTACAATTCAAACCGCACTCAATTCGATCCATAAATGAGCAAGTTATTTACACTTTTGCATTAAACGCGGTATATCCGCCACGTGGTGGTGCTGTCACACTTCTGCCACCTCCGTTTGTTCACTTATTTAGCCTACTTAAGACGTTTTTCACTGCGGTTTTTTGGGTTCGATCAATTGACTGCACACTACCACACCGGAAAGGATCGCTTCCGGACCTATCCGTGCGAAATTGGCCGCAAAAACACACACCCGACACTGCATCACCTCTACCACCCCACCATTGATGCACTTTTTGGACCACGTAGCTTTCGCACTAATTGGCCGATTTTTACCCCGCTTTCGGCTTGCGCAACAATTTGGCCACCTTATCGACCGTTTTCACTCACTTCCAAACCCGAGAAATTGGGGATTTCCCGAGAAATTATGTGCCAATCAGCCTTGACGGCTATTGTTGTTGTTTGTGTGGCCTACACGCGCGACATTCCGTCCTAAAAGCAGCGGAAATCCACAGTTTCTTCACTGAAACCACTTTATTGACCATTTATCACTTAACTGAAACACAAACCGCTCTCCGATCGGTTCACTTTCACAGGGAAAACTGTGTCCATTTGAGTCTGCTTACCGCACCATGTGCTGGAACAATGGGCCACTTTGAAACACATTTTTTCACCGATTTTGGAGCCATTTTTACTTTTGTACAGTAAAACTTGCCATTTTACCTCCATTGTGCACAATATCTGGTGGATCGAGCACAATTTTACACCCTTTTTTAACCAAATAAAAACGTAGCGCACTTTGCACAGAGTGCCACGCGCACCGGATGACAGCTCGACACTGCTACAGTGACATTACACTGCCCAGGCACAACCAAGGTGTATGTATTTAGAACAAGGTTTATGTATTTCGAACAAGGTGTATGTATTTAGAAGGTGAATTTTGGTCCATTTGACAGAGCACCATTTTCCAAGTTATCTGTTCCCCCTGCTTTCGTAAATGTTTTGGTAAATATATTCGTTAACGAAATTTCCTCGAAAAAATTTACGAAATTCCAAATTATTTCGAGGATTCTTTGCTTATGTTTGGATTCTGTTTGTTTACACTTTCAATGAACCTTGCTCATAAAATGAACCGGAACCATGTTCATTGAATGTAAACCGCTGATGGCGGACGGTTATCACAACGGATTTACATCCACGGAAGGCTTTCGGAAGGAATTATGGCGTATTTTTAGGAGACGGATGGGTTCTGTTCGGTCCGAACTGGAAGAGAACGCGCGAAAGAATGGCTTTATTCTCACTGACAGTTTGCCTTGCCCAGGTCGCAAAGGGCTATTCGTATGTACACAATGGGTAACATTCATTCGGACGTTACAACTCGGCTATCCTGAACATAAATTACCCTACATTTACCATCCGGTGGGCTCAGCCCAACATCTTATTTGACTAGCTGCGAGAACCCCATCGTAGGGTAACTGTGTGAGTTAACATCCTTCTACTTCGGGTACCACGTATGTATCTGTTATATACTGTACTATTACTAGCAATAGTAGCCTTAGTAGTAGTAAGCGCTCCACCTTGATCACACATACATCTTAGGTAGCATTAGTATAAAAGCCCTCGTCAAAATGATTATACCGTTCTTTCTCCGTTATATGTAATAAAGTAAAGAATCAACACACCGTAACTACCCGCAATCATAACATAATTTTGGCGACGAGGATTAAAAAGGATAAACGCGGAACGGAACTTTTGCTTTTGTGTAAATCGTGTGGAGTTAATCGATAGTAAAGCAGTAAATCCGTCGATTTGTCGGTAAATCTCGTGTCGGAGATGAGTGTCGGTAGTGTAGTGCTGGTGTGTACGGCAACAAAGGATGCCCAACGAGGAAGAACAAAACCGTCCACGTCAGGCATGATGAAAGTAAATGTGGCTATGTCTATGTTCGGCCACATGGAACCGTTTGTGATCGGGGAGAATTTCGACGAGTATGTTAGTCGCCTGCAACAATTCTTCATCGTTATTGATGTGGAAGAAACCAAGAAAGTGCCAATGTTAGTGACAATGGCTGGACCGTCACTTTATTCGATAGCCAATCGAATATGTTCGCCAGAGGATCCGTGTTCAAAACCGTGTAAGAACCAGATCGAGCTGCTGAAGCAGCATTTAGCGCCAAAGGTCAACGTAATGGCCGAACGCTGCAAGTACCACAAGTGCGAACAAGCAGCAAACCAGACAATAACGGAGTTCATCATCGAGCTAAAAGCGTTATCACAATCGTGTGATTTCGGCACGTTTTTGTCGCAAGCGCTACGAGATCGATTCGTCGCAGGATTGCAAAACTCCGGGTTGCGAACCAAGCTCCTAGCAGAAGGTGATCTCACGTTGGAAAAAGCTTGTGAGATTGGAAGAAGTTGCAGGATGTTGGAAGTTGGAAGATGCAAGGACCAGCAAAATTGGCAGCGTTCATTCAAGCAACGCACATCGTGGAAGTCGTCGGATCGAACGCCAGTAAGAAATAGCAAGCATTTGTCTACGCGTTCTTTACCAGCAAGGCATCGAGATAATAAATGCTTTCGTTGTGGCAGAAATCATAACAAAGAGATCATTCCCTGTCCTGCCAAACAATGGAAGTGTTACGCATGCGGTAACATTGGTCTTGTGGGACGACAAGAGTGTTCCAAACGGTATCAGGGCAAACTATTCGTCCGGTAGGAGAGCTACCAGTAAGCGCAAAAAACAGGTATGAAGATTTCGTTTCGCTATACATTTTTGTTCTGGAACCGGAGAAAAAGAAGATGCTTACACCGCTCCTCGGTCGCTCGAGCTTAGATGTCCTTACACCAGAATGGAGAAAATTGGTAAGTCTGAATTACTCGTCTCTTAGTGCTATTCACCACAGTCTAAAGTCTGAAATTGAACACCAATACCCATACGTATTATCTGGGGATGCCAATCAGGTAATAGAAGGTTTTACAGCAAATATTTTTCTTAAACGAGGTGCTGTACCAATTTTTCATAAACCATACACGGTACCGCTCAAATTTCGCGAAAATCTAGAAGAAGAAATAAATCGCATGGTGAAAAAGGGAATTATAGTCCCTGTTCGTTCGATTGAGGACATCTAAGCAAATTTATCGATTTTCAACTTTTTTTTTGTAAAACCGATTTAACGGGAGCCTTTCTCCAAGTACGATTGTCACGCACAACTCTAGAGTTACGTATCATAAATACCCACCGTGGATGATGCAGGTATACAAGAATGCCATTTGGGATAAGTTCGGCGCCCTCAGTATTTCAGTCTATTATAGATCAAATTTTGCTCGGAACAAAATCTATTCCGTATTAGATGATTGTTCCTATTTTCCTGTTCCTTATTGGTGGCAGTACGCTACATGAATGCAAGGAAAATTTATTCCATGTATTGGATTAATTAAATAAGCATAAAGTGCAAATATATTGGGCCCGATCGCGATTTTTTGAAACAGAAATTGAACATCTCGGTTTCATGCTCACATCTGACGGAATTCGTCCATGTCAAGCTAAAGTGGAAGCAATCTGTCTTGCTCCAGCGCCTAAAGATATAGGTCAATTACAGTCGTTCTTAGGTCTTTTGAACTACTTCCACAAATTTTAGCCAAATCTGTCGTTGGAATTACATCCGTTATATAAACTGTTAAGGAGAGAAAGTAGATTCTCGTGGTCAGTCGAGTGTGAAAACGCATTTAAAAAGTGTAAAGAATTGTTGATCTCCAATGATGTATTAGAGCCGTATGATCCACAAAAGCCACTAATACTAACTACGGATGCCAGTCCGTATGGAGTTGGTGCTATTTTATCTCCTTAGTGGGACAAGTGGAGAAGCCTGTGTATTTTGCGTCATCAACACTCACACACGCACAACGAAATTACGGGCAAATACATAAAGAAGCAGTAGCAGTTGTATTTGGAATAAAAAAAATTCACATGTATTTGTATGGTACGAGTTTTACTCTCGTTACCGATAGTTCTGCGTTAAAACAAATGTTTAAACCACACAAGAGTTCTTCTGCTGTGGCAATTTCATGATTGCACAGATGGGCTGTAATTTTGTCTAATTACTCCAATAGCGTAGTACATAGGCCTGGTAAATGTATTAGTAATGCCGATGCGTTATCTCGTTTACCGTTGCCAACTGAAAACCGGATTGAGCACATATCAGTTGCTGAAAGTAAAGTACAGGGATTTATAGGTATCGAAGAGATAAAAGAGGAGCAGCACAAAGACGCTGTGATCGTTGAACTGCTCAAAGTGACACAAACCGGTTGGCCTAAAGAAGTAGTGGAAGAAGTTAAGCAATATGCAATGACCAGACACAAATGCGAAATAGAAAATGATTGTCTTTATTTTGAGGATCGTGTAGTGGTACCCAAGGCCCTTCAGCGCCGTGTGCTGGAGAAACTACATGAAAATCATGATCGGGTAATCAGAATGAAAATGATCGGACGATCATATTTTTGGTGGAAAGGGTTTGATAAAGATATTGTGAATTTTTTAAAGTCGTGCCCCATGTGTCAAAAAACCGCAAAACGTACCAAGGGAAATAGCTACGTCTAGATGGCCTCTAGCCACATTTGGATTTATTTCATTTGGATGGAAATACCTTTCTGATAATAGTGGATGCCTATTCAAAATTAATAGATGTGAAAATAATACGAATAACGTGTACGGAGAGTGTATTGGAACGATTGGAAAAAATGTATACTTATTTTGGGTTGCCTTCTGAAGTGTGTTCGGATAATGATCCACCTTTCAACTCATCTGGGTTTATACATGCGTGTAATTCAAATAATATAAAAGTATTTAAATCTCCTCCTTATCACCCTCAATCCAACGGACTAGCGGAGAGGGGGGTACAGACGATCAAGAATGTGTTGAGAAAGTATCTGATAGATGAGCGATTAAAACCAATACCACTTCAGAAAAAGATTACCAAGATTCTGTTTACTAATCGTAATACTCCATCTACGTCCACTGGCAAAACTCCATCTTCATTATTGTTTAACTATGTGCTTCGCACATTACTAAATAAGAGCTATCCAGTTAAGTTATCCATAGAGAATGATAAAAACTATGTACGCAAATCTCCTGACACTAACCGTGTAACGAATAGCAATACGGCCAGGCCGTTCTTTATGAATAAAAAAAAAAAACCGTGTAACGAAATCAGTAAGACCCACCCATCATACCTATAGCCGTGGAGACAAAATATTATATAGAAATCATCAAGAAGATATAGTTAGGTGGATCCCCGCGATAGTATTAGAGAAAATAAGTCCTAGCACTTACTTCATTAATTTACATTGGAATGTTAGAATGGTGCATACCAATCAGATTCGTGCTACTCAGCTCTCAGGTGAATTTCACCCTACTTTGCATATAACTATATCAATGACTGATACTGCGACAGGAAATAATGAAACAAGAGTACCAACCGGAAGAGAAAAAATGCATTCAAAAAGAAAAAGTAGTGAATCATCCTCGCCAAAACTACGCAGATCAAAGAGGATAAAAGCTAGGCAAATGAAAGAATAACCAGAACATTAGGAATGAATTAAATCTCATTTAAAGTTGGGAGGAGTTTTATATGCTGAACTATTACTAGCAATAGTAGCCCTGGTAGTAACAACAACACACGCACTTACCGATAATTTGTGTCACTCCAGCAGTGCTTGAAGAATCGAGCACTAATCGCACACTTCATTTTACTCTTAGAGCCACTCTGAACCAGTAAACACACACACTCCAAAGTATATATCATGCACTATTTGCACCTGCCTGGATATGCGAGCAGTTTAGAGCAGTATTTTTAAGCTACTAAACAATTCCAATAACAAAGCATCACTCGCGAACGCTTTGATTAATTCAAACAGCGCTCGAAAAAAATCGAGCACTTCTCGCGAACTAAAATCCACTCATAAAAACGCTGTGACGAATAATCTTACACCAAAGTATACGCCAGGTATACTTTTGGCTAAAGCATCCATATACGAGAAGTAGTCGAGCAGTTGTCGAGCACCTGCAACATGTCCCAGCAAACCCTCCCAGCCAACAACAGCTATTCCGAACACACTTCTGATTGCAGAAAAGCTGCTTGCAATTTGAGCAGTTTTATTTTTTGTCGCTTGGGTACTGGCGATTTTTGTCCGATGGGAATCCGTTTTTGCTTTTGTCAAAATTCGGACGCCGGAAAGCCGACAGCCTACAAATTTCCATACATTTCCGAATTTCCAACGTTTTTCCGACGGAAGCGGATTGCACGCTCGGTTCACATCACTACAATTCAAACCGCACTCAATTCGATCCATAAATGAGCAAGTTATTTACACTTTTGCATTAAACGCGGTATATCCGCCACGTGGTGGTGCTGTCACACTTCTCCCACCTCCGTTTGTTCACTTATTTAGCCTACTTAAGACGTTTTTCACTGCGGTTTTTTGGGTTCGATCAATTGATTGCACACTACCACACCGGAAAGGATCGCTTCCGGACCTATCCGTGCGAAATTGGCCGCAAAAACACACACCCGACACTGCATCACCTCTACCACCCCACCATTGATGCACTTTTTGGACCACGTAGCTTTCGCACTAATTGGCCGATTTTTACCCCGCTTTCGGCTTGCGCAACAATTTGGCCACCTTATCGACCGTTTTCACTCACTTCCAAACCCGAGAAATTGGGGATTTCCCGAGAAATTGTGTGCCAATCAGCCTTGACGGCTATTGTTGTTGTTTGTGTGGCCTACACGCGCGACATTCCGTCCTAAAAGCAGCGGAAATCCACAGTTTCTTCACTGAAACCACTTTATTGACCATTTATCACTTAACTGAAACACAAACCGCTCTCCGATCGGTTCACTTTCACAGGGAAAACTGTGTCCATTTGAGTCTGCTTACCGCACCATGTGCTGGAACAATGGGCCACTTTGAAACACATTTTTTCACCGATTTTGGAGCCATTTTTACTTTTGTACAGTAAAACTTGCCATTTTACCTCCATTGTGCACAATATCTGGTGGATCGAGCACAATTTTACACCCTTTTTTAACCAAATAAAAACGTAGCGCACTTTGCACAGAGTGCCACGCGCACCGGATGACAGCTCGACACTGCTACAGTGACATTACACTGCCCAGGCACAACCAAGGTGTATGTATTTAGAACAAGGTTTATGTATTTCGAACAAGGTGTATGTATTTAGAAGGTGAATTTTGGTCCATTTGACAGAGCACCATTTTCCAAGTTATCTGTTCCCCCTGCTTTCGTAAATGTTTTGGTAAATATATTCGTTAACGAAATTTCCTCGAAAAAATTTACGAAATTCCAAATTATTTCGAGGATTCTTTGCTTATGTTTGGATTCTGTTTGTTTACACTTTCAATGAACCTTGCTCATAAAATGAACCGGAACCATGTTCATTGAATGTAAACCGCTGATGGCGGACGGTTATCACAACGGATTTACATCCACGGAAGGCTTTCGGAAGGAATTATGGCGTATTTTTAGGAGACGGATGGGTTCTGTTCGGTCCGAACTGGAAGAGAACGCGCGAAAGAATGGCTTTATTCTCACTGACAGTTTGCCTTGCCCAGGTCGCAAAGGGCTATTCGTATGTACACAATGGGTAACATTCATTCGGACGTTACAACTCGGCTATCCTGAACATAAATTACCCTACATTTACCATCCGGTGGGCTCAGCCCAACATCTTATTTGACTAGCTGCGAGAACCCCATCGTAGGGTAACTGTGTGAGTTAACATCCTTCTACTTCGGGTACCACGTATGTATCTGTTATATACTGTACTATTACTAGCAATAGTAGCCTTAGTAGTAGTAAGCGCTCCACCTTGATCACACATACATCTTAGGTAGCATTAGTATAAAAGCCCTCGTCAAAATGATTATACCGTTCTTTCTCCGTTATATGTAATAAAGTAAAGAATCAACACACCGTAACTACCCGCAATCATAACATAATTTTGACGACGAGGATTAAAAAGGATAAACGCGGAACGGAACTTTTGCTTTTGTGTAAATCGTGTGGAGTTAATCGATAGTAAAGCAGTAAATCCGTCGATTTGTCGGTAAATCTCGTGTCGGAGATGAGTGTCGGTAGTGTAGTGCTGGTGTGTACGGCAACAAAGGATGCCCAACGAGGAAGAACAAAACCGTCCACGTCAGGCATGATGAAAGTAAATGTGGCTATGTCTATGTTCGGCCACATGGAACCGTTTGTGATCGGGGAGAATTTCGACGAGTATGTTAGTCGCCTGCAACAATTCTTCATCGTTATTGATGTGGAAGAAACCAAGAAAGTGCCAATGTTAGTGACAATGGCTGGACCGTCACTTTATTCGATAGCCAATCGAATATGTTCGCCAGAGGATCCGTGTTCAAAACCGTGTAAGAACCAGATCGAGCTGCTGAAGCAGCATTTAGCGCCAAAGGTCAACGTAATGGCCGAACGCTGCAAGTACCACAAGTGCGAACAAGCAGCAAACCAGACAATAACGGAGTTCATCATCGAGCTAAAAGCGTTATCACAATCGTGTGATTTCGGCACGTTTTTGTCGCAAGCGCTACGAGATCGATTCGTCGCAGGATTGCAAAACTCCGGGTTGCGAACCAAGCTCCTAGCAGAAGGTGATCTCACGTTGGAAAAAGCTTGTGAGATTGGAAGAAGTTGCAGGATGTTGGAAGTTGGAAGATGCAAGGACCAGCAAAATTGGCAGCGTTCATTCAAGCAACGCACATCGTGGAAGTCGTCGGATCGAACGCCAGTAAGAAATAGCAAGCATTTGTCTACGCGTTCTTTACCAGCAAGGCATCGAGATAATAAATGCTTTCGTTATGGCAGAAATCATAACAAAGAGATCATTCCCTGTCCTGCCAAACAATGGAAGTGTTACGCATGCGGTAACATTGGTCTTGTGGGACGACAAGAGTGTTCCAAACGGTATCAGGGCAAACTATTCGTCCGGTAGGAGAGCTACCAGTAAGCGCAAAAAACAGGTATGAAGATTTCGTTTCGCTATACATTTTTGTTCTGGAACCGGAGAAAAAGAAGATGCTTACACCGCTCCTCGGTCGCTCGAGCTTAGATGTCCTTACACCAGAATGGAGAAAATTGGTAAGTCTGAATTACTCGTCTCTTAGTGCTATTCACCACAGTCTAAAGTCTGAAATTGAACACCAATACCCATACGTATTATCTGGGGATGCCAATCAGGTAATAGAAGGTTTTACAGCAAATATTTTTCTTAAACGAGGTGCTGTACCAATTTTTCATAAACCATACACGGTACCGCTCAAATTTCGCGAAAATCTAGAAGAAGAAATAAATCGCATGGTGAAAAAGGGAATTATAGTCCCTGTTCGTTCGATTGAGGACATCTAAGCAAATTTATCGATTTTCAATTTTTTTTTTGTAAAACCGATTTAACGGGAGCCTTTCTCCAAGTACGATTGTCACGCACAACTCTAGAGTTACGTATCATAAATACCCACCGTGGATGATGCAGGTATACAAGAATGCCATTTGGGATAAGTTCGGCGCCCTCAGTATTTCAGTCTATTATAGATCAAATTTTGCTCGGAACAAAATCTATTCCGTATTAGATGATATCCTTATTGGTGGCAGTACGCTACATGAATGCAAGGAAAATTTATTCCATGTATTGGATTAATTAAATAAGCATAAAGTGCAAATATATTGGGCCCGATCGCGATTTTTTGAAACAGAAATTGAACATCTCGGTTTCATGCTCACATCTGACGGAATTCGTCCATGTCAAGCTAAAGTGGAAGCAATCTGTCTTGCTCCAGCGCCTAAAGATATAGGTCAATTACAGTCGTTCTTAGGTCTTTTGAACTACTTCCACAAATTTTAGCCAAATCTGTCGTTGGAATTACATCCGTTATATAAACTGTTAAGGAGAGAAAGTAGATTCTCGTGGTCAGTCGAGTGTGAAAACGCATTTAAAAAGTGTAAAGAATTGTTGATCTCCAATGATGTATTAGAGCCGTATGATCCACAAAAGCCACTAATACTAACTACGGATGCCAGTCCGTATGGAGTTGGTGCTATTTTATCTCCTTAGTGGGACAAGTGGAGAAGCCTGTGTATTTTGCGTCATCAACACTCACACACGCACAACGAAATTACGGGCAAATACATAAAGAAGCAGTAGCAGTTGTATTTGGAATAAAAAAAATTCACATGTATTTGTATGGTACGAGTTTTACTCTCGTTACCGATAGTTCTGCGTTAAAACAAATGTTTAAACCACACAAGAGTTCTTCTGCTGTGGCAATTTCATGATTGCACAGATGGGCTGTAATTTTGTCTAATTACTCCAATAGCGTAGTACATAGGCCTGGTAAATGTATTAGTAATGCCGATGCGTTATCTCGTTTACCGTTGCCAACTGAAAACCGGATTGAGCACATATCAGTTGCTGAAAGTAAAGTACAGGGATTTATAGGTATCGAAGAGATAAAAGAGGAGCAGCACAAAGACGCTGTGATCGTTGAACTGCTCAAAGTGACACAAACCGGTTGGCCTAAAGAAGTAGTGGAAGAAGTTAAGCAATATGCAATGACCAGACACAAATGCGAAATAGAAAATGATTGTCTTTATTTTGAGGATCGTGTAGTGGTACCCAAGGCCCTTCAGCGCCGTGTGCTGGAGAAACTACATGAAAATCATGATCGGGTAATCAGAATGAAAATGATCGGACGATCATATTTTTGGTGGAAAGGGTTTGATAAAGATATTGTGAATTTTTTAAAGTCGTGCCCCATGTGTCAAAAAACCGCAAAACGTACCAAGGGAAATAGCTACGTCTAGATGGCCTCTAGCCACATTTGGATTTATTTCATTTTGATGGAAATACCTTTCTGATAATAGTGGATGCCTATTCAAAATTAATAGATGTGAAAATAATACGAATAACGTGTACGGAGAGTGTATTGGAACGATTGGAAAAAATGTATACTTATTTTGGGTTGCCTTCTGAAGTGTGTTCGGATAATGATCCACCTTTCAACTCATCTGGGTTTATACATGCGTGTAATTCAAATAATATAAAAGTATTTAAATCTCCTCCTTATCACCCTCAATCCAACGGACTAGCGGAGAGGGGGGTACAGACGATCAAGAATGTGTTGAGAAAGTATCTGATAGATGAGCGATTAAAACCAATACCACTTCAGAAAAAGATTACCAAGATTCTGTTTACTAATCGTAATACTCCATCTACGTCCACTGGCAAAACTCCATCTTCATTATTGTTTAACTATGTGCTTCGCACATTACTAAATAAGAGCTATCCAGTTAAGTTATCCATAGAGAATGATAAAAACTATGTACGCAAATCTCCTGACACTAACCGTGTAACGAATAGCAATACGGCCAGGCCGTTCTTTATGAATAAAAAAAAAAAAAAAAAAAACCGTGTAACGAAATCAGTAAGACCCACTCATCATACCTATAGCCGTGGAGACAAAATATTATATAGAAATCATCAAGAAGATATAGTTAGGTGGATCCCCGCGATAGTATTAGAGAAAATAAGTCCTAGCACTTACTTCATTAATTTACATTGGAATGTTAGAATGGTGCATACCAATCAGATTCGTGCTACTCAGCTCTCAGGTGAATTTCACCCTACTTTGCATATAACTATATCAATGACTGATACTGCGACAGGAAATAATGAAACAAGAGTACCAACCGGAAGAGAAAAAATGCATTCAAAAAGAAAAAGTAGTGAATCATCCTCGCCAAAACTACGCAGATCAAAGAGGATAAAAGCTAGGCAAATGAAAGAATAACCAGAACATTAGGAATGAATTAAATCTCATTTAAAGTTGGGAGGAGTTTTATATGCTGAACTATTACTAGCAATAGTAGCCCTGGTAGTAACAACAACACACGCACTTACCGATAATTTGTGTCACTCCAGCAGTGCTTGAAGAATCGAGCACTAATCGCACACTTCATTTTACTCTTAGAGCCACTCTGAACCAGTAAACACACACACTCCAAAGTATATATCATGCACTATTTGCACCTGCCTGGATATGCGAGCAGTTTAGAGCAGTATTTTTAAGCTACTAAACAATTCCAATAACAAAGCATCACTCGCGAACGCTTTGATTAATTCAAACAGCGCTCGAAAAAAATCGAGCACTTCTCGCGAACTAAAATCCACTCATAAAAACGCTGTGACGAATAATCTTACACCAAAGTATACGCCAGGTATACTTTTGGCTAAAGCATCCATATACGAGAAGTAGTCGAGCAGTTGTCGAGCACCTGCAACATGTCCCAGCAAACCCTCCCAGCCAACAACAGCTATTCCGAACACACTTCTGATTGCAGAAAAGCTGCTTGCAATTTGAGCAGTTTTATTTTTTGTCGCTTGGGTACTGGCGATTTTTGTCCGATGGGAATCCGTTTTTGCTTTTGTCAAAATTCGGACGCCGGAAAGCCGACAGCCTACAAATTTCCATACATTTCCGAATTTCCAACGTTTTTCCGACGGAAGCGGATTGCACGCTCGGTTCACATCACTACAATTCAAACCGCACTCAATTCGATCCATAAATGAGCAAGTTATTTACACTTTTGCATTAAACGCGGTATATCCGCCACGTGGTGGTGCTGTCACACTTCTGCCACCTCCGTTTGTTCACTTATTTAGCCTACTTAAGACGTTTTTCACTGCGGTTTTTTGGGTTCGATCAATTGATTGCACACTACCACACCGGAAAGGATCGCTTCCGGACCTATCCGTGCGAAATTGGCCGCAAAAACACACACCCGACACTGCATCACCTCTACCACCCCACCATTGATGCACTTTTTGGACCACGTAGCTTTCGCACTAATTGGCCGATTTTTACCCCGCTTTCGGCTTGCGCAACAATTTGGCCACCTTATCGACCGTTTTCACTCACTTCCAAACCCGAGAAATTGGGGATTTCCCGAGAAATTGTGTGCCAATCAGCCTTGACGGCTATTGTTGTTGTTTGTGTGGCCTACACGCGCGACATTCCGTCCTAAAAGCAGCGGAAATCCACAGTTTCTTCACTGAAACCACTTTATTGACCATTTATCACTTAACTGAAACACAAACCGCTCTCCGATCGGTTCACTTTCACAGGGAAAACTGTGTCCATTTGAGTCTGCTTACCGCACCATGTGCTGGAACAATGGGCCACTTTGAAACACATTTTTTCACCGATTTTGGAGCCATTTTTACTTTTGTACAGTAAAACTTGCCATTTTACCTCCATTGTGCACAATATCTGGTGGATCGAGCACAATTTTACACCCTTTTTTAACCAAATAAAAACGTAGCGCACTTTGCACAGAGTGCCACGCGCACCGGATGACAGCTCGACACTGCTACAGTGACATTACACTGCCCAGGCACAACCAAGGTGTATGTATTTAGAACAAGGTTTATGTATTTCGAACAAGGTGTATGTATTTAGAAGGTGAATTTTGGTCCATTTGACAGAGCACCATTTTCCAAGTTATCTGTTCCCCCTGCTTTCGTAAATGTTTTGGTAAATATATTCGTTAACGAAATTTCCTCGAAAAAATTTACGAAATTCCAAATTATTTCGAGGATTCTTTGCTTATGTTTGGATTCTGTTTGTTTACACTTTCAATGAACCTTGCTCATAAAATGAACCGGAACCATGTTCATTGAATGTAAACCGCTGATGGCGGACGGTTATCACAACGGATTTACATCCACGGAAGGCTTTCGGAAGGAATTATGGCGTATTTTTAGGAGACGGATGGGTTCTGTTCGGTCCGAACTGGAAGAGAACGCGCGAAAGAATGGCTTTATTCTCACTGACAGTTTGCCTTGCCCAGGTCGCAAAGGGCTATTCGTATGTACACAATGGGTAACATTCATTCGGACGTTACAACTCGGCTATCCTGAACATAAATTACCCTACATTTACCATCCGGTGGGCTCAGCCCAACATCTTATTTGACTAGCTGCGAGAACCCCATCGTAGGGTAACTGTGTGAGTTAACATCCTTCTACTTCGGGTACCACGTATGTATCTGTTATATACTGTACTATTACTAGCAATAGTAGCCTTAGTAGTAGTAAGCGCTCCACCTTGATCACACATACATCTTAGGTAGCATTAGTATAAAAGCCCTCGTCAAAATGATTATACCGTTCTTTCTCCGTTATATGTAATAAAGTAAAGAATCAACACACCGTAACTACCCGCAATCATAACATAATTTTGGCGACGAGGATTAAAAAGGATAAACGCGGAACGGAACTTTTGCTTTTGTGTAAATCGTGTGGAGTTAATCGATAGTAAAGCAGTAAATCCGTCGATTTGTCGGTAAATCTCGTGTCGGAGATGAGTGTCGGTAGTGTAGTGCTGGTGTGTACGGCAACAAAGGATGCCCAACGAGGAAGAACAAAACCGTCCACGTCAGGCATGATGAAAGTAAATGTGGCTATGTCTATGTTCGGCCACATGGAACCGTTTGTGATCGGGGAGAATTTCGACGAGTATGTTAGTCGCCTGCAACAATTCTTCATCGTTATTGATGTGGAAGAAACCAAGAAAGTGCCAATGTTAGTGACAATGGCTGGACCGTCACTTTATTCGATAGCCAATCGAATATGTTCGCCAGAGGATCCGTGTTCAAAACCGTGTAAGAACCAGATCGAGCTGCTGAAGCAGCATTTAGCGCCAAAGGTCAACGTAATGGCCGAACGCTGCAAGTACCACAAGTGCGAACAAGCAGCAAACCAGACAATAACGGAGTTCATCATCGAGCTAAAAGCGTTATCACAATCGTGTGATTTCGGCACGTTTTTGTCGCAAGCGCTACGAGATCGATTCGTCGCAGGATTGCAAAACTCCGGGTTGCGAACCAAGCTCCTAGCAGAAGGTGATCTCACGTTGGAAAAAGCTTGTGAGATTGGAAGAAGTTGCAGGATGTTGGAAGTTGGAAGATGCAAGGACCAGCAAAATTGGCAGCGTTCATTCAAGCAACGCACATCGTGGAAGTCGTCGGATCGAACGCCAGTAAGAAATAGCAAGCATTTGTCTACGCGTTCTTTACCAGCAAGGCATCGAGATAATAAATGCTTTCGTTGTGGCAGAAATCATAACAAAGAGATCATTCCCTGTCCTGCCAAACAATGGAAGTGTTACGCATGCGGTAACATTGGTCTTGTGGGACGACAAGAGTGTTCCAAACGGTATCAGGGCAAACTATTCGTCCGGTAGGAGAGCTACCAGTAAGCGCAAAAAACAGGTATGAAGATTTCGTTTCGCTATACATTTTTGTTCTGGAACCGGAGAAAAAGAAGATGCTTACACCGCTCCTCGGTCGCTCGAGCTTAGATGTCCTTACACCAGAATGGAGAAAATTGGTAAGTCTGAATTACTCGTCTCTTAGTGCTATTCACCACAGTCTAAAGTCTGAAATTGAACACCAATACCCATACGTATTATCTGGGGATGCCAATCAGGTAATAGAAGGTTTTACAGCAAATATTTTTCTTAAACGAGGTGCTGTACCAATTTTTCATAAACCATACACGGTACCGCTCAAATTTCGCGAAAATCTAGAAGAAGAAATAAATCGCATGGTGAAAAAGGGAATTATAGTCCCTGTTCGTTCGATTGAGGACATCTAAGCAAATTTATCGATTTTCAATTTTTTTTTTGTAAAACCGATTTAACGGGAGCCTTTCTCCAAGTACGATTGTCACGCACAACTCTAGAGTTACGTATCATAAATACCCACCGTGGATGATGCAGGTATACAAGAATGCCATTTGGGATAAGTTCGGCGCCCTCAGTATTTCAGTCTATTATAGATCAAATTTTGCTCGGAACAAAATCTATTCCGTATTAGATGATATCCTTATTGGTGGCAGTACGCTACATGAATGCAAGGAAAATTTATTCCATGTATTGGATTAATTAAATAAGCATAAAGTGCAAATATATTGGGCCCGATCGCGATTTTTTGAAACAGAAATTGAACATCTCGGTTTCATGCTCACATCTGACGGAATTCGTCCATGTCAAGCTAAAGTGGAAGCAATCTGTCTTGCTCCAGCGCCTAAAGATATAGGTCAATTACAGTCGTTCTTAGGTCTTTTGAACTACTTCCACAAATTTTAGCCAAATCTGTCGTTGGAATTACATCCGTTATATAAACTGTTAAGGAGAGAAAGTAGATTCTCGTGGTCAGTCGAGTGTGAAAACGCATTTAAAAAGTGTAAAGAATTGTTGATCTCCAATGATGTATTAGAGCCGTATGATCCACAAAAGCCACTAATACTAACTACGGATGCCAGTCCGTATGGAGTTGGTGCTATTTTATCTCCTTAGTGGGACAAGTGGAGAAGCCTGTGTATTTTGCGTCATCAACACTCACACACGCACAACGAAATTACGGGCAAATACATAAAGAAGCAGTAGCAGTTGTATTTGGAATAAAAAAAATTCACATGTATTTGTATGGTACGAGTTTTACTCTCGTTACCGATAGTTCTGCGTTAAAACAAATGTTTAAACCACACAAGAGTTCTTCTGCTGTGGCAATTTCATGATTGCACAGATGGGCTGTAATTTTGTCTAATTACTCCAATAGCGTAGTACATAGGCCTGGTAAATGTATTAGTAATGCCGATGCGTTATCTCGTTTACCGTTGCCAACTGAAAACCGGATTGAGCACATATCAGTTGCTGAAAGTAAAGTACAGGGATTTATAGGTATCGAAGAGATAAAAGAGGAGCAGCACAAAGACGCTGTGATCGTTGAACTGCTCAAAGTGACACAAACCGGTTGGCCTAAAGAAGTAGTGGAAGAAGTTAAGCAATATGCAATGACCAGACACAAATGCGAAATAGAAAATGATTGTCTTTATTTTGAGGATCGTGTAGTGGTACCCAAGGCCCTTCAGCGCCGTGTGCTGGAGAAACTACATGAAAATCATGATCGGGTAATCAGAATGAAAATGATCGGACGATCATATTTTTGGTGGAAAGGGTTTGATAAAGATATTGTGAATTTTTTAAAGTCGTGCCCCATGTGTCAAAAAACCGCAAAACGTACCAAGGGAAATAGCTACGTCTAGATGGCCTCTAGCCACATTTGGATTTATTTCATTTGGATGGAAATACCTTTCTGATAATAGTGGATGCCTATTCAAAATTAATAGATGTGAAAATAATACGAATAACGTGTACGGAGAGTGTATTGGAACGATTGGAAAAAATGTATACTTATTTTGGGTTGCCTTCTGAAGTGTGTTCGGATAATGATCCACCTTTCAACTCATCTGGGTTTATACATGCGTGTAATTCAAATAATATAAAAGTATTTAAATCTCCTCCTTATCACCCTCAATCCAACGGACTAGCGGAGAGGGGGGTACAGACGATCAAGAATGTGTTGAGAAAGTATCTGATAGATGAGCGATTAAAACCAATACCACTTCAGAAAAAGATTACCAAGATTCTGTTTACTAATCGTAATACTCCATCTACGTCCACTGGCAAAACTCCATCTTCATTATTGTTTAACTATGTGCTTCGCACATTACTAAATAAGAGCTATCCAGTTAAGTTATCCATAGAGAATGATAAAAACTATGTACGCAAATCTCCTGACACTAACCGTGTAACGAAATCAGTAAGACCCACTCATCATACCTATAGCCGTGGAGACAAAATATTATATAGAAATCATCAAGAAGATATAGTTAGGTGGATACCCGCGATAGTATTAGAGAAAATAAGTCCTAGCACTTACTTTTTTTTTTTTTTTTTTTTTTTATTCATAAAGAACGGCCTGGCCGTATTGCTAGCACTTACTTCATTAATTTACATTGGAATGTTAGAATGGTGCATACCAATCAGATTCGTGCTGCTTAGCTCTCAGGTGAATTTCACTCTACTTTGCATATAACTATATCAATGACTGATACTGCGACAGGAAATAATGAAACAAGAGTACCAACCGGAAGAGAAAAAATGCATTCAAAAAGAAAAAGTAGTGAATCATCCTCGCCAAAACTACGCAGATCAAAGAGGATAAGAGCTAGACAAATGAAAGAATAACCAGAACATTAGGAATGAATTAAATCTCATTTAAAGTTGGGAGGAGTTTTATATGCTGAACTATTACTAGCAATAGTAGCCCTGGTAGTAACAACAACACACGCACTTACCGATAATTTGTGTCACTCCAGCAGTGCTTGAAGAATCGAGCACTAATCGCACACTTCATTTTACTCTTAGAGCCACTCTGAACCAGTAAACACACACACTCCAAAGTATATATCATGCACTATTTGCACCTGCCTGGATATGCGAGCAGTTTAGAGCAGTATTTTTAAGCTACTAAACAATTCCAATAACAAAGCATCACTCGCGAACGCTTTGATTAATTCAAACAGCGCTCGAAAAAAATCGAGCACTTCTCGCGAACTAAAATCCACTCATAAAAACGCTGTGACGAATAATCTTACACCAAAGTATACGCCAGGTATACTTTTGGCTAAAGCATCCATATTCGAGAAGTAGTCGAGCAGTTGTCGAGCACCTGCAACATGTCCCAGCAAACCCTCCCAGCCAACAACAGCTATTCCGAACACACTTCTGATTGCAGAAAAGCTGCTTGCAATTTGAGCAGTTTTATTTTTTGTCGCTTGGGTACTGGCGATTTTTGTCCGATGGGAGTCCGTTTTTGCTTTTGTCAAAATTCGGACGCCGGAAAGCCGACAGCCTACAAATTTCCATACATTTCCGAATTTCCAACGTTTTTCCGACGGAAGCGGATTGCACGCTCGGTTCACATCACTACAATTCAAACCGCACTCAATTCGATCCATAAATGAGCAAGTTATTTACACTTTTGCATTAAACGCGGTATATCCGCCACGTGGTGGTGCTGTCACACTTCTGCCACCTCCGTTTGTTCACTTATTTAGCCTACTTAAGACGTTTTTCACTGCGGTTTTTTGGGTTCGATCAATTGATTGCACACTACCACACCGGAAAGGATCGCTTCCGGACCTATCCGTGCGAAATTGGCCGCAAAAACACACACCCGACACTGCTCACCTCTACCACCCCACCATTGATGCACTTTTTGGACCACGTAGCTTTCGCACTAATTGGCCGATTTTTACCCCGCTTTCGGCTTGCGCAACAATTTGGCCACCTTATCGACCGTTTTCACTCACTTCCAAACCCGAGAAATTGGGGATTTCCCGAGAAATTATGTGCCAATCAGCCTTGACGGCTATTGTTGTTGTTTGTGTGGCCTACACGCGCGACATTCCGTCCTAAAAGCAGCGGAAATCCACAGTTTCTTCACTGAAACCACTTTATTGACCATTTATCACTTAACTGAAAACACAAACCGCTCTCCGATCGGTTTCACTTTGCACAGGGGAAAACTGTGTCCATTTGAGTCTGCTTACCGCACCATGTGCTGGAACAATGGGCCACTTTGAAACACATTTTTCACCGATTTTGGAGCCATTTTTACTTTTGTACAGTAAAACTTGCCATTTTACCTCCATTGTGCACAATATCTGGTGGATCGAGCACAATTTTACACCCTTTTTTTAACCAAATAAAACGTAGCGCACTTTGCACAGAGTGCCACGCGCACCGGATGACAGCTCGACCACGCTACAGTGACATTACACTGCCCAGGCACAACCAAGGTGTATGTATTTAGACAAGGTTTATGTATTCGAACAAGGTGTATGTATTTAGAAGGTGAAATTTTGGTCCATTTGACAGAGCACCATTTTCCAAGTTATCTGTTCCCCCTGCTTTCGTAAATGTTTTGGTAAATATATTCGTTAACGAAATTTCCTCGAAAAAATTTACGAAATTCCAAATTATTTCGAGGATTCTTTGCTTATGTTTGGATTCTGTTTGTTTACACTTTCAATGAACCTTGCTCATAAAATGAACCGGAACCATGTTCATTGAATGTAAACCGCTGATGGCGGACGGTTATCACAACGGATTTACATCCACGGAAGGCTTTCGGAAGGAATTATGGCGTATTTTTAGGAGACGGATGGGTTTCTGTTCGGTCCGAACTGGAAGAGAACGCGCGAAAGAATGGCTTTATTCTCACTGACAGTTTGCCTTGCCCAGGTCGCAAGGGCTATTCGTATGTACACAATGGGTAACATTCATTCGGACGTTACAACTCGGCGGCTATCCTAAATTATTACCTACATTTTACCACGGTGGGCTCAGCCCAACATCTTATTTGACTAGCTGCGAGAACCCCATCGTAGGGTAACTGTGTGAGTTACATCCTCTTCTTCGGGTACCACGTATGTATCTGTTATATACTGTACTATTACTAGCAATAGTAGCCTTAGTAGTAGTAAGCGCTCCACCTTGATCACACATACATCTTAGGTAGCATTAGTATAAAAGCCCTCGTCAAAATGATTATACCGTTCTTTCTCCGTTATATGTAATAAAGTAAAGAATCAACACACCGTAACTACCCGCAATCATAACATAATTTTGGCGACGAGGATTAAAAAGGATAAACGCGGAACGGAACTTTTGCTTTTGTGTAAATCGTGTGGAGTTAATCGATAGTAAAGCAGTAAATCCGTCGATTTGTCGGTAAATCTCGTGTCGGAGATGAGTGTCGGTAGTGTAGTGCTGGTGTGTACGGCAACAAAGGATGCCCAACGAGGAAGAACAAAACCGTCCACGTCAGGCATGATGAAAGTAAATGTGGCTATGTCTATGTTCGGCCACATGGAACCGTTTGTGATCGGGGAGAATTTCGACGAGTATGTTAGTCGCCTGCAACAATTCTTCATCGTTATTGATGTGGAAGAAACCAAGAAAGTGCCAATGTTAGTGACAATGGCTGGACCGTCACTTTATTCGATAGCCAATCGAATATGTTCGCCAGAGGATCCGTGTTCAAAACCGTGTAAGAACCAGATCGAGCTGCTGAAGCAGCATTTAGCGCCAAAGGTCAACGTAATGGCCGAACGCTGCAAGTACCACAAGTGCGAACAAGCAGCAAACCAGACAATAACGGAGTTCATCATCGAGCTAAAAGCGTTATCACAATCGTGTGATTTCGGCACGTTTTTGTCGCAAGCGCTACGAGATCGATGCGTCGCAGGATTGCAAAACTCCGGGTTGCGAACCAAGCTCCTAGCAGAAGGTGATCTCACGTTGGAAAAGCTTGTGAGATTGGAAGAAGTTGCAGGATGTTGGAAGTTGGAAGATGCAAGGACCAGCAAAATTGGCAGCGTTCATTCAAGCAA